>NW_027141699.1:2794310-3160216 GCF_036365525.1 Heterodontus francisci | reverse complement strand
CATCTCTGTGATTTTTTGAGCAGCGCCATCTTTAGTCCTGGCAGCTGCAACAGTCGCAGGCTGTGACGTTTTCGTGGCACATGCTGTATCTGCGCATGTGCCAAAACAGCGCCACCTAGGGATCGCGTTGTCAACAATTGCGGTCTTTTATGATCAATCAATTTCCCTCTTGCAGTTCTATTTCACACCAAGAGATGTCAGTCTCATGCCATTTCACAGCAAGCTGCACACAAGCTGACCTGACTGCCAGTCCAATGCTGTGTTGAGTGGACAAGGATGTGTGTGGTGTGCAGTGTGTTAGATGCAGCAAGCTTAGACTCAAACCAAAGAAGCTGCATCACTCCAAGCGGAAGGGCCACCTGCGCATCAACACTAGCAGAATTTCTTATCTACAGCTGTTACGTAAGTTTCTAAATTCACTTGATAGAGTCCTTCAAAACACTCCTACAGCGGATGCAGAGACCAAGTTGGCCCACATCAGAGACGCCATCTATGACTCAGCTATGATCACCTACGGCAAACGTTTGAAGCAGAATGCAGACTGGTTTCAATCACACTTTGAAGAGCTGGAACCTGTCATAACCGCTAAGCGCATTGCACTGTTGAACTACAAGAAAGCCCCCAGCGAGTTAACATCCGTCGCTCTTAAAGCAGCCAGAAGCGCTGCACAAAGAACAGCCAGGCGCTGTGCAAATGACTACTAGCAACACCTATGCAGTCATATTCAGCTGGCCTCTGACACCGGAAACATCAGAGGAATGTATGATGGCATTAAGAGAGCTTTTCGGCCGACCATCAAAAGATCGCCCCCCTCAAATCTAAATCAGGGGACACAATCACTGACCAACGGAAGTAAATGGACTGCTGGGTGGAGCACTACCTAGAACTGTACTCCAGGGAAAATGTTGTCACTGAGACCGCCCTCAATGCAGCCCAGTCTCTGCCAGTCATGGATGGGCTGGACGTACAGCCAACAAAATCGGAACTCAGTGATGCCATTCATTCTCTAGCCAGCAGAAAAGCACTGGGAAAGCACAGCATTACCCTGAAATTATCAAGAGTACCAAGTCTGCTATACTTCCATCACTCTACTAACTGCTTTGCCTCTGCTGGGACGAGGGAGCAGTTCCAAAGGACATGCGCGATGGCAATATCTTCACCCTCTATAAGAACAAGGGTGACCGCGGTGACTGCAACAATTACCGTGGAATCTCCTTGTTCAGGATAGTGGGGAAAGTCTTCACTCGAGTCGCTTTAAACAGGCTGCAGAAGCTGGCTGAGCGTGTCTACCCTGAGGCACGGCGTAGCTTTCGAGCAGAGAGATCCAACATTGACATGCTGTTCTCCCTTTACCAGCTACAGGAGAAATGCCGTGAACAACAGATGCCCCTCAACGTTGCTTTCATAGATCTCACCAAAGCCTTTGACCTCGTCAGCAGACATGGTCTCTTCAGACTACTAGAAAAGATTGGATGTCCACCAAAGGTACTAAGTATCATCACCTCATTCCATGACAATATGAAAGGCACAATTTAGCATAACAGCACCTCATCAGAGCCCTTTCTTATCCTGAGTGGCATGAAACAGGGCTGTGTTCTCGCACCTACATTGTTTGGGATCTTCTTCTCGCTGCTGCTCTCACATACATTCAACCCTTCAGAAGAAGGAACTTTCCTCCACACAAGATCAGGTGGCAGGTTGCCCGTCTAAGAGCGAAGTCCAAAGTACGGAAAGTCCTCATCAGGGAACTCCTCTTTGCTGACGATGCTGCTTTAACATCTCAAACTGAAGAGTGGCTGCAGAGTCTCATCGACAGGACTGCGGCTGCCTGCAACGAATATGGCTTAACCATAAGCCTCAAGAAAACGAACATCATGGGACAGGACATCAGAAATGGTCCATCCATCAATATCGGCGACCACGCTCTGGAAGTGGTTCAAGATTTCACCTACCTAGGCTCAACTATCACCAGTAACCTGTCTCTAGATGCAGAAATCAACAAGCGCATGGGAAAGGCTTCCACTGCTATGTTCAGACTGGCCAAGAGAGTGTGGGAAAATGGCGCACTTGTCACAGAACACAAAAGTCCAAGTGTATCAAGTCTGTGTCCTCAGTACCTTGCTCTATGGCTGCGAGGCCTGGACAACATATGTCAGCCAAGAGCGACGTCTCAATCCATTCCATCTTCGCAGCCTCCGGAGAATCCTTGGCATCAGGTGGCAGGACCGTATCTCCAACACATCCCCAGCATATACACCCTACTGAGCCAGTGGCACTTGACATGGCTTGGCCATGTGTGCACATGGAAGATGGCAGGATCCCCAAAGACACATTGTACAACGAGTTCATCACTTGTATCAGACCCACCGGCCGTCCATGTCTCCGCTTAAAAGACGTCTGCAAACGCGATATGAAGTCCTGTGACATTGATCACAAGTCGTGGGAGTCAGTTGCCAGTGATCGCCAGAGCTGGCGGGCAGCCATAAAGGTGGGGCTAAAGTGTGGTGCGTCGAAGAGACTTCACAGTTGGCAGGAAAAAAGACAGAAGCGCAAGGGGAGAGCCAACTGTGAAACAGCCCTGACAACCAATTTTATCTGCAGCGCCTGTGGAAGGGTCTATCAGTCTAGAATTGGCCTTCATAGCCGCTCCAGGCGCTGCTTCACAAACCACTGACCACCTCCAGGTGCTTACCCATTGTCTCTCGAGACAAGGAGGCCAAAGAAGAAGATTCTTACACCTCTCTGAGATTTGCCTACATATTTTCTTCCTGTCTGTTTAGAGGCCTGTAGTGCACCCCCAGACAAGTGATTGTCCGCTTTTTGTTTTTAAGTTCTACCCATATTTCCTCATTTGAGGAATTTCTAAGATATCATCCTTCCTTACTGCAGTAATTGACTCCTTGATCAACAGTGCAATGCCACCTCCTCTTTTACCCCCTCACCTGTCTTGCCTGTAGATTCTGTACCCTGGAATACTGAGCTGCCAGTCCAGCCCCTCCCTCAATCATGTCTCTGTGATAGGAATAAGATCATAATCCCACGTGCTAATCATCGTCCTCAATTCATCTGCCTCATTAGTAAGACTCCTTGCATTAAAATAGATGCAATCCAGCCTTGCATTTTTCACTTGTGCCGTAACAGGTCTATATTTGCTCTGCCTTCCAGACTGACTCAGTTTCTCTTTTAAATTTGACTGTGTTTAACACCCTACTGTACCTCCACTCTGTATCCGAACCCCCTGCCAAATTAGTTGAAACCCCCCCTACCCCCCAAAACAGCACTAGCAAACCTCTCAGCAAGTATGTTGGTCCCGTTCCACTTCAGGTGCAACCCGTGCAACTTGTACAGGTAGGTCCCACCTTTGCCAGAAACAGACCCAGTGGTCGAGGAAACTAAGGCCCTCCCTCCTGCACCATATCCTCAGCCATGCATTCATCTGCTCTACACTCTTATTCCTATACTTATTAGCATGTGGCATTGGGAGTAATCCAGAGTTTACAACCTTTGAGGTACTGCTTTTTAATCTGCTATCTAGCTCCCTAAATTCTGGTTGCAGGACCTCATCCCTCTTTCTACCTATGTCATTGGTGCCAATGTGTACCATGACCTCTGACTGTTCACCCTCCCCCTTGTCCTGCAGCCACTCTGTGACATCCTTGACCCTAGCACCAGTGAGGCAACATATCATCCTGGAGTCACGTTTGCAGCCACAGAAATGCCTATCTGTACCTCTTATGATAGAATCCCCTATCACTATAGCTCTTCTACTCCTTTTCCTCCCCTCCTGTGCAGCTGATCCACCTGTGGTGCCACAGACTTGGTTCTTGCTGCATTCCCCTGAGAAGCTAATTCCCCCAACAGCATTCAAAGTAGAAAATCTGTTAGAAAGGGAGATGGATCCAGGGGACTCCTTCACTACCTGCCTAGTTCTTCTACTCTGCCTGGTGGTCACCCATTCCCTTTCTACCTGAGCAGTCTTTACCTGCGGTGTGACCACCTCCCTATATGTGCTATCCACGAAGATCTCAGCCTCGCGGATGCTCCACAGCATCTCCAGCCGCCGCTCCAGATCCAAAACGTGGATTTCGAGTAGCTGCAGCTGGAGACACCTCCTGCACACGTGTTCGCCCTGGACACTGGAAGTGTCCCTGACTTCCCACATTGCACAGGAGGATCACTTCACATTGCTGAGCTGCCCTGCCATGACTTACCCTTAATTTATCCCCTAAATTACCCAAAAATTAAATTATTTACACTAGGGACCTTGATTCTCCCCCAAAAAACAAGACCTCCTTTATTGAAAAAACTGTAGACCTTTCCCTTTACTTTTAGTTACTCACCCAGCTATTTAGAGTAACTCCCTAACAGCAGATACTCACCAACCAATCACCTTGCAGCCTTCCTGTGACATCACTGCTCCTTTGTTTTCAAACTCCGGCGCCCCTCGACTGCTCTCCACTCCTCTCCCGGATGGTGAGTGACTGGGCCGCAATCCTCAGGCTCAATTTATCGGCTCCACTCTCGGTGTTCTCCCCAGAGGTCTGGTCCTCTCCCGGAAGGTGAGTGACTGGGCCACGATCCTCGGGCTCAATTTATCGGCTCCGCTCTCGGTGTTCTCCCCTCAGGTCCAGTCCTCTCCCGGATGGTGAGTGACTGGGCCGCGATCCTTGTGCTCAATTTATTTGTTCTGCTCTCGGCGTTCTCCCCACAGGTCCACTCCTCTCTGCTCCACTCCCAGAAGGAAAGTAAGTCTGGTATCTGTGACGGACAATGAGGAGAAACACAATACAAGGAGAGATTGAAATACATTTTACTCTTTAGACGATATTATTTATTATATTTCAGCTGTTTCTTGTTTCACAAATATTTTGGTGGGCTTTTCAAATTTGTGAATGGGTTTCAGCTCTGACAATTTGCCGCTGTCAATCTCCACCCCATTTTCTCATTGCCCTTTGATGATCGGCGAAATAGCAGCTACCTGATTGGTGACATGAACCAGCCAATGAGATTCAGCAGGCAGTAACCAATCAGAAGTAGCCGGACTGTATTCCTCCAGAAGGTAAAGCAGGGAAGTGCAGGAGGAATTCCTCACTCTTTGTGAAAGTATTTGTGAGATTGTGGAAATGTCTGGAAGAGGAGCAGGGGAGAGACCATGATCCTGTCTCAGATAAGGTTTTGAGTAAAATGGCTGTAACCAATTCTGTAACTTCAGGCCAGGGAGTGTGTAACACCGTTCGGGTGGCAGTGAAGGATAATGATGGAGATGCACCGGTTGATCGTACCTTCTTCATTAAGAAAATCCTTATTGATTGCTGTGGATTCCAAGCTGTGAACATCTTCTGCCTGCAGGACTTCCCCAGCTGTGAATATTGTGACGTGACGTCCAAGAACGTGGCGGATGCATCAAGTTCCTGAAGGTGTTCAAGGAGAAGGGAAACCAGGCGCCGCTGTCGATCCTCACAATGGAGCCACCTTTCACACTGCCATCGCAACGTGACCGGGTGGTGAGAATCCACCTCTACAACCTACATGTTCCTGTCGTGGATGAACTCACCTTCCTCACCAGGTATGTCAAGGTGGCCGGCGGCAGCACTGATGTCAAGGACCCATTTGGGAATTGGACCAGTTAGCAGCAGGTCAAGGTGACCTTGAAGGTCGATGCCAACGGAGCCATCATCCATCCTCCCTCCAGCTTCGCTTTCGGGGGAAGTCGAGGCTTCATGGTCTATGCGGAGCAGCCCAGAGTTTGTCGTACCTGCGGCAAATCTGGTCACGTGGCAGCTAACTGCAGCACAGTCGTCTGCAAGAACTGCAAGAAGGAAGGCCATCAGACCAAGGACTGCAAACAGAGTAAGTGCTGCAAACTGTGAGGTGGGGCAGGCCACCTCGACAAAACCTCCCCAAACGCTGCCTCAGTTATGCTCAGGCAGCAAGGACCAAGGAAAGGAAAAGGAACGGTGAACATGTCTGGTGCTGGGAGGGAAACAAGCAATCCTCCCCACAGCGATGAAAGTCTATCTGAGAAAGAGAAGAAAGAGGAGGCAGCTGCAACCAGCGACCCAATACCTACTCCATGCCTGGAAACTCCTCCTCGACAGACAGAATTAATGGAGGAGGAGGCAGCAGATAGACAAACAGGTCAGTGGCAGGTGGTACAAAGGAAGACCACAAAGAAAAAACCTCCAAAAAAAGAACAGGTCACCACCCAAACCAATGGCAAGAGGAGGCTACCGTCTGAGACAGACGACAGCAGCTCCTCCTCACTGGACGAGGAAGGGCCGGAACGATGGCACCTCCAAAAGAAGCAGCAGAACTCAAAGGAGCTGGAAGATAAAGCCCACCAGCTCTGGGGCACTGGAAGCTGTGACGAGCCCAGAGCACCCCAAACCCAAAGCGCGGAACCCAGTGAGATGCTCAGTGCACCCCAGCCCCGGGAGACCGAGAGCAGCGAAGTGTCCTGCGCACCCCAGCTCCAGCTCCGGAAGTCGAGGAGGGACCGAGGAGAAAGACACCAACAGCAGAGGACAACCCAAGCCTTGCTGCCTACAAGACCCGCCCTCCACCCGCCGATGTCACCACAGTGGAACAAAACCCTCATGAATAACCATGAGGGGTTTCTGGGCTCAACGAATGTGAAACAGCTTGCGTACACTATGGGTATGCAGGAACATACTCAAGGACTGGGACTAGCAAGGCCACCTGGTGTGGTAAGCAACACCCAACTTTATAGTGGATATAAAGATTGCTTCGATGAACATGCATTGTGTTAAATCCACCACGTGATGTGTTTCAACCTTGGATGACTTCGCAAAGGTCAAAGCCGGCGTACTGTTTCGTCAGGAGTGTGGAATCCTGCACCGCAGCACTTACAGGCAATGGTCACGATGGTGATCCCATGGGACATCGATCTGGTCCAGGGAAAATGATTCCTGTTCCTCCGGCCTGGGGATTCTGCTGCGGGAAGGCAACTTAACCATCTCTGAAGTTGAGATGCTGGTGGGCGGTCGCCTTCTCGTAGCAGATGCAATGTACAACAATGCTCCGCTCCATTTAAGCAACGTGTATGCCCCGGTCCAATGCAGCGAGTGGCTGACCATCCTCCAGCAGCTCCCACTGCTGCTGGCGACATCCAGGCCGGTCATTCTTGGAGGTGACTTCAACTGCATCATTGATGCAGCTGGACGATCTGGCAGTGACGACAGAAAACTGGACGCTACGCCCAGATTCTTAAATGAAACAGTAAAAAATGCCAAACTGCACAATGTCTTCAGCAAACCTGCAGACAGAGAGCAGCGTAGATACACCTGCTCAAGATCGGACGGGTCTGCCCGTTCCAGGATTGACTTCCTGTATGTGTCCCCTGCTTTCACGGTCAGATCCACTGACATCAAGCCGGTGTTCTTCTCCGACCACTGCCTCTTACTGGTTGACTGTCACTTACAGGATGACCAGCGGGTTGGCAGGGGGACATGGAAGCTCAATGCTACACTGCTAACCCCAGAGAACATTGAGGAACTCAAAAGGGATTGAAAAAGTTGGAGAACAGTGAGACCCTCTTTGAGTATCCGGTGAACTGGTGGGACATGATCAAGGAGAACATCAAGAGGTTCTTTATCTCCAAAGGTGTTCAGAGGGTAAGAGAGACAGAGGGAAATGTCCCAACTCCTGAAAAGAATGCAAAATCTGCTCTGGCTGCAGTCGATGGGGGTCGAGGTCAATGAGGACTTCCAAGAGGTGAAGAGCCAGCAGGCCTCGCTCTTTGCCATGGAGGCCTCCAAGATCATCTTCCAGTCCAGAGTCCGCTCCATTGAGCAGGATGAGACGTGCTCGCGTTTCTTCTTCCAAAAGGTACACAGAGAGAGCTCTGTGATCAGCAGCCTGAAGGATCAGGATGGCTCGGTCACAACTTCGCAGTCCGACATACTAAGGATTAGCAAATCCTTGAATGCTGGGCTGTCAGACGTGAAGTCCTCCCAGTCCTTCCTGTCATCTATCACAGAGGTCTTAGATGACAGCATGCAGGAGAATCTGGACAAACCGCTAACTCTGGACAAGCTGACAAAGGCCATCAAGTCTTTTGAGACGAAGAAAACTCCCGGATGCGACGGCTTACCAGTTGAGTTGTATTCGGCCCTGTGGTACTGGGTCAGCCCAGACCTGCTGGAAGTGTACGAGAGTATGCTCCTGGACGGCAGCATGTCAGAATACATGAGGAAAGGCATCATCACCCTCATCTACAAGCAGAAGGCGGAGAGGGCAGAAATCAGAAATTGGCGGCCCATCTCACTGCTTAATGTAGACTACAAGATTCTGTCCAAAGTAATCGCCAATCGAGTCAAGTATGCTCTGGAGTTGGTGATTCACCCTGACCAGACCAGTACTGTACCCAGCAGGAAGATCTCTGATAGTGTTGTGCTACTCAGGGATACGATCGCCTATGTACGGGTTAGGAGGGTGGGCACATGCCTCATCAGCCTGGACCAGGAGAAGGCTTTTGACAGGATATCGCACACATACATGATGGACGTGTTTTCCAAAATGGGGTTTGGGGAGGGAATCTGCAATTGGATCAAACTGCTCTACACAAACATCAGTAGTGCAGTCCAAAAAATTGGGTGGGAATCAGAAAGTTTCCAATCAAATCTGGAGTCAGACAGGGCTTTCCTCTTTCCCCTGCCTTGTGTGTTTGCTGTATCGAACACTTTGCTGAGTCTATTTGGAAGGATGCAGGCATAAGAGGGGTGACAATCCCAGGCAGTGGAGTCACTCAGGTCAAAGCCTCCCTGTACATGGATGATGTTGCTGTATTCTGATCGGATCCGCTGTCCTTTCGCAGACTGATGAGCATCTGCGACCAGTTCGAACTGGATTCGGGAGACAATGTTAACCATGGCAAGAGCGAGGCCATGCTCCTTGGAAACTGGGCTGACCGATCCTTTGTCCCCTTCACCGTCAGGTCAGACTACCTGAAGGTGCTGCGGATATGGTTTGTAAGGGCCGGGACGTGCACCAAAACCTGGGAGGAGCGAGTAGCCAGGGTACAACATAAACTGAGCAAGTAGGATCAGCGATCTCTCTCTATTATGGGTAAGAACCTGGTCATCTGGTGCAAGGTGCTCAGGTTGTTGCTGTCCGTGGCACAGGTCTGGCCAATACCCCACTCCTGCGCAGTGGCGATCACCCGAGCCATTTCCCACTTTATCTGAAGACGCAAAATGGACCGGGTCCAGAGGGACACGATGTTCAAACCTCTGGATAAAGGCGAAAAAATGTACTCATCATCGCCCTCAACCTGATGGCCACCTTAGTATGTGGCTGCTTCAAGCTGTGCGGAGAGCCCCAGTATGCAAACACCAAGTGTCACTACGTGCTGAGGTTCTATCTGACCCCGGTGTTGCGAAGGATGGATCTGGTCACATTGCCGTGGAACGCTCCATCCAGTTGGACTGTGCCTTCGTGGAACTGTTTGTGTGGAAAAACACCTTTGACCACCAATCCATCAGGCAGTGGTCTGCACGGAATGTCCTCAAGTATATTTTTGGAAAAGAAAAGTCTGGAAGAGGAAAGACCGGCGGGAAAGCTCGGTCCAAGGCCAAGTCTCACTCCTCCCGGGCTGGACTGCAGTTCCCGGTGGGCCGTGTTCACAGGCTCCTGTGAAAGGGCAACTATGCTGAGCGTGTGGGAGCCGGAGCCCCGGTCTATCTGGCTGCTGTGCTCGAGTATCTGACCGCTGAAATCCTCGAGATGGCTGGCAACGTGGCCCGGGACAACAAGAAGACCCGCAACATCCTCAGACACCTGCAGCTGGCCTTCCAGAATGACCAGGAGCTCACCAAGCTGCTGGGAGGGGTGACCATCACTCAGGGCTGGGTGCTGCCTAATATCTAGGCCATGCTGCTGCCCAAGAAAACCAGCGCTCCGGGCACCAAATCCAAGGCAATCTGCCAGGATTTTATCAAGTACCCAAAGGTTCTTTTCAGAGCCACCCACAGTATCATTCTTGAAAATCTCCTCTGTACTCTCTCCACAGCAATTATGTCCTTTCTGTAATGTGATGACCAGAACTGTACGCAATACTCCAGCTGTGGCCAAACCACCGTTTTAAACAGTTCTTGCATTACATCCCTGCTTTTGTCGACCAAGAAAGGAAAGCATTCCATATGCCTTCTTCACCACTCTATCTACCTATCCTGTCACTTTCATGGACCTGTGAACATGCACTCCAGAGTCTCTCACTTCTTCTACCCATCTCAATATCTTCCCGTTTATTGTGTATTCCCTTGCTTTGTTTGCCCTACCCAAATGCATTACCTCACACTTCTCCAGATTGAATTCCATTTGCCACTTTTCCACCCACTCAACTAATCCATTCATATCATTCTGAAGTCTTCAGCTATCCTCCTCACTATCAATTACACGGCCAATTTTTGTGTCATCAGCAAATTTCCCAATCATAGCTCCCAAATTTAATTCCAAATAATTAGTATATACCACAAACAGCAAGGGACCCAACACTGAGCCCTGTGGAACGCCACTGAAAACCGCTTTCCATTCGCAAAAACATTCATCGATAACTATCCTTTGTTTCCTGCCACTGAGTAAATTTTGGATCCAACCTGCCACATTCGCCTGTATCCCACGGGATTTCATTTTACTGACCAGTCTGCCATGTGGGACCTTATCAAATGCCTTACTAAAATCCATGTAAACCACATCCACCGAACTATCCTCATCAATGCTCCTTGTTACTTCCTCAAAAAACTCAATCAAGTTAGTGAGACATGACCTTCCCTTGACAAATCCATGCTGACTATCTCTGATTAAGCCATGTCTTTCTAAGTGGTAGTTTATCCTGTCCCTCAGAATTGATTCGAATATTTTACCCACCACTGAGGTCAGACTTACCAGCCTATAATTATTTGGCCTATCCCTCACATCCTTTTAAAATAATAGTACAACGTTCGCAGACCTCCAATCCTCCAGCACCTCCCCCATATCCAGTGAGGATTTGAAGATGATCCTCAGCGCATCCACTATTTACTCCTTGGCTTCCTTTAACAACCTCAGATGCTAACCATCTGGCCCTGGTGATTTATTCATTTTCAAGGATGTCAGACTCTCTGGTACTTCCACTCTCATTATGCTTATCGTATCTAATAATTCACACTCCTCTTCTTTTACTACAATGTCTGCATCATCCCTCTCCTTTGTGAAGGCAGAGACAAAAAACTCATTAAGAACCCAGCCCACATCTTCTGGATCCACACAGAAGTTCCCTTGTACATCTCTGATAGGCCGGACCCTGTCCTTAGTTATCCTCTTGCTCTTAATGGACTGATAAAACATCTTTGGGTTTCCTTCAAGTAGTTGCATCCAGTCCACATCCACCAAATCACCTCTCAGTTTTGTAAAATTTGCCTTCACCCAATTTCGAACTTTTACGTTTAGAGCTGCCCTGCCATTACTTAGCTTTACAAACCCATTATTGCTCGTGTAATAAGTGTAATAAGTAGAATAAT
This sequence comes from Heterodontus francisci, assembly GCF_036365525.1. Taxonomy (NCBI): domain Eukaryota; kingdom Metazoa; phylum Chordata; class Chondrichthyes; order Heterodontiformes; family Heterodontidae; genus Heterodontus; species Heterodontus francisci. Next base: position 3,148,697 of record NW_027141699.1, on the reverse strand, counting down.
TTACCAGTTACTCACCGATCAGCTTCTTCCCCTGTATCATGGAGGCTGAAAAGGCAGAAAAGAAGGGAGACCAAAGAGCACCTCCTTCCCCTAGTCATTGAAGTCCCTCACACATCAACTCACAGCTTTACACTCTGTCCAAACAGCACTTTATAATTAGTAATTATTAATAAATTACACTAACTAAAACATTAGTAACCTGACCAATTGCAAGGTAGCTATTTGAGGGTTTTTAAACAAAGAGCTTTTTTCCCTATCCCAAAGGCTCTTTTCAGATCCACCTACAATATCTGAAAGGGCTGATTGCTGTCTGAAGTCTGCTGTACCCACACCTCTGTCTATCCCTCTTCATCTAGAACAACCAGCGTCATCTTCCATTCCTTTCACCATCATGTGTTTAACTCGCTTCTCCTTATAGACAGTCAGATATCAATGCAATAATGAAATGATCTGTGTCAGTGCTGGCCATTTCCCTGTCCTGATTTCAGACCCCACTCTGGACACTTGTTTCCCATTCCAGGACCTTCTTGTATTAATATTCAGCACCAACTGTCAGTCAGAAACTTGTCTCAATGAACCGATCCTTTTACTGAACTTCCAACTGCTGCTGTCTATTTCTCGAGGGAAAGAGCAGCTCACTGTGTAAGGATGTGAGGGGAATGTAACCCGGCTGCTGGTGAGAAGGTCCCGTCTTCTCAATCAAAAGCCTTTTATTTTACTATAGTCATTCCCAGATTCCCAGCTGGTCCGTTGAGGATTTTGCTTTCACAGAAATAACTTGTTAAATACAAATCTGATTCCAACACATCAGTAACAGGACAGAATGGGAACCTTTTAATCGGATGAAGCAACTATTTCAGTGGCTTCTCACTGTCCCCCTGAAGCCTGTGTGAAGGGGAATTACCAATAGTCTGTAATTTATTACTTCCACACCGAGTTTGAGTTATTTGTCGTGTGAAAGATTGCTGAACGGAGTCTTTTACTGTCAGTTACAGATGAGAAGTTGTCAAAAATTGGCAAAATAAAGCTGTTCAGAAAATAGCACCAGCAATTTGAGTTGGTAAAAGCAAAATTGTGTTTTAAAAGTTTATTTAAACCGCTACGGGAAAATAGATTTTTATGTACTTTTCCAGTCGATCACTTCTTTTCCATCGTGAAATTGGCGGCTTTCACAAATTCAAATATTGTGCCAGGTTGACAGGTTCAACCAATGATTTTTTGTATTTTGTGCTTCGAGGTACTCTGATTGAATCATTCATGTAAGCTAATGGCCGTGTAGCCTAATGGGTAAGGCGTCTGACTTCGAAATATTCCATGATGTTATTAGAAGATTCCAGGGTCGAGGCCTGCTGTGGTCATTTTGACCCAAAGGGATCATGCAGGGTTTTGGGGATCGAGTCGGGGACTGAACAGATTGGAAACCCGACAGGAACTGAATGGGGCGAATGGCCTCCTCATGTGCTGTCACTGACTTTATGAGAAGAAAGTGACCAATCAGAAGTGGGCTGGGGTTACAGCGGGCTCAAACTGCAGGAATTCCAGGTCCCTGAATGACTGAGCTGAAACTGATCAGTTTCACTGCAGGAAACACGGTCTCGGGGGAAATAACATCACAAATAATTCCATTTGACTAATTATTCAATTATAAAACACTGGGCAGATGTGAAGGTGTGATGTTATTTTTCACTGTGAGGGGAGAATCCGCCATCTGGGTAAATCAGCAACTTTATAACATCGTCTGTACGTTTGGAAAAGAAACGATGAAAACTCTCCCCATAACCCTGGTGCGGTGGAAAGGCTCAATTCAGAGATTGGAATATAACGAGAGCACAACATAAATCATTAACTGATATTTACGGCAAAAAACACACCCCAGCTCCCGTTCCCATGTCACTGCTGTCCCGATGAGGCGGTGGGTGACTCTGAAAAGAGATTTTGTTTTGTGTTTCTGCAGGAAAACCACAAAGATCCTCCCAGGCAGTGAAACTCATCTTCCCAGAATCTCTATACCAGATTGAAACAGAAAACACAAGGACAGTGAGAAAGTTCCAGAGAGTTACTGAGCATTAAAACCAATTAAATAAACCAATTCTGGAGAGATGTTGGTGCATCTTTTTCAGAGAAATTGTGGGTGGCTCTTAAAAGAGCCGTTGTGTTTCGAGTGTTTTCACTACATGGTGGAGTTTTACTTGGAGTTGATGTACTTGGTCACTCACTTTGTCCCTTCTCACATTCCGAGCGCTTTGTTGGGTGGAAATATTTATTCAGGCAGTTTCAACAGCTCAGAGCCGAGATTGAAACCAGAAATGGGAGTACGGGACACAGACAAGGAATTTACGCTGAACCTTTATAAATCTCACTGGTTATAGGCCTCAGTTAGAGCATTGTGTCTAATTCCATGCTCCACACTTTAGCAGGAATGTCAAGGCCTTGGAGAGGGTGCAGAGGAGATTTACTGGAATGGTATCAGAGATGCAGGAATCCAGCTAATGTGTAAAGAATAGGGGTCTGGGGTGTGTGAAGCTGGGGTCCTTCTTCTTAGAGCAGAGGTGTTAATGGGGCAGTTAATAGTCATGCTCAACATTGTGAAGAGTTTTTATAAGAATAAAGAAGTTTGACTACAATTAGACAGAGCCTTGGTGAGATCACATCTGGAGCACTGTGTACAGTTTTGGTTCCCCTTATCTAAGGAAGGATATACTTGCCTTAAAGGAAGTGTATCAAAGTGTCACTCCATTGCTTCCTGGGATGAGGGGATGTCCTATGAGAAGAGATTGAGTCGACGAGGCCGATATTCCTCAGAATTTAGAAGAGTGAGAGGTAGTCTTACTGGCACCTAAAAATCTTAAGGGATTTAACAGGGTAAATGCTTGGAGGATGTTTCCTCTGGCTGGGGAATCTAGAACTAGGGATCACAGTCTCAGTATAAATGGCTCAATCATTAAGGACTGAGAAGAGGAGAATTTTTTTTCTCTCAAAGTATTGTGAATCTTTGGAATTCTCTTCGCACAGTGGTTAGCACCGCAGCCTCACAGCTCCTGTGACCTCGGTTCCGTTCAGGGTATTGCCTGTGCGGAGTTTGCAAGTTCTCTCTGTGACCACGTGGGTTTCCGCCGGGTGCTCCAGTTTCCTCCCACAGCCAAAGCCTTGCAGGTTGATAGGTAAATTGGCCATTATAAATTGCCCCTAGTGGAGATAGGTGGTAGGAGAATGGTGGGAATGTGGTAGGGAATATGGGATGAATGTGGGATTAGTATAAATGGGTGATTGTTGGTCGGCACAGATTCGGTGGGCTGAAGGGCCTGTTTCAGTGCTGTATCTCTGTAAAACTCTAGAGCTGTGGATGCTCAATCATTTGGGATATCCAAGAGAGAGATCGATAGGTTTTTGGATACTAAGGGAATCAAGGGATCTGTGCTTGTGTGGTAAGATGGAGTTGATGTAGGAGATGAGCTGTGATCTTATTGAATGGCAGAGCTATTTCGATGGGCCGAATGGCCTACTCCTATTTTTTATGTTAAGTTCCATTCCTCTCAGGGAATATTTTATTTTCAAAAAGAGAAATACTGCACACACTGGAAGTCTGAATAATAACAGAAGATTCTGGAAACACTCAGCAGTTCCAGCAGTATCTGTGGAGAGAGGAAGGGAGGAGCAATGTTTCAGGTCTATAGAAGGGTCACAGAACTGGACCACTAACCCGAGCTTCTCTTCTCCACAGTTGTTTCCGGACTGGCTGAGTGTTTTCAGTATTTTAGGCTTTTTCTTTCTGTATTTCATCCTTTTCCCATTTGACTATTTGCTGTGAAACTTACAGCGTTGTGCTCAATTCTTTGTGTCGTTGTGTTTTCTTTATTTGAAGTAATGTAAATAGTATCATGAAATGAATTTGCCAAATGGTTGGGCAAATTGTTACAACCAGTTTTTGAGCAAGTTCTCCACATGCACAGTGAAGGATTCCTTCACATTTGCGAAGACCAAACAGGACTTGCATATCGATAGCAATGCCGTGTCCATGTGTCATTTGACATTTCTAGCCTATTCACCAATGTACCACTTCAGGATGCCATAGATATTTGCACTGCAGTGCTATGTCATGGCAATCTCGACCCGTCACCATTATGTGAATCAGTATTCATTGAACTTATGAACTCGGCAACTTGCACAGTTGAGTTCAGTTTTATTGACACCATGTATCGCTGGTGTTGCCATGGGATCCCCGCTAGGCCCAGCTCTCACAAACATCTTTGTTGGGTTCCATGACAAACCTGTTTTTCAGGGAATGACACCTAACCTCCTACCTCTTGCATATTTCCAATATGTAGATGATACGTTTGCTATATTTGAATCCGCAGCTGCATGAAATAACTTCCTTGCACGTCTTCATGGGCTCCATCCTGCACTCAAATTCACCTTTCGAATGGAGCAGTCAAATGAGTTCCCTTTCCTTGATGTACTATTTGAGAAATCTGCTAAGGGGTTTTCTACCACGGTCTACCGCAAACCTACCTTCACTGGTCAATACACGGGTTGGAATTCTTACAGTTCCACACGCTGTAAGATTGGTCATATCGACAACCTCATAAATAGGGCTGAGCCATTTGCTCACCATGCAAGCTTGATGCTGAAATAGGGCGAATCAAAGACATCCTGCATTACAATGGCTACACTGATCTGATCATTTCTATCTGTGCATCGCACAAACTTATAAACGGGCTGAAGCACGTCATTTTGAGCCCTGATAAGTGCCCAGTCTCCCTCAAATTACCCTGGAAGGGTTATATATCCCCAGTATTTGAGTAACAGGTGAAGCAAGCTGTTTCCTGCTGTTACTATGCAGGAGCAACAAGTGTGGTGTTCGCCACGAACACGATGCTGCTGTCAAGCAATGAGACGTCCTGCCTATCACACAAATAAGTAACGTGATATATGAATTTCAATACCAGTGTGATGCGATGTTTCTAGACCGTACATCCCAAAACTGGCGGATTGTATCAAATAACATGTCCCTTCCGCTGTTCGCAATGGGCCCTACCCAACCAACCCGTGCTTGCAAAACTCAAAACACAGTATCCAACATGAGATGTGATTCCACAATAGGACAACAATTGCTAAATAATTCTCAGTGTGCTAAGAATTACACTGACAACCGATTTAAGACTGTCAGTCGGGCTCGCAGTGTGGTGCATTGGTGTGCACTGTAAGCTACATGTATTAATACACAGGGCCCTGTTCTTTGCAGACAGAAAGAACATGCACACATGTTGCGCCAGTTTCAGCGAAACAAAATAAGTGACAGCCATTCACTGGCTCATTCCACAGGGCAATGCCTTGACCAATCAGAGTCAAGCTGCCTGGTTTAAATTTCAAACAAAGCTGGGCAGTTATCTGTCAGTTACCATAAACTGATGCATTCTGAATGGCAATGCCTCGACCAATCTGAGTTCACTTGCCAACCAATCAGCACTCTCTTCTCATACAGAAGAAAGTTGTTGTTTTCCCTTAAATTGGTATTCTTGTGGATTGTCCTGCTGAGTGCAAGACGAAAACAACTGGCTACCAAAGTCTGGACAACATGTCACTATTTTCACGAAATGATTACTTTTATTTTCAATATGAAAATATAAAGCAATATGAGTGTAACACTTACAGACAAATTCTATTACCTCACATTGCCTGATTCTTTCACACTGACAGACTATGTGAACTACTGTCCCGATTTTGCAGTTCTCACTTCCAGTTAGCAAATGTTAGCAATCTGTGATACAGTGCAGTTTACAGACCAGACCGTCAATCACAACATGCAATAATTGTTCAGCTTCTGTTGGACTGGTGGGATTTAGAAATACTAGGAATTGAGATGAGCTGTTATTGCATTTAATTATTTGTTTCATGGGATGTGGACGTCGCCAGCCAGGCCAGCATTTATTGTCCATCCCTAATTGCCCATGAGAAGGTGGTGGTGAGCTTCCTTCTTGAACCACTGCAGTCCATGTGGGGTAGGTACACCCACAGTGCTATTAGGAAGGGAGTTCCAGGATTTTTACCCAGCGACAGTGAAGGAATGGCGATATAGTTCCAAGTCAGGATGATGTGTAGCTTGGAGGAGAACTTTCAGGTGGTGGTGTTCCCATGCATCTGCTGCCCTTATCTTTCTAGGCAGTAGAGGATGCAGGTTTGGAAGGTGCTGCCTGAGTAGCCTTGGTGCATTGTTGCAGTGCATCTTGTAGATGGTACACACTGCTGCCACTGTACGTCAGTGGTGAAGGGAGTGAATGTTGTGGACGGGGTGCCATTCAAGCGTGTTGCTTTGTCCTGGATGGTGTCGAGCTTCTTGAATGTTGTTGGAGCTGCACCCATCCGGGCAAGTGGATCTTAGTCCATCACACTCCAGACTTGTGCCTTGTAAATGGTGGACAGGCTTTGGGGGGTCAGGAGGTGAGTTTCTCACCGCAGGATTCCTATCCTCTGACCAGCTCATGTAGTCACAATATTTATAACGCTACTCCAGCTCAGTTTCTGGTCAATGGGAACCCCCAGGAAGTTGATAATGGGGGATTCAGCGATCGTAATGCCGTTGAATGTCAATGGGAGATCGTTAGATTCTCTCTTGTTCGAGATGGTCATTGCCTGGCACTTGTGTGGCGCGAATGTTACTTGCCACTTATCAGCCCAAGCCTGGATATTGTCCAGGTCTTGCTGCATTTCTACATGGACTGCTTCAGTATCTGAGGAGTCGCGAATGGTGCTAAATTTTGCAATCATCAGTGAACATCCCCACTTCTGACCTTATGATTGAAGGAAGGTCACTGATGAAGTAGTGAAGAAGGATGGGCCGAGGATACTACCCTGAGGAACTCCAGCAGTAATGTCCTGGACCTGAGATGATTTACCTCCAACAATCGCAACCATTTTCCTTTGTGCTAGGTATGATTCCAACCAGTGGAGAGTTTTCCTCTTGATTCCCATTGACTCCAGTTTTGCTCTGGCTCCTTGATGTCAAGGGCAGACACTCTCACCTCACCTCTTGAGTTCAGCTCTTTTGTCCTTGTTTGAACAAAGGCTGTAAAGAGGTCAGGAGCTGAATGACCCTGGCGGAACCCAACTGAGCGTCACTGAACAGGTTATTGCAAAGCAAGTGCCCCGTCGATGACATCTTCCATCACTATACTGATGATTGAGAGTAGACGGATGAGGCAGTAATTGGCCGGGTTGGATTTGTCCTGCTTTTTGTGTACAGGACATACCTGGGCAATTTTCCACATTGCCGGGTAGATGCCAGTATTGTACCTGTACTGGAACAGCTTGGCTAGGGGCGCGGCAAGTTCTGGAGCACAGGTCTTCAGTACTATTGCTGGAATATTGTCAGGGCCCGTAGCCTTTGCTGCATCCAGTGCCTTCAGTCGTTTCTTGATATCACCTGGAGTGAATCGAATTGGCTGAAGACTGGCATCTGTGATGCTGGGGACTTCAGAAGGAGGCCGAGATGGATCATCAACCAGGCACTTCTGGCTGCAGATTGTTTCAAATTCTTCATCCTTGTCTTTTGCACTGATGTGCTGGGCTCCCCCATCATTGAGGTTGGGGATATTTGTGGAGCCACCTCCTCCTGTTGGTTGTTTAATTGTCCACCACCATTCATCATTGGATGTGGCAGGGTGCAGATCCGATCCGTTGGTTGTGGGATCACTTAGCCCTGTCTATTACATGCTGCTTCTGCTGTTTGGCATGAAAGTAGTCCAGGGCTGTAGCTTCATCAGGCTGACGCCTCATTTCAAGGTATGAGTGGTGCTGCTCCTGGCATGCCCTCCTGCACTGAATTAGGTTTGATCCCCCAGCTTGTTGGTAATGTTAGAGTGGGGGAATATGCCGGGCCATGAGGTTATAGAATGTGGTTGACTGCAATTCTGCTGCTGCTAATGGTCCACAGCACCTCTTGGATGCCCAGTTATACATTGCTAGTTCTGTTCAAAATCTATCCCATTTAGCACAGTGGTAGTGGCACTCAACACGATAGAGGGTATCCTCAATGTGAAGACAGGACATCATCTCCACAAGGATTGTGCAGTGGTCACTCCTACCAATACTGTCATGGACTGATGCATCTGCGGCAGATAGATTGGTGAGGATGAGGTAAAGTATATTTTTCCCTCTTGTTCGTTCCCTCACCACCTACCACAGACCCAATCGAGCAGCTATGCCCGTTAGGACTCGGCCAGCATGGTCAGTAGTGCTGCTACCGAGCCACTCATGGTGATAGACATTGAAATCCCCCAGCCAGACTACATTCTGGACCCTTTCCACCCTCAGTGCTCCCTCCATGTGGTGTTCATCAGTCTCTCACTGTCTCTTATAATAAAAACAAGAAAAGCTGGAACCACTCAGCAGGTCTGGCAGCATCTGTGGAAAGAGAAGCAGAGTTAACTCTTCGTTCCGATGAAGGGTCACAGACCCGAAACGTTAACTCGGCTTCTCTTTCCACAGATGCTGCCAGACCTGCTGAGTGGTTCCAGCATTTATTGTTTTTATTTCAGATTTCCAGCATCCGCAGTATTTTGCTTTTATCTCGCTGTCTCTAGCTGGTTTGCTCAGTACCTTTCTCTGTCTGCTCATTTCTGGATCCTCATAATCTCTTCCTGGTTTTCTGTGTGTCTTTCTAGCAGTTAGTAGAGTGGCGCAGCGGAAGCGTGCTGGGCCCATAACCCAGAGGTTGATGGATCGAAACCATTTTCTGCTATTTGTGCTTGGTAATAACACAAACAGTTCACTTTCAAAACATCAAGTATTTACCCAAAATAACAAGATGCTTCCAAAGGCACTCTGTTGAAATCAGCTTCTTCCTTCCAGTGAACACATCAATCAGCAACAAAATCACTTGTGCTCACACGAACACAAGCTGCAAACACGGACCAGCCGAGTCTCTCCCACTTTGTCAACCCCTTCCTGCAGAGCCTCCTCTCCACCACCAGATGGTGATGTTGGCCACAATAAAACCAGGACAAATGGTCACAGTGAGGAGATGGTCAGCAACAGAAAATAAAACAATAACAGGAAAAACCTTTACACAACAACAAGGTACATCTTTACACAACAGAAAACATATTTGCACACCAGGAAATACCTTTAGACAACAGGGACAACACAATCATACAAATGCCTTGTTTCTCCATCTCAGTCTCGTTGCCTCTCTCTCTGTCCCTCACTTTTGCTTCCTCACAGTCTATTCTTGGTTTTCTGTGTGTTTTCCTCTCTGTCCCGTTGTCGATGGTGTTACTCAGCGTCCTTGTAACATTGTGTAGCCAGGCTGAGCCTCCCAACACCTGTGTTGCTGTAATAAAAACAGAAAATGCTGGAAATGCTCAGTAGGTCTGGCAGCATCTGTGCAGAGAGAAACAGTTAACAGTTCAGGTCTGTTTCCTTAGCTCACATTAACTTTGTTTCTTTCTCCACAGTTGCTGCCAGACCTGCTGAGCATTTCAAGCATTTTCTGTTTATATTTCAGATTTCCAGCATCCGCAGTATTTTGCTTTTGTACGTGCGTTGCTATGTCTGGGACTGTTTGAGTGCAATGCTATTGCTTTATAAACAGCGTTGAAACAAACATTTATCTCGCAAACACACAGCACTAATACAGAGCTGGATATAAACAGCAGCCTGCAGCAGAGGGTGCAGTGGAAGTTTATTAACACAAATAATTCACCAACACAATATTTACTGCTCGCCCCAATCACACCACACTTCATCTTAACACGTTTTACTCTCTATTTGCATCAACTTCTTCCTTCCAGTAAACACTTCAATTTGGAACACAGCTTCCAAATCACCTTTATTCACAAGCCCGAACACACACCAGCCCAGACTTTCCCCTTCCTGTTTAACCCATTCCTGCATCACTGCCTCTTCACCAACAGTTGTTGCCAGAATCATACAATCATAGAATGGCTACAGCACAGAAGGAGGCCATTCAGCCTGTCGAACCCGTGCTGGCTCTCTGTTAGAGCAACTCACCTCATTTCACTCCCCAGTCAGTTCAACTTTGGAGGTGGGAAAACTTCTCGAAAGAATAATTCGGGACAAAATGAATAGTTCCATGGACAAATGTGGGTTAATTCAAGAAAGCCAGCATGGATTTCTTAAGGGAAAATCATGTTTAACTGTCCTGCTGGAGTTTTTGATGAGGTAACAGAGAGGGTTGATGAGGGCAATGCTGTTGATGTGGTGTACGTGGACTTTCAAAAGGTCTGGCATCATCTGAAAGGTCACTGACATGAAACATTAACTTTGCTTCTCTCTGTGCAGATGCTGCCTGACCTGCTGAGTATTTCCAGCATTTCTTGTTTTCATTATGGCACAGAGTTCCCTTTTCAAACTTACAGAATTAACCACAATAATGTACTCTGAGATTCAAGTTAAATATCAGCCCAATATTTACACACATTATGAGTTTATAAGTTTCAGTATTAATTCCCATAGTGCATCCTGACATATACATTAGATATAACATAACATAAGAACAGAAGAAATAGGAGCAGGAGTAGGCCATTCGGCCCCTCAAACCTGCCCCGTCATTCAGTAAGATCATGGCTGATCTGCCCCAGACCTCAACTCCTCTTTCATGCCAGCTCTTCATAGACCTCAACTCTCCAATATTTCAAAAATCTATTTACATCCTCTTTAAATACTTTCAGTGATTTAGCCTCCAATACTGTCTGGGGTAGAGAATTCCAGACATTCACTAACCTCTGAGAGAAGAAATTCCTTTGCATCTCAGTTTAAATGAGTGTCCCCTTATTCTGTAACTATGTCGCCTATTTTGAGATTCCCCCACTAGTGGAAACATTTTCTCAACATCTAACCTGTTAACAAAAACAAGAAATGCTGGAAATACTCAGCAGATCTGGCAGCATCTGTGAAGAGAGAAGCAGAGTTAATGTTTCAGGTCAGAGACCCTTTTTCACCCTGTTAAGCACCCTCAGAATCTTGTACGTTTCAAAAAGATCACCCCTCATTCTTCTAAACACGAATGAATAACCTGTTTAGCCGTTCTTCATAAGTCAACCCCTTCATCCCAGGAATCAGCTGAGTGAATCGCTTTTGAACTCCTCCAATGCCAGTACATCCTTTCTTAAGTCTAAATCTCAAGTGCGATATCAGATTGAGAGAATCTGAAAGATAGTATAACCTGAGATACAAACTAAGAATTCAGTTTAAAACTCCCCCGGATTATGAAACTAAAAGATACAATAGCAATTCAATTTGTATAGACTGAGCTTTGGATCATATACCAGCCCTCATACAGTATCAGACTGGAAGATACTGTAGCAATTCCATGAGTGCAGACTCAGCTCTACATTACAGAGCAGGGAACATATTTAAACAACCGGGAACACTTTTACACAAGACGGATCATATTTACGCAACTGAGAAGATCTTTACCCAACAGGGAACCATTTTAAACAATAACAGAGAACATCTTGACACAACAGCGAATACAGTAACACAACAGAGAACATATTACACAGCAGGAAATATCTTTAAAAGAACACAGGGAACATCTTTACACAACAGAGAACACAATTACATAAATCATCAGTCTTTCGCTGTCTCTTCCTGGTTTTCTGTGTGTCTTTCTCTGTCTGATCCTTTCTGAGTCCTGGTAATATCTTCCTGGTTTTCTGTGTGTCTTTCTCTGTCTGTTCCTTTCTGGATCCTGATAATCTCTTCCTGGTTTTCTGTGTGTCTTTCTCTGCCTCCGTCATTGTCGGTGCTGTTACTCAGTGTCCTTGTGTCATTGTGCAGTGAGGGTGAGTCCTTCAGCACGTGTGTTGCTGAGTCCGGGATTCTTGAGGAATCCGACAACAATCCTATTTTTCTAAAAACATTGGGGAAATGAACATATTTCACTAATAGGCAGCTAAAATTCAAGCACGCAGTTAGCAGAGTGGCGTAGCGGAAGAGTGCTGGGCCCATAATCCAGCGGTCGATGGATCGAAGCCATCCTTTGCTGTTTATGTTTGGTCCGAAGACAAACAGTTCACTTTTAAAACATCAAGTGTTTCCCCATAATTACAAGATGCGCTCGATTACGATCAGCTTTTACCTTCCAGTGAACACATCAATCAGTAACAACTCACTTTTGCTCACACGAACACAAGCTGCAAACACGGACCAGCCGAGTCTCTCCCACTATGTCAACCCCTTCCTGCAGAGCCTCCTCTCCACCACCAGATGGTGATGTTGGCCACAATAAAACCAGGACAAATGGTCACAGTGAGGAGACGGTCAGTAACAGAAAATAAAACAATAACAGGGAAAACCTTTACACAACAACAGGGTACATATTTACACAAAAGGAAATACCGTTACACAACAGGGAGAACACAATCATACAAATGCCTTGTTTCTCCATCTCAGTTTCGTTGTCTGTCTCTCTCTCTCCGTCCCTCACTTTTATTTCCTCATAGTCTATTTGTTCTCTGTGTGTTTTTCTCTCTGTCCCGTTGTCGATGGTGTCACTCAGCGTCCTTGTAACGTTGCGTAGCCAGGCTGAGCCTCCCAACACCTGTGTTATAGAACATGGAACATAGAACAGTACAGCACAGTACAGGCCCTTCGGCCCACGATGTTGTGCCGAACCTTTAACCTACTCTAAGATCAAAACTACCTACATACCCTTCATTCTACGATCATCCATGTACCTATCCAAGAGACGCTTAAATGTCCCTAATGTATCTGCTTCTACTACCACCGCTGGCAGTGCATTCCACGCACCCACCACTCTCTGTGTAAAGAACCTACCTCTGACATCTCCCCGAAACCTTCCTCCATCACCTTAAAATTATGCCCCCTGGTGATAGCCCTTTTCACCCTAGGAAAAAGACTCTGGCTATCCACTCTATCTATGCCTCTCATCATCTTGTACCCCTCTATCAAGTCACCTCTCATCCTTCTTCGTTCCAATGAGAAAAGCCCCAGCTCCCTCAATCTTTCTTCGTCAGACATGCCCTCCAGTCCAGGCAGCATCCTGATAAATCTCCTCTGCACCCTCTCTAAAGCTTCCACATCGTTCCTATAATGAGACGACCAGAACTGAACACAATATTCCAACTGTGGTCTAACCAGGGCTTTATAGAGCTGCAGCATAACCTCACGGCTCTTAAACTCAATCCCCCTGTTAATGAAAGCCAACACACCATACGCCTTCTTAACAACGGGGCGGCACAGTGGCGCAGTGGTTAGCACCGCAGCCTCACAGCTCCAGCGACCCAGGTTCAATTCTGGGTACTGCCTGTGTGGAGTTTGCAAGTTCTCCCTGTGTCTGCGTGGGTTTCCTCCGGGTGCTCCGGTTTCCTCCCACAAGCCAAAAGACTTGCAGGTTGATAGGTAAATTGGCCATTATATAAATTGCCCCTAGTATAGGCAGGTGGTCGGGAAATATAGGAACATGTGGGGATGTGGTAGGAATATGGAATCAGTGTAGGATTAGTATAAATGGGTGGTTGATGGTCGGCACAGACTCGGTGGGCCGAAGGGCCTGTTTCAGTGCTGTTTCTCTAAAACTAAAAAAAAACTAACCCTATCAACTTGGGTGGCAACTTTGAGCGATCTATGTACATGGGCCCCAAGATCCCTCTGTTCCTCCACACTACCAAGAATCCTGTCTTTTAGCCTGTATTCTGCATTCAAATTCGACCTTCCAAAATGAATCACTTCACACTTTTCCAGGTTGAATTCCATCAGCCCAGCTCTGCATCCTGTCAATGTCCCGTTGCAACCTACAACAGCCTTCCACACTATCCACAACTCCAGCAACCTTCGTGTCATCGGCAAACTTGCTAACCCAGACTTCCACTTCCTCATCCAAGCCATTTATAAAAATCACAAAGCGCTAGAGGTCCCAGAACAGATCCCTGCGGAACACCACTGGTCACCGAGCTCCAGGCTGAATACTTTCCATCTACTACCACCCTCTGTCTTCTATGGGCCAGCCAATTCTGTATCCAGACAGGCAACTTTCCCTGTATCCCATGCCTCCTTACTTTCTGAATGAGCCTACCATGGGGAACCTTATCAAACTCCTTGCTAAAATCCATATACACCACATCCACTGCTCTTCCTTCATCGATGTGTTTTGTCACATCTTCAAAGAATTCAATAAGGCTTGTGAGGCATGACCTGCCCCTCACAAAGCCATGCTGACTGTCTCTAATCAAACTATGCTTTTCCAACTAATCATAAATCCTGTCCCTTAGAATCCTCTCCAATAATTTGCCCACTACCGACATAAGACTGACTGGTCTATAATTCCCAGAGTTATCCCTATTCCCTTTCTTGAACAAGGGAGTAACATTTGCCACCCTCCAATCATCTGGCACTAATCCAGTGGACAGTGAGGACGCAAAGATCATCGCCAAAGGCGCGGCAACCTCTTCCCTCGCTTCCCGTAATATCCTTGGGCATATCCCGTCTGGCCCCAGGGACTTATCTGTCCTCATGTCTTTCAAAATTTCCAGCGCATCCTCCCTCTTAACATCAACCTGTTCGAGCATATCAGCCTGTTCCACGCTGTCCTCACAAACGTCCAGGTCCCTCTCACTAGTGAATACTGAAGCAAAGTATTCATTTAGGACCTCCCCTACCTCCTCCGACTCCAGGCACAAGTTCCCTCCACTATCCCTGATCGGCCCTACCCTCACTCTGGCCATACTCATGTTCCTCACATAAGTGTAGAACGCATTGGGATTTTCCTTAATCCGACCCGCCAAGACTTTTTCATGTCCCCTTCTAGCTCTCCTAAGTCCATTCTTCAGTTCCTTCCTGGCTACCTTGTAACCCTCTAGAGCCCTGTCTGATCCTTGCTTCCTCAACCTTAAGTAAGCTTCCTTCTTCCTCTTGACTAGCTGTTCCACATTTCTTGTCATCCAAGGTTCCTTCACCCTACCATCCCTTCCTTGCCTCATCAGGACAATCCGATCGAGCAAGTGCTCCCTAAACAACCTCCACATTTCTGTCGTGCATTTCCCTGAGAACATCTGTTCCCAATTTATGCACCCCAGTTCCTGCCTAATAGCATTGTAATTCCCCCTCCCCCAATTAAATATTTTCCCATCCCGTCCGCTCCTGTCCCTCTCCATGACTATAGTAAAGGTCCGGGAGTTGTGATCACTATCACCGAAATGTTCTCCCACCGAGAGATCTGCCACCTGGCCTGGTTCGTTGCCAAGCACCAAATACAACATAGCCTCCCCTCTAGTCGGCTTATCTGCATATTGAGTCAGGAAACCTTCCTGGACACACCTGACAAAAACTGCTCCATCCAAATTATTTGCACGAAGGAGGTTCCAATCAATATTAGGGAAGTTGAAATCACCCATGACAACAACCCTGTTACTTCTGCACCTTTCCAAAATCTGCCTCCCAATCTGTTCCTCCGTGTCTCTGTTGCTATTGGGGGGTCTATAGAAATCTCCCAATAAAGTGACTGCTCCTTTCCTGTTTCTGACTTCCACCCATAATGACTCAGTAGACGAATCCTCCTCGAGGACCTACCTTTCTGCAGCTGTGATACTATCCCTGATTAACAATGCCACTCCCCCACTTCTTTTACCTCCCTCCCTATTCCTTTTGAAACATCCAAACCCGGGAACATCCAACATCCATTCCTGCTCCTGTGATATCCAAGTGTCCGTAATGGCCACAACATCGTAGCTCGAAAGACTGATCCATGCTCTAAGTTCATCACCCTTATTCCTGACACTTCTTGCATTAAAATAGACACACTTCAACCCATCATACTGGCTGCAACTTTGCCCTGTCAACTGTCTAACCTTCCTCACAGACTCTCTGCAATCAGTATCTGCCTGATCAACAGCTACCCCATCCACTTATCCATAGCTCCGGTTCCCATCCCCCTGCCAAACTAGTTTAAACCCTCCCGAAGAGCTCTAGCAAACCTCCCGCCCAGGATATTGGTGCCCATCCAGTTCAGATGCAACCCGTTCTTCTTGTGCAGGTCCCACCTTCCCCAGAAGGTATCCCAATGATCCACATAACTGAAGCCCTCCCTCCTACACCAGCTGTGTAGCCACGTGTTCAGCTGTTCTCGCTCTCTGTTTCTAGCCTCACTAGCACGTGGCGCCGGTATCAATCCTGAGATTACTTCTCTGCTCGTCGTGCCTTTTAGCTTCCAACCTAACTCCTATATTCGCTTTTCAGGTCCTCATCCCTTTTCCTAACTATGTCATTGGTACCGATATGTACCACGACTTCTGGCTGCTCCCCCTCCCCCTTAAGAATCCTGTAGACTCGATCCGAGACATCCCTGACCCTGGCACCCAGGAGGCAACATACCATCCGGGAGTCTCGTTCGCGACCACAGAATCTCCTGTCTGTTCCTCTAACCATTGAATCTCCTATCACTATCGCTCTCCTATTCTCCACCCTTCCCTTCTGAGCCGCAGAGCCAGGCTCAGTGCCAGAGACCTGGCCGCTGTGGCTTTCCACTGGTAGGTACCCCCCCCCCCGCCCCACAACCGCATCCAAAGCGGTATACTTATTATTGAGGGGAACGGCCACAGGGGATCCCTGCACTGTGCGCCTATTCCCTTTCCCTCCCCTGACGGTCACCCAGCTACCTTTATCCTGTGACATAGGTGTCACTACATCCCGATAACCGCTCTCTATCACCCCCTCAGCATCCTGAATGATCTGAAGTTCATCCAGCTCCAGCTCCAGTTCCCTAACGCGGTCTGTGAGGAGCTGGAGTTGGGTGCACTTCTCACAGGTGAAGTCAGCAGGGACACAAGTGGTGACCGTTACCTCCCACATCCTGCAAGACGAGCATGCAACTGCCCTAGCTTCCATCCCCTCTGCTCGAAATTGACAACAGAGAATAAAAAAATATAAAGGAAAACCTTACCTTACCAAAGCCTCCACACAAGAGTCCTTTTTTTTGGTTGGAGGAGGAGGATGGTGGGCGACAATACACGTGTAGTGTTTCGGGTTTAGCCACTGCCCGAATATCTTAGTTCACTTACCCAGCAGTCCCCGTGTCCGCGTCCGCCGAAACGCCAGGTAAGTACGTAAAAGTGAAACTTACCTTCCCGGCTGCCCCCTGGCTCGCACTATCACCGCTACTGCTGATCAAAGGTGTTACTGTAATAAAAACAGAAAATGCTGGAAATGCTCAGTAGGTCTGGCAGCATCTGTGCAGAGAGAAACAGTTAACAGTTCAGGTCTGTTTCCTTAGCTCACATTAACTTTGTTCTCTCTCCACAGATGCTGCCAGACCTGCTGATTATTTCAAGCATTTTCTGTTTATGTTTCAGATTTCCAGCATCTGCAGTATTTTGCTTTTGTACGTGTGTTGCTATGTCTGGGACTGTTTCAGTGCATTGCTATTGCTTTATAAACAGCATTGAAACAAACATTTATCTAGTTAACACACAGCACTAATGCACAGCTGGATATAAACAGCTGCCTGCAGCAGAGGGCGCAGTGGAAGTTTATTAACACAAATAATTCACCAGCACTATATTTACTGCGATCCACAATCACACCACGCTTCATCTTAACATATTTTATTCTTCATTGACATCAACTTCTTGCTTCCAATAAACACTTCAATTTGGAACACAGCTTCCAAATCACCTTTATTCACAAACCCGAACACAAGCTGCAAATGCTGCAAACACACACCAGCCCAGACTTTCCCCTTTCTGTTAACCCATTCCTGCATCACTGCCTCTCCACCAACAGTTGCTGCTAGAATCATACAATCATAGAATGGCTAAAGCACAGAAGGAGGCCATTCGGCCTGTCGCCCCCATGTTGTCTCTCTGCTAAAGCAACTCACCTCGTCTCACTCCCCAGTCAGTTCAATTTCGGTGGTGGGAAAACTTCTCGAAAGAATAATTCGGTACAAAATTAATAGCTCCATGGACAAATGTGGGTTAATTCAAGAAAGCCAGCATGGATTTCTTAAGGCAAAATCATGTTTAACTGTCCTGCTGGAGTTTTCTGATGAGGTAACAGAGAGGAATGATGAGGGCAATGCTGTTGATGTGGTGTACATGGACTTTCAAAAGGTCTGACAGCATCTGAAAGGTCACTGACCTGAAATGTTAACTCTGTTTCTCTCTCTACAGATGCAGCCAGACCTGCTGAGTATTTCCAGCACTTTCTGTTTATATTTCAGATTTCTAGCATCTGCAGTATTTTGCTTTTATTGACTTTCAAAAGGAGTTTGATACAGTGCAACACAACAGACTAGTGAGCAAAGTTATTACTCATGTAATAAAAGGGACAGTAGTAACATGGGTATGGAATTGGCTGAGTGACAGGAAACAAAGAGTAGTGAGCAATGGATGTTCTTCGGGCTGGAGGAAGGTTTGTAGTGGAGTTCCCCAGGAGTCAGTGTTGGGACCTTTGCCTTTCCTGATATATATTAATGACCTAGACCTTGGTGTACAGGGCAGAATTTCAAGGTTTATGGATGATACGAAAATTGGAAGCATTGTGAACTGTAAGTATGATAGTGTAGAACTTCAAAAGGACATAGACAAGTTGGTGGAATTGGAGGACAGATGACAGGTGAAGTTCAATGCAGAGAAATGTGAACTGATTCATTTTGGTAGGAAGAACATGGAGTGACAATATAGAATAAAGGGGACAATTCTAAAGGGGATGCAGAAGCAGAGGGATCTGGGGTCATATGTCATTGGTTGAGAGAGTGGTTAATAAAGCATACAGTATCCTCGGCTTTAGTGATAGAGGCATAGAGTACAAGAACAAGGAGGTCATGTTGAACTTGTACAAGACACTAGACTCAGCTGAAGTACTGCGTCCAGTTCTGGGTGCCACACTTTATGAAAGATGTGAAAGCATTGGAGAGATTACGGAAAAGATTCATGAGAATGGTTCCAGAGATGAGGAACTTCGGTTTTGAAGATAGATTGGAGAAGTTAGGCTGTTTTCCTTGGAGAAAAGAAGGCTAAGAGGAGACTTCATAGTGGTATTCAAAATGATGAGGGGTGTGGACAGAGTGGATACTGAGAAACTGTTCCCACTTGTGAAAGGATCGAGAATGAGAGGGCACAGATTTAAAGTATTTGGTAAAAGAATGAAAAGCGACATGAGGAAAAACTTTTTCACACAGCGAGTGGTTAAAGTATGAACTGCCTGAGAATGTGATGGAGGCAGGTTCAATTGAAGAATTCAAAGGGGAATTAGACTGTTATCTGAAAAGGAAGAATGTGCAGGATTATGGGGAGAAGACGGGGAAGTGACATGAGGTGAATTGTTCATTTGGAGAGTCAGTGCAGACACGACGGGCCAAATGGCCTCCTTCTGGGCAGTAACAATTCTGTGATTCCAATATTCAAGTCATTTCTATATATGGTGGTCCTGACAATGACCCTTGTGGACATCACTGTTCACCATCTTCCATTCTGAAAAACAACCAAATACCACAACTCGCTTTTCTTGATATTTCATCCATTTTTTAATCCAAGCAGATACTGACCCTCCTATTCCAGGAACCTCAGTTTTGTTACCCAGCCTTTTATGTGGTAGTCTGTCAAACGCTTTCTTAAAATCCATATGGACAACATCCATTGCTTTCCCTTCATCAACCTTTTCTGTTACTTCATCAAAAAAATCAGTTATATTAGTGAAGAAGTGGAAAGGTGCTGAACCTCTCAGTTTTTGGTCCACCCAAACCAAGTTCAAGGCCTGAATAATGAACCGATTGCCTCATTAGTTCTGTGAATAATACAATGATTTAATAGACAACGTTTTGAAACATTCCTGCCCATAAATCTTGATAACAGAGAGTGTGTGGATCTCCTGACTCAGAATGTTTAATGGATACAGTCCTCAGATCCGACATGGAACCCCTGAACATCCACAGTAAAGACAGTGTGGATGAGGAAATGTAAGAGCCGGGAGCTGAAACTCAGTGACGGCCGAGCTCTCCTGTCATTGAGCTTGTGTGTCTGCTCTGCTCGCCGCACTTCCGGCTCTACTTTGTTTCCAATGAAAAGATGAAAAGGGCTGTTCGGTTTTCCTCTCACTGAGAGCGTGTTTCACTCGGGTTAATATAACCCGAGACTTTTGCTGCTGGAATGAATTCTGCAAGGTCCCAGCAAACACACCGGCTCCCTCCTTTCTCCCCTCTTTCTATGAGATTGTTTTTCCAGGAGGGGCTCAATAATAACAAACCCCCTGCAGGGAATGACCGCATATTGAGCATCTAAATGGGGCAAGTGGGCAGCTTTCTGGGTTCTCGGTTCCCCCTACCCCGCCCCTCCCTCCCTCCAGTCCAAGCCCCTCTTCACTTTCTTTGGGACTTTGATGATGGTGAAATGGGGAAAATCCCCATTGATGTTTCAATGCTGTATTGCTGCAGAGATCTGCGCACGCGCGACGCAGCCCCGCCCCCAGTGAGACGTCACAATGAGGAGTGGAGCGCATGCGCATCCTTTCCCCAACCCAGTCTGTGAGGCCATTCACTCAATGAGGGGAAGATCGTTTAAATCAGCTGCAAATGGAGACTTCCCGGGCCCGGGGGAAGGGAACAAACAGCATCTGCTTCCAGCAGCCACTGCTTTGGGAGCGTGTCCGCAGATGTGCTCAGAGATTAGCATTGAGTGGTGGGAAGTTGAGGGGGAGTCGGGGAGTGTTTGTAACAGACACTGTGGAGCAGGAGTTGCTCCCGGAACATGGAGTGAGCAGGGGACATGGTGAAGGGAGAGTTCATTCTCGGACAGTGTCTGTACAGGCTCAGGGAGACACAATGGGAAGAAATCACTATTGAAAATCACTGACAATTTCACCACCCAAAGGAGAGGGAATTTTGCTGCTTTAGTTCCAGTCTCTCACTGTTTGTTGGATTGTGAACAGTGGGGGAAAAATAGCCGCACAATAACCATGTGGACAGTTAGACAAAGAGCATTTATTGCAGACACCAGGTGAGAAGTGTGAAAGGCACATTTTAAATAGTGGCTGCTTGTTTTCCGTTGAAATAGAAATGTGACTGTGTAAAGGTCACTGCTCTATCGGACAGTCCCAGTCATTGAGCAGTGCAGGGCTTGTGTTGTTTCTGAATGTCACAAACTTGTTGTAAAACCACTGCAAACACCTGGCAAACAGAAGCTGAATACTGCAGCACGGCAGTGGAGTCAGACAATGACACTGTTTGTGTTCCTGGTTTTCATTTTGTGATTGTTCATAATGATTATAATTGGGGCGATTACATTGTTCGCTTTTGTATCTTCTACCTCACCAATTCTTTCATTCCTGCAGGAAAATACATGAAGGAACCTGAATGGATGTGGTGATTCTTGGACACAAGGAAAAGTGCAGTGATCTCGTTCCAACACACAGTCGGTACAGGATCACTCCCAAAGCACAGAGATACTGCCAGCTCATCAGTTCCACTGGAACAAACAAAATAAGTAGTCAGACACTGATCCCAAAGTCAAGAGACACATTTTCAATCCAACAGTCAAACAACAGCATGAGAGACAGAAGTTGTTTCTATTTCACTCCAATTCAGTACAGCTGACAGGTTGATACATCAATCACAGTCCAAAAACAAACCCACCATCAGATCTAAATAAACTCTGTCACCATGGTCGCATTTTAAATATAAAATCTGAAATAGAACAGACAAAATTTACAGAATTGAAAGGTACAGAAAGATTGGGTGGCACAGTGGTGCAGCGGTTAGCACCGCAGCCTCACAGCTCCAGCGACCTGGGTTCAAATCTGGGTACCGCCTGTGTGGAGTTTGCAAGTTCTCCCTGTGACTGCATGGGTTTTCGCCAGGTGCTCCAGTTTCCGCCCACTGCCAAAGAGTTGCAGGTGATAGGTAAATTGGCCATTGTAAATTGCCCCTAGTGCAGGTAGCTGGTAGGGAATATGGGATTACTGTAGGGTTACCAGAAATGTGTGGTTGTTGGTCGTCACAGACTTGGTGGGCCAAAGGGCCTGTTTCAGTGCTGTATCTCGAAATAAAACATAAATAGAATGCAAGGAGGCTTCAAGGGGATTTGGACGGGTTAAATGAATGGGCAAGAACATGGCAGATGGAATATAATGTAAATAAGTATGAAGTTCTCCACTTTGCTGCAATAAACAGAAAGACAGAGTATTTCTTAAATGGTGAGAGGCTGGGAAGTGTCGATGTCCAAAGGGACCTGGGTGTCCTTGTTCATGAGACACTAAAAGCTAGTACGCAGGTGCAGCAAGCAATTAGGAAGGCAAATGGTATGTTGGCTTCATTGAAAGCGTATTTGAGTACATGAGTAAAGATGTATGAAGTCCAGATGAGACCGCACCTGGAGTAAACTGTCCAATTTTGGTTTCCTTATCTAAGGAAGGATAGACTTGTCACAGAGGGAGTGCAACAGAGATTCACTGGTCTCATCCCCTCGGATGGTGGGATTGTCTTATGATGAGAGACTGCAAAAACTGGGCCGAAATTCTCCAGAGTTTTGTAGAATGAGAGGTGATCTCATTGAAACAGACAAAGTTCTTACAGAGTGTCACAGGGTAGATATGGATAGGATGTTTCCTCTGTCTAGTGAGTGTAGAACAAGGGGACACAGGCTCAGAATAAGGACAGGCCATTTGAGACTGAGATGAGCAGGAATTTCTTTACTCAGAGGGTGAGAAATCTGTGGAATTCTTTATCCTCGAGGGCTGTGGAAGATCAATCATTGAACATATTCAAGACAGAAATCGATAGATTTCTAAATACTAACAAGATCAATGGATATGGAGATAGCAGGGAAAAATGGCGTCGAGGTAGATGATCAGTCAGGATCTGTTTGAATGTTGGAGCAGGCTCGATGGGCTGAATGGCCTAATGCCCCTATTTCCTATGATCCTATTAATCCCAATAATGTACATCAGACGTTAGACCAAGTTATGCATTACATACCAGTTCAAAAATCCCAGAGATTACGACTGAAAGATACAGTATCAATTCCATTACTACAAAATGAAGGACTTGGAGCTTGCAGACCAGCCCATGTGTAAGATTGAAAGTTATATTTTCAGTCACAATCGTTTTCACAGAGCTAAATATTAAATACCAATTTACAACTTGCACAGGACTACCAAATATAACCTACAACTGTAAAATACAGTTAATCCATATTTTAAATTAAAGACAAGGCAAATAAATATTGATACATTAAGAGAGCGGGTAACAGTGAGAGCAGAATGGAGCATAAAGAGCCCAGGAGAGGGAGCAAGAGTTCACTAGGAGAGCAGGGAACAGCGAGAGCAGGCCTCAAAAAAGGCAAAGGAATACACAATTAATGGGAGAACACTGAATGGTGTAGAGGAAGTGAGGGACGTTGGAGTGAATATCCACAGATCCCTGAAGTAGCAGTACAGGTCAATAAGGTGGTTCAGCAGGTATATGGAATCCTTTCCTTTATTAACTGAGGTATAGAGTATAAGGGTGACCTGGTATCCATGTCAATAAGTCACTGACAGCTAACATGCAGGTGCAGCAAGCAATTAGGAAGGCTAATATTATGTTAGCCTTTATCGCAAGAGGATTTGAGTACAGGAGTAGTGAATTCTTGCTTCAATTGTATAGAACCCTGGTTAGACTGCACTTGGAGTACTGTGTGCAGTTTTGGTTCCCTCCCCTAAGGAAGGATATTATTGCCATAGATGGAGTGCAAAGAAGGTTCATCAGGCTTGTTCCTGGGATGGTGGGACTGTTCTGTGAAGAGAGATTGAGGAAACTGGGGCTGTATTCTCTCGAGTTTTGAAGAATGAGAGGTGATCTCATTGAAACCTGCAAACTATTTAAAGGACAGTCAGGGTAGATGCAGCTGAGATGTTTCCCCTGGTTGGGGAGTCGAGAACCAGGGGACGCAATTTCAAAATAAGGGGCAAGCCACTTAGGACAGAGATGAGGAGAAATGTTGTTACTTGGGTTTGTGAATCTTTGGAATTCTGTAACCCAGAGAGCTGTGGAAGCTCAGTCATTGAGTATGTTTAAAGCAGAGATTGATAGATTTCTAAATACAAATGACATAAGGGAATATGAGGAAAGTGTGGGGAAAAGGGAATTGAAGTGGATGATCAGCCATGATCATATTGAATGGTGGGGCAGGCTCGATGGGCTGAATGGCCGACTCCTGCTCCTATGTTCCTAACTCCACATTATCGATGAGACAGCCTCAGACCGACTTGTCGGGTGTTGCAAACAGATAACACTGCTTCTGATCTTCACCAGAACAGAGAGTGAGATGTAACATTGATCATCAAACAGACTGTGAGAGAATACAACAGAATAAAACACTTGGAGAGACACTGTGGAATAACAAATGGATTTGATTGGAATGTTGAATTTTGATTGGAATGGATAAAACAGCAGAAACAGCAGATTATATTGGGACAGAAAAGAGAAACTGATGGGAAGAAGGAAGAAAAGAAAGGATGAATCTGTTCACTTTTTTCAGTTTTTTCACTGGTCCATCAAAGCTGGATCAAAAAAAGATGCAAAAAACAGAGAATTTCACCAAAAAGGGAGATTAAATGCTGCCGAAACCTTGGATCGAAGGATGCCCCAACAGATCACCTGTTTAACTGTCTCCTCACTGGGGGATTTCAATCAATGAGCAATATTATTTTCTACTTTTCTTTTGTTAAATGAAACCACTACTGTCACTTGGAGTTAATATCCCTGTGTTACAACTCCTGAATTATAAATTTATGAGTTTCGCGATATTTTCTGGACACATTTCCTGCTGAAAGAACTAAGAACTCTTTTCTAATTTACACAATACTAGATACACACTCATCAAGCCTCCGAAACTAGCATCCTTGGTGCTGCTCTCTCTTCTCCCAAACCTCATCTCATGTGACTGTTACATCATCACTCTGATTGTGGGAGGGGTTAATCCCACTGTCTTCAGCATTAACCCTTTACATCCTCATACTGCACTGTCTGTCCAAAAAAATCGGTGGAGGGAACTTGAATTATCAAAACAGCAACAGCTGCCAGTTGAAAATCAACTCAACCCATCAGAGAGAGACTGTCAGAGAACTTCCTGCATCCAGTCCTGACCCTGTCACATTAAGCAGCTGCTCACCCAGACCCCACTCTCATCAACACTGAACATTTTTACTGAGACCCTTCAAATACTGTTTATAAAAGGCCGCAAAGATCAAAGTTCACACAGTTGTATTAAGTACAAAAAAGTTTAATATCTTCTCACCGTTTCTCGGTAACCACATGAGACATAGGTTTTCTTATTTGGTTCCTTTGATTTTTCTTGTTCCTGACTGTCAAATATTCCAAACTTCAGATAAACCCTCCCACTTGCGTCATGTCCCAGTCTCGGTTAAAAGCAACACAAAATGACACAAACACTCTGAAACATAGAACACGGTCACACTTTCTTTCAGTGAGATTAATATCAAGCTGTTTTCCAGGTTGAATGAAACTGTGAACAAATTTATGTCAAAGAAGTTACCTTTGATGTATCAGCACTGAAATTCTGTACAAGGAGGAACAACCATTCCAAACTCACATCCTTCACAAAGGCTGCTTTTTTATGTGATTGTAATTCATCATGTATTTTGAATTAAAGTTCACAAGACACAGATGTCAATGTTGATAATGAAACTTTTCACGCATGTTGTTACTGTGGATTGAGTCTCTGCTGGGAGATGAACCCAGAATCTCCTGTTCATTAGACAGGTGCTTTAACCAACTAAGCTAAAGAGCCAGATCACAAATGTAAATACAATTGAAATCAGAGGAAGGCCTTGTAGATGGTGGGCAGGCTTTGGCAAGTCAAGAGCTGAGTTCGTCACGGCAGAGTTCCCAGCCTCTGACTCGCTCTTGTAGTTGTCGCTGTAGTTGTAATTGTAATAGGCAACCGTCCGTCTCGGAAGATGATGGGCTACACCCGGGGTGTACGTCACTTCTGTATTAAACATCGTTTGTTGTGGCTGTAGAGGGCGACTCGTGAGTGACGATCCCTTCCGCAGCTGGTACAGATGAATATCATTGGCCCGAGGTCGACTGATAATTTTTCCTTCCTCTGAGCTCTCTTTCCCACCATCTGTTCATTTCTTTTGTCCTCTGCTTTTCCCATGGTCTTTTTTTTAGAACATTACAGCGCAGTTCAGGCCCTTCGGCCCTCGATGTTGCTCCGATCATCTGACCTACACTATTCCATTTTCATCCATATGTCTATCCAATGACCACTTAAATGCCCTTAAAGTTGGCGAGTCTACTACTGTTGCAGGCAGGGCGTTCCACGCCCCTACTACTCTCTGCGTAAGGAAACTACCTCTGACATCTGTCCTATATCTTTCACCCCTCAACTTAAAGCTATGTCCCCTCGTGTTTGCCATCATCATCCGAGGAAAAAGACTCTCACTATCCACCCTATCTAACCCTCTGATTATCTTGTATGTCTCTATTAAGTCACCTCTCCTCCTCCTTCTCTCTAACGAAAACAACCCTCAGCCTTTCCTCGTAAGACCTTCCTTCCATACCAGGCAACATCCTAGTAAATCTCCTCGGCACCCTTTCCAAAGCTTCCACATCCTTCCAACAATGCGGTGACCAGACTGCACGCAATACTCAAGGTGCGGCCTCACCAGAGTTTTGTACAGCTGCATCATGACCTCGTGGCTCCGAAACTCGATCCCCCTACTAATAAAAGTTAACACACCATATGCCTTCTTAACAGCCCTATTAACCTGGGTAGCAACTTTCAGGGATTTATGCACCTGGACACCAAGATCTCTCTGCTCATCTGCACTACCAAGAATCTTCCCATTAGCCCAGTACTCTGCATTGCTGTTACTCCTTCCAAAGTGAATCACCTCACACTTCTCCGCATTAAACTCCATTTGCCATCTCTCAGCCCAGCTCTGCAGCCTATCTATGCCCCTCTGTACCCTACAACACCCTTCGACACTATCCACAACTCCACCGACCTTCGTGTCATCCGCAAATTTACTAACCCACCCTTCTACACCCTCATCCAGGTCGCTTATAAAAATGACAAACAGCAGTGGCCCCAAAACAGAACCTTGCGGTACACCACTAGTAACTAAACTCCAGGATGAACATTTGCCATCAACCACCACCCTCTGTCTTCTTTCAGCTAGCCAATTTCTGATCCAAAGCTCTAAATCACCATCAACCCCATACTTCCGTATTTTCTGCAATAGCCTACCGTGGGGAACCTTATCAAACGCCTTACTGAAATCCATATACACCACATCCACGGCTTTACCCTCATCCACCTGTTTGGTCACCTTCTCGAAAAACTCAATAAGGTTTGTGAGGCACGACCTACCTTTCACAAAACCGTGCTGACTATCGCAAATGAACTTATTCTTTTCAAGATGATTATAAATCCTGTCTCTTATAACCTTTTCCAACATTTTACCCACAACCGAAGTAAGGCTCACAGGTCTATAATTACCAGGGCTGTCTCTACTCCCCTTCTTGAACAAGGGGACAACATTTGCTATCCTCCAGTCCTCCGGCACCACTTCTGTCGACAATGACGACATAAAGATCAACAACAACGGCTCTGCAATCTCCTCCCTGGCTTCCCAGAGAATCCTAGGATAAATCCCATCTGGCCCAGGGGACTTATCTATTTCAACTCTTTCCAAAATTGCTAACACCTCCTCCTTGTGAATCTCAATCCCATCTAGCCTAGTAGGCTGTATCTCAGTAATCTCCTCGGCAACATTTTCTTTTTCTACGGTAAATACTGACGAAAAATATTCATTTAACGCTTCCCCTATCTCCTCTGATTCCGCACACAACTTCCCACTACTATCCTTGATTGGCCCTGTTCTAACTCTTATCATTCTTTTATTCCTGATATACCTATAGAAAGCCTTAGGGTTTTCTTTGATCCTATGCGCCAATGACTTCTCGTGTCCTCTCCTTGCTCTTCTTAGCCCTCCCTTTAGATCCTTCCTGGCTAGCTTGTAACTCTCAAGCGCCCTAACTGAGCCTTCACGTCTCATCCTAACATAAGCCGCCCACTTCCTCTTGACAAGCGCTTCAACTTCTTGAGTAAACCACGGCTCCCTCGCTCGACAACTTCCTCCCTGCCTGACAGGTACATACTTATCAAGGACACGCATTAGCTGCTCCTTGAATAAGCTCCACATTTCGTTTGTGCCCATCCCCTGCAGTTTCCTTCCCCATCCTACACATCCTAAATCTTGCCTAATCGCGTCATAATTTCCTTTCCCCCAGCTATAATTCTTGCCCTGCGGTATATACCTGTCCCTGCCCATCGCTAAGGTAAACCTAACCGAATTGTGATCACTATCGCCAAAGTGCTCACCTACATCTAAATCGAACACTTGGCCGGGTTCATTACCCAGTACCAAATCCAATGTGGCATCGCCCCTGGTTGGCCTGTCCACATACTGTGTCAGAAAACCCTCCTGCACACACTGGACAAAAACAGACCCATCTAAAGTACTCGAACTATAGTATTTCCAGTCAATATTTGGAAAGTTAAAGTCCCCCATAACCACTACCCTGTTACTCTCGCTCCTGTCGAGAATCATCTTCGCTATCCTTTCCTCTACATCTCTGGAACTATTCGGAGGTCTATAGAAAACTCCCAACAGGGTGACCTCTCCTCTCCTGTTTCTAACCTCGGCCCAGACTACCTCAGTAGACGAGTCCTCAAACGTCCTTTATGCCGCTGTAATACTTTCCTTGATTAACAATGCCACACCCCCACCCCTCTTTTACCCTCTTCTCTGTTCTTACTGAAACATCTAAATCCCGGAACCTGCAACATCCATTCCTGCCCCTGCTCTGCCCATGTCTCTGAAATGGCCACAACATCAGGATCCCAGGTACCAACCCACGCTGCAAGCTCACCCACCTTATTCCGGATGCTCCTGGCGTTGAAGTAGACACGCTTTAAACCAAGTTCTTGCTTGCCAGTGCCCTCTTGCGTCCCTGTAACCTTATCCCCTACCTCACTACTCTCAACAGCCTGTACACTGGAACTACAATTTAGGTTCCCATTCCCCTGCTGAATTAGTTTAAACCCCCCCGAAGAGCACTAACAAATCTCCCCCCCAGGATATTGGTACCCATCTGGTTCAGGTGAAGACCATCATGTTTGCAGAGGTCCCACCTACCCCAGAAAGAGCCCCAATTATCCAGGAAACCAAAACCCTCCCTCCTACACCATCCCTGCAGCCACGTGTTCAACTCCTCTCTCTCCCTATTCCTCTCTTCGCTAGCACGTGGCACAGGCAACAACCCAGAGATAACAACTCTGTTCTCGCTCTAAGCTTCCACCCTAGCTCCCTGAATTTCTGCCTTAAATCCCCATCTCTCTTCCTACCTATGTCGTTGGTGCCTATGTGGACCACGACTTGGGGGTGCTCCCCCTCCCCCTTAAGGATGCCAAAAACACGATCGGAGACATCACGTACCCTGGCACTTGGGAGGCAACACACCAACCGTGAGTCTCTCTCGTTCCCACAGAAACTCCTATCTGTTCCCCTAACTATGGAAACCCCAATGACTAATGCTCTGCTCCTCTTCCCCTTTCCCTTCTGAGCAACAGGGACAGACTCTGTGCCAGAGACCTGCACCCCATTGCTTACCCCTGGTAAGTCGTCCCCCCCAACAGTATCCAAAACGGTATACCTGTTGTTGAGGGAAACGGCCACAGGGGATCCCTGCACTGCCTGCTGGTTCCCTTTCCTTCTCCTGACGGTAACCCATCTACCTACTTCTTTTACCTGAGGTGTGACTGCCTCCCTATAACTCCTGTCAATAATCCCCTCCGATTCCCGAATGATCAGAAGTTCATCCAGCTCCAGCTCCAGTTCCCTAACGCGGTCTGCGAGGAGCTGGAGTTGGGTGCACTTCCCGCAGATGCAGTCAGCAGGGACACTCTTGGCGACCCCAACCTCCCAAATAAATAGTTTTCCCTTACCCAGCAGTCCCCTGGTCCTCCGAAATAAAAGGGGATTAACTTGTAACTTACTGAAATTGACCGCTCAGCTGAAAGTCCGCTCCGCACCTCGTTCTGTCAAAGCTGCTCCTCGCAAAAAGACAAAGATTTTAAAACTGCCCAAATAAATAGTTTTCCCTTACCCAGCAGTCCCCTGGTCCTCCGAAACAAAAGGGGATTAACTTGTAACTTACTGAAATTGACCGCTCAGCTGAAAGTCCGCTCCGCACCTCGTTCTGTCAAAGTGAAATTGACCGCTCAGCTGAAAGTCCGCTCCGCACCTCGTTCTGTCAAAGCTGCTCCTGAATGCCTTTCTCTAGGAATTCCAGTCAGCAGGAAGGACTGCCCATGCATCGACTCCAATCCCAGTCAGCTTGAGATCTCGCTTTGCAGATGTCCTTGTATCACAGACGTGGGTGACCTGTTGGTCTCGTGCTGATAGCAAGCTCACCAAAGTGCATGTCTTTGGCAAAGCGACCGTCATCCATTCAGCACACATAACCCAGTCAACAGAGTCACCGCTGACTCAAGAGGGCAAACATGCTGCAGATCCCTGCACGCTGGTGTACTTCTGCATTCGGCACTCTGTCCTGCCAGGAGATGCCCAATATCCATCTGAGACAGCGGAGGTGGAAGCTGTTCAGCTGCTTTTCTTGGCTTGCATAAGTTGTTGATGCTTCTCTGCTATAAAGGAGGGTGCTGAGAACACAAGCCTGGTACACGCGGAGTTTTGAATTTTCGATCAGTTTGCTGTCGGTTCACACTCGTCTTCTCAACTTTGACATGACAGCTGCAGCATTGACAATCCTGGTGCTGATTTCAGTATCAAGGGACAGATTGCTGGTGATTGTTGATCCAATGTAGGTGAAGCTGTTGACAACCTCCAAAGTGAGCCAGTCGATGTTGATGGAAGGTGGAGTCTCTACGTCCTGGCCCATAACTTTGATCTTTCTGATGCTGATTGTCAGTCCAAACTCCTTGCAGGCCAGGGAGAACCGATATACAAGCTGCTGTTAATGAACTTCATTATGGGATGTCAGCACAGCGTCATCAGCAAACAGCAACTCACAGACCAAGAACTGACTCATTTTGGTCTTGGTGCGCAGTCTTGCCAAGATGAACAGCTTGTCATCAGCTCTGGCATGCAGGTGGACACCCCCATCCGAGTCACTGAAAGTTTAAAATAGCAGCATGGAGAGGAATATGCCAATTGTAAAGGATGTGAGCTGTGAGGAGGTTACAAGGAGGCTTCCAGGGGACTTGGACAGGATAAGTGAATGAAATGACAGATGGAATATAATGTGAATAAGTGTGAAGTTATCCACTTTGGTAGAATAAACAGAAAGACAGAATATTTCTTAAATGGTGAGAGGTTGGGAAGTGTTGATGTCCAAAGGGACCTGGGTGTCCTTGTTCATGAGACACTAAAAGCTCGCATGCAGGTGCAGCAATCAATTAGGAAGGCAAATGGTATGTTGGCCTGAACACGAGGGGTCATGAGTACAGGAATAAAGATGTCTTGCTGCAATTGTATAGAGCCTTGGTGAGATCGTGCTGGAGTATTGTGTACAGTTTTGGTTTCCTTCTCTAAGGAAGGATATACTTGCCACAAAGGGAGTGCAACGGAGGGTCACCAGACTAATCCCTGGGATTTTGGGATTGTCTTATGAGGAAACTGGGCTTGTCTTCCTTAAGGTTTCATTTAAAAGGCCATTTAAAACTGAGATAGGGTGGAATTACTTCACTCAGAGGGTGGTGAATCTTTGGAATTCTCTACCTCAGGGGTTTGTGAAAGTTCAATCATTGAGCATGTTCAGGACAGAAATTGATAGAAATCTTGATACTCATGACATCAAGGGATATGGGGAGAGCGCAATGATCAGCAAGGATGTAATTGAATGACAGATCAGGCTCGACAGGTTAAACTGCCTCCTCCTACGTTCCGAAGAGAGTTTGCACCAAGACACAGCCCTGTTTTACCCCACTGCTGATCGTGAAAGTGTCTGATGTTGCTCCATTGTAACTGACGGAACTGTGCATGTTCTCGTGGAAAGAAGAGATGACGCCCAAGAGTTCAGGAGGGCAGCCTAGTTTCCACAGCTGTTGGAAGAGTCTGTCTCTGCTAACAAGATCGAAGGCCTTGGTGATGTCTATAAAGACAATGTAGAGTGGCCTGTACTGTTCACAGTACTTCTCCTGCAGCTGCCGAAGTGAGAAAATCATGTCGACTGTCGATCTACCAGCTCTGAAGCTGCACTGAGACTCAGGATAGATGTGTGATGTCAGGGTCTGCAATCTGGTCAGAGCAATGTGAGCAAAGACCTTCCCCACAATACTTAGCAAGGAGATGCTTCGGTAATTGCTGCAGTCACTGCGATCGCCTTCATTTTTGTACAAGGTGACAATGTTTGCATCACGCATGTTTAGAGGCGCAGATCACCCCTTCCAACAGAGACACAGAAGTTCATGGAGATGCTGCAGCAGAGCTGCTTTTCCACTTTTGATGATTCCAGGTGGAATACCATCATTTCCCAGGGCTTTACCACTGGCAAGACGGTCAATGGCCTGATTGAGCTCGATTATAGTGGACTCACTGTCCAGCTCCTGCATGACAGGGAAGTCTGGAATGGTGCTGAGAGCTACTTCAATGACAATGTTCTCCGTTATGTAGAGTTCAAGGTAATGCTCCACTCACCTTTCCATCTGCTTGTTAGGTTCAGTGATGATTGTCCCTTTCTTTGTCTTCAAAGGTGCTGATTTAGTTACTGCTGGGCCGGTTGCTTTCAGAATTTTTTTTTTATTCATTCATGTGATGTGGTCATCACTGGCTAAGCCAACATTTATTGCCCATCCCTCATTTCCCATGAGAAGGTGGTGGTGAGCTGCCTTGTTGAACCGCTGCAGTCTGTGTGAGGTAGGTACACCCACAGTGCTGTTAGGAAGGGAGTTCCAGGATTTTGACCCAGCAACAGTGAAGGAAAGGCGATATAGTTCCAAGTCACGATAGTGTGTGGCTTGGAGGGGAACTTGCAGGTGGTGGTGTTCCCATGAATTTTCTGCCCTTGTCCTTCTAGTTGGTGGAGGTTGCGGGTATGGAAGGTGTTGTCTAAGGAACCTTGGTGTGTTGAATTCCTTCATATGTCCCTCTAGCATCCCCCAGATTCAGCGGCAGATTGTATGCTGTTGCAGAGTTTTAACCAGTATTGATTGGTGCAGTGACGAGCAGTCTGCAGAGACTTGTTTCTGGCAGCTCTGAGAGCATCTAGAGTTTGTTTGCTGGGGACTTGTTTGTAGTTCATGAGGGCTCTCTTCTTAGTTGCAGTAACTGACTCAATTTCAGTCCAATAAGCCTCAAACCAGTCAGCATTCCTCCCATTTCTTTTCGCATACGCAGTGAGTGCAGAGTTATAGATGGTGGCGTGCAGATGATTCCACTTTGACACCGCACTGAGGCCTTGGGTGTTTACTGAAAGAGCCTGATCGAGGATGTTGAGGAACTTCTGGGTCCTTTCTGGGTCAGTGGTTCGGCTAGTGTTGATCCAAGAACGACCTTTCTTCTTGGATGGGTGAAGCTTCCTTGGCTGAAGCCTGACCTCGCTACACACCAGGGAGTGATCAGTGTCACAGTCACCGCTGTGATAGCTGCGTGTGATGAGCATACTGCTGAGGGTGGTACGTCTGGTGATGATAAGGTCTAGCTGGTGCCAGTGGCATGATCTCGGACGTCTCCAGGACACCTTGTGGCACAGCTTTACCTGGAAATAGCTGTTCGTCACACAGAGTCCATGGTGACAGCATAGCTCCAGAAACCTCCGTCCATTTTTGTTCATCTTGCTAATCCCCTGGTGCTCTATGCTCATTGGCCAAGCTGTAGTCAGTACCCTGGCTTGCGTTGAAATCCCCGAGAAGATACAGTCCCTCGGTGCTGGGAATTCTACTGATGGCAGTGTCAAGTGTCTCATAGAATTGATCCTTGACATCTGGGGTGGAGGTGAGTGTCGGGACATAGATGCACATGAGATTAACTGCACCCACGCTTGTTGACAAGTGAAGGGTAAGAAGTCTCTCTGAGCCTACTGTGGCGGGTTCACTAATTGCAAGTAGCGTGTTTGTTACTGTGAAACCCACTCCATGCTCACGACTTGCCTCTTGGGCTTTCCCCTGCCAGAAGAAGGTGTAGTGTTTCTCTTTGAGGGATCCACTTTGAATGAGTCCAGTTTCTTGCAGCACAGCAATGTCCACATTGAGCCTTGTGAGTTCCTTGTCAATCACAGCTGTCTTGTGTGTGCGATCAACCTGCAGAAGGTTGTCATTAAGACCAGGACACATGGTCCTTAAATTCCAGCTTGTGATGCGAAGCACTGGTGTCTTCTTTGTTTAGTTTGTCTTGCCTGGTGCATAGATTATCAATCCGCCAGTTGAGAGATATCTCTCGAAGCTGCAAGCACCCATTGAAGCAAGTAGGTCGTGGCAGGACAGCACCTAACTGACTGGGGGCTGCACAGCTTGGAGTAGGTGGCAGTTATCCAATGAGACGCGATGATCTCTCCCACTGTCAAAAGTAACCCCTGGTGCTCATACTCTACACCAACTGAGTGAGAGCTTATAATCGGTAACTGTTTCTTCCCATGTTTTGCTAATGTTTAACCACGAAGTTGGAGTGTCCTCTCCAGGGCACAGGCCTGGGCAAATAGTATGGAGACACTGAGCATCAGGACCCCCTCTCAGCATTGCTAGTATTGCCCAAAGGAAAGGAAAAAAGCAGCACTGTTTCGTACCAGCTCTGCTGTAGGAGTTGCTGGAATACTACCTGATAAGTAACAGGTAACCGCCTTCGGGACCCCACTCCGGATTTACTGTCCAGGTTTACTCCCTAAGCCTTCTTCTCTCTCAAGACACCCACAGGGAAGTGAGACTTTTTGCCCATAGATGGGGCTCTGTTTCTTGGCATCAGGATGGAACCACACGCCAGTGGGCCTGCATGACATGCACAAGGATATCGCACACTCCCCCATCCCTGGGACAGCTCAGAGAGATACCTTGATGATTATACACCCCACAGGAAAATCATAAACAGCCCCCCCCCCCCCGAGGACAGCTCAGGGTCAGACACTGCACATACTGCAACAGCAGTCACATTACTGTATTAGTCCCTCCATTCTGAAAAAACAAGCATTCACCCTACTTTATGCTTTCCGTCTCTCAGCCAATTTTGTATCCACGCTGCCACTGCCTCTTTAATCCCATCTGCTCAAATTTTGTTAACAAGTCTATCTTATGGTACTTTTTCAAACACAATTTTGAAGTGCAGACACACACCATCAACCTCACCACCCTGGTCAACTCTCTGTGAAACTTCATCAAAGAAATTAATTCATTAATTAATTCATACACAATCTTCTGTTAACCAATCTGTACTGGCTGTCATTTATCAGCCCATGTTCTACCAAGTGCCAGTTAATTTTCTCCTGGATAATTGCCTCTAAAAGTTTCCCCACCACTGACATTAGACGAACTGGTCTGTAGTTCCTGGGTTTATCTCTCTTTTTAAACAGGGCTGTAAAATTAGCAATCCTTGCAGACTTATCTTTCAGTTCTGGAAAGTCTATTGTGGACAATCTCTTTGGGCATGACTTTAACCAATTAAAGCAACAGGATACTTGATTAATAAGTCCAGAACTTTTATTGAGAGTAAAATAGTACTTAATAATTGGAAGTAAAATTATCTTGAACAAACTTGGGGAATATAACTTTACAGCTCTAGCAGGTGTGTGGACTGGTCGAGCTTGGTCTCAGAGTGTCACGGCCCTCTTTGTGCAGTCTGGATCCCTCATCAGGTGGAGAACTTGGTTGATGATCTGAGCCTTTACCCCTGAGATCTTCTAGTGTTCCTGCACACTGAAACCTTACAAGATCCCTACTTTTAACCCCTGGATGGCCATCACACCACCATGTAAAATAATAATTGGTCTGAGCTGTTGCTAGGTACATTTAATTAATGATCTCTTCCACTAACAGCCACCTGTCCTCAGAATCTCAGACATGAGTACAATGGAGTAGTTTCACACTGTCTCCCAATCTGATCTGAAACAAGTTTCCTATTCATTAATTCGAGACTCTTGAAAATGCTGGAAATACTCAGCAGGTCTGACAGCATCTATGGAGAAAGAAACAGAGTTAACGTTTCAGATCTGTGATCTTTCATCAGAACTGGGCTGAAATTGTCTGAGGGACTGAGATTGTGGAATCAATTTCAGGACCAAAAACATTGTACTCTGCAAGGATGGGAAGATGGTGATTATTAAGTACAGTGCAAGAATATAGATGCTTTTACATTATTTGAATCAACATTGATTTAAACCTTGTGCTCACGAAACCTATCTTTTGATCAAAATGACATTGATAACAATGGAAAAAGCAACATATGCATTTCACGACCACAGGACTTTGTAAAGCCTTTTACAGCCAATGAAGGACTTTCCAAGTGTAGTCACTGTACAGTACAATACAATACCCTACAAGAAGGATATTTCACATTCGAGTCACGCAAGTCCCAGGCAATGACCATCTCAAACAAGAGAGAATCTAACCATCTCCCCTTGACATTCAACAGCATTACGATTGCTGAATCCCCCACTATCAACATCCTGGGGGTTACCATTGACCAGAAACTGAACTGCAGTAGCCATATAAATATCATAGCTACAAGAGCAGGTCAGACACTAGGAATCCTGTGGCAAGTAACTCACGTCCTGACTCCCCAAAGCCTGTCCCCTATCTACAAGGCACAAGTCAGGAGTGTGATGCAATATTCTCCATTGCCTGGATAGGTGCAGCTCCAACAACACTCAAGAAGCTCAACGTCATCCAGGACAGGCGCCTCATTCACTATATTCACTCTCTCCATCACCAACGCACAGCGTGTACCATCCACAAGATGCACTGCAGCAACGCAGCAAGCCTCCTTACACAGCACCTTCCAAACCCGTGACTTCTATCACCTAGAAGGACAAGGGCAGCAGATGCATGGGAACACCACCACCTGCAAGTTCCCCTCTGAGCCACACACCATCCTGGAATTGGAACTATATCACCGTTCCTTCACTGTGGCTGGGTCAATATATTGGAACTCCCTTCCTAACAGCACCACATCGACTGCAGTGGTTCAAGAAGGCAGCTCACCACCACGTTCTCGAGGGAATTAGGGATGGGCAATAAATGCAATAAATAAAAATAAAATCAATAAAAAATGACAATATCCTGTAATCCCCAAAAGTAGAAAATACATATGAAAATGAAAATATAATAAAGCTCAGTCAGCATGGATTTCACAAAGAAAGTCTTGATTAACCTTATCTTTGAAGAATCAACAGCAAGAGTAATACAGCAGATGTAGAAGAGTTTAAGTTAATAAAGCCTCATCCTTTTAAGTGCTTGAACCAACAAATTGTGGGTTAGCAAACAAGCACACTAACTGACAGAGCTGGGTGTTGTGCTTTCTAGATTACCCTAAAGCAGGGTGTCAATGAGTTAAATCTTCAAGTTGCTGCACCCAGGATAGCCATTAACCACGATCAGTTTTACTGATGCAAATAATGGGTGGAACATTCATTGTGAATCTATAGAAACAGTCTGGTCCTGCACACTGCAGACACATCCACGTCATCACCAACCAGCTCTCCTATAATTGATGCAGTTATTTGACTTTTCCCCATTAGCTCCATGGAATTAATTTTGAAAGATTTTAAATTCCAAGAAGTTTTGTTAATATTCAGCCCTTGAGAAGAAATCATTCCCTGGCCACAGTGGAGAGAGCATTGAATATAAAACAGTAGACTACCAGGTAACACAGAGAAAGCTCATCAGCTAATCTATAATTACTTACTTTTCTTATTTTTGCTCTTGCTATTCGGTTTTTCATCCTTTTCAGTTCGTGACTCCGGATATTATTGTGATTAAATGTGAAAAGATGCACTGTGTCTCAGCCCCGGTATATTGGCTCTTTCTCTGTACAGTGCTGTATACACTCAGATACTGACAGTGTCTCTCCCTCCCTCAATTTTCCAGCCCTGACATTGCAGAAAGTGCTGTTCAAAGTTACACATTCTGATTGTTTTCAGTTGATTAGTGAGAGATTATTAACGTATTCTTCTGCAGCGCTGCCTCGGTTAATAACAGCAGATCTAAGTCACATTTCAGATACAGGAACAGACGGATCAATTATTCACTCTTTCCCACAGTGTGTGAGGCCGGGACAAGCAGCAACATTCCAGGCCCACGCTCTGCAATTACCCAGCACCAGCGGAAAGCAGTGAATACAGATTCAATCAGTGGGTTAATGTCCATTACAGGGATACAAGATTCCACGGCCCAGGACAAACATCCCCATACACCGAGAACAAGCTCAGGAAAACCCGGGGGAGTTAATATCCCAATCACTGAGCATTCCAGCAACATTGAACAAGTTCCTGAACTGAGTGAACCTTTCAAAGTACACAAGTGATGACGAGGTCAAAAAGGTCTGAACAGTTGAGGTGACTGAGCGATTTCAGCTTCTCTGTTCAGGTTGCAGCTTTCACTGGAGGCATGTCTTTAAATCCCACTTCTGACAACTTGATTTTCAGTTACTTTATAGAGTTTCCTTGAAGGTTTGAGGTAGAGTAAATACGGAGGAACTGTTTCTAACTGCTGAACGGTCAATAACCGAAGGTTACAGATTTAAAGTGACTCACAAAACCAGAAGGAACATGAGGAAAGATTCCTTTCTGCAATGTGTGGTTAGGATTTCAGTTATGTGGATAGATTGGAGAAGCTGGGGTTGTTCTCCTTGGAGAGGAGATTTGATAGAGGTGTTCACAATCATGAGGGGTCGTGACAGACCCGATAGAGAGAAACTGTTGGTAGAAGGATTGAGACTCAGGTAAAAGCTGTGGCTCAGTTGGTCACACTCACCTCGAAATCACAAGCTTCTGGGTTCAGATTTCACAGCTGACACTCCAGTACAGCACTGAGGGTGCTGAAGGTGCTGCCTTTCAGGTGTGATGTTAAACCAAGACCTGGTCTGCATGTTTGGGTGAATGTAAAAGATCCCATGCTGCAATTTCAAACAAGTGAAGAGCAATTCTCCCTGGTGTTGTGATCAATATTTGCCCCTCAATCAGATCAGTTGGTCATTATCACATTGCTGTTTGTGAATATCAGCTGCTGCATTTCTGACATTACAACAGTGATTACACTTCAAAAGTATTTCATTGTCTACAAAGTGCTTTGATATGTCCAGTGGTCTTGAAAGGTGCTATATAAATGCAAGTCTTTTCTTTCTTTATCACAACACATTGCTGTGTAAACAATGGTTCCTCATGTCACCTCTGGTTCTTCTGCCAATCACCTGATATCTGTGTTCTCTGCTTACTGACCCTTTTACCACTGGAAACAGTTTCTCCTTATTTAAACTATTGAAAACCTCCATGATTGTGAACAAATGTGTCAAATCTCTTCTGAATATTCTCTGCTGCAAGGATAACAACCCCAGCTTCTCCAAACTCTCCACATAACTGAAATCCCTCACCCTGCTACCATTGTGGTAAATCTCTTTTTTATTCTTTCCTGGGTTGTGGGCACTGCTGACACAATGTGACTCCTGTCAATGGCGCGGCCCGGTGACATCATCGGAGAGCGCCAAGCTGTGCATAGGCACAGCTACATCTTGCCAGGGTTAAGGGGCACATGCACAGGATGATGTCATGGCTCAGCACCAACATCATTGCATATCCGCCCATGGTCCATCTTCGCATATACACGCTAAAGCGTCATCGGGTAACCAGCCTCTCACTCAGCTGGAGGAAGCCATTTCAATACTCCCCCCTGCTCTCATGCTCACATCTCTGTCCTGGGATTGCTGCAGTGTTCCAGTGAACATCAACGCAAGCTCGAGTAACAGCATCTCATCTTCCGATTAGGCACACTACAGCCTGCCGGACTGAATATTGAGTTCAATAATTTCAGAGCATGGCAGCCCCCCATTTTACTTTCATTTTTAGTTGTTTTTTCTTTTTTCTTCTTTTTTACTTTTTTACATTTTTTACAACCTTTTATATTGCATTTATTTCATTTCATCTTAGTTTATTCAGTTTGCTTACCCACTGTTTTTTTCAGGTTTGCTCTTGCTGCTGTTCAATATTCAGTCCCTTCACACCTATTCTGTACTAATGCTTTGTCTTTCAACACACCACTAACATATTGTTTGCCTTTTCTCCATGACCTTTTGGTCTGTTATGTGGCCTTGTCCAACCTGCACCTTCTCCTTTGTTATCTCTTGCCCCACCCCCACCTCACTTGCTTATAACCTGTGACATTTTTAATATTTGTCAGTTCCGAAGAACGGTCAGTGACCCGAAACGTTATCTCTGCTTCTCTTTCCACAGATGCTGCCAGACTTGCTGAGTGGTTCCTGTATTTCTTGTTTTTATTCCAGAAAATATTTGGTTGCTGCAAAAAGTACATGGCAGGTAAAATGAAATGGAAGGGTTGTGACGCAATTCACTCCTGTACTGAAGGAAACTGATCTCCTTTCCAATCTTTGTATTGTTGACTTGGTGCTGTTTTTGAACTGTTTTGTGATGTATCTTTTTACAGTTTTTTTAACGAATAAAGTACATTTTGGAAATTTTAAAATAAGTTCAGAGAAGGTTCACTGGATTTATTCCTGTGATGAAGGGGTTGTCTTGTGAGGAGGATTGAGCAGGTTGGACCTATCCTGATTGGAGTTTAGAAACATGAGAGGTGATCGTATTAAGACATATAAGATTCTGAAGGGTCTTGACAGGGTAGATGCTGAGAGGATGTTTCCCCTCGTGGTGGAATCTAGAACGAGGGGACACAGTTTCAGAATTAGGGATTTTCCATTTAAGAAGGAAATGAGGAGGAATTTCTTCTCTCAGACAGTCGATCATCTTTGGATTTTTATCTACAAGGAAGTCAAGGGTTATGGGGGGCAGTCAAGAAAGTGGGGCTGATGCCATGATCAGATCAGCCATGATCCTATTGAATGGCGGAGAAGGCTCGAGGGGCCAAATGGCCTCCTCCTGCTACTATTTCTGTCATTATGATCTCATTGCAGCTTGTTCCAAATAGAGACAAAAGAGTGGAATTCCAGAGGAGAGGTGAGAGTAATTACCCTTGAGTGAGTGTGGCATCAAGGATCCCTAGCAAAATTGAAATCAATGGGAATCAGGGGAAAACTGTCCACTTGTTGGAGTCATACATAGCACAAAGCAAGATGATTATGGTTGGTGGAGGCCGATCATCTCAATCCAGGACATTGCCTCAGGAGTTTCTCAGGGTGGTGTCCTAGGCTCAACCATCCTCAGCTGTTTTATTAATGAGTTTCCCCTCAACTTAAGTCAGAAGTGGGAATGTTAGGTGATGATTCACAACTCCTCAGATACTGAAGCAGTCCGTGTCCGCAAGCAGCGAGACCAGAACAACATTCAGGCTTGAGCTGATAAGTGACAAGCGACTTTGTTGCCACAAAAGTGCCACGCAGTGAACATCTCCAATGCGAGAGAATCAAACCATCTACCTTTTAATACTCAGCAGCATTATCATCACTGAATCCCTCACCATCAACATCTTGGGGGTTACCATTGACCAGAAACTAAACTGGACCAGTCACATCTATGCTGCGGCTTTTAGCGTAGGTCAGAAATTGGGAATTCTGCAACAAGTATCTCACCTCCTGACATAGCAAAGCCTGTCCA
Source organism: Heterodontus francisci (assembly GCF_036365525.1). Lineage (NCBI taxonomy): Eukaryota > Metazoa > Chordata > Chondrichthyes > Heterodontiformes > Heterodontidae > Heterodontus > Heterodontus francisci. Next base: position 3,106,930 of record NW_027141699.1, on the reverse strand, counting down.
TTGTCTGCAAGGCACAAGCCAGGGGTGTGATGGAATACTCTCCACTTTTCTGGATAGCCGCAGCTCCAACAACACATAAAGAGTTCAATACCACCCAGGACAAAGCAGTCCTCTTGATCGGTACCTCACCCACCACTTTAAACATTCACTCCCTGCACCACCAGAGCACAGTGGCAGCAGAGTGTACCACCTACAAGATGCACTGCAGTAACTCGCTAAGTAACGTTCGACAGCACCATCCAAACCCGTGATCACTACCACCTCGAAGGACAAGGGCAGCAGATGCATGGGAACACCACCACCTGCAGGTTCACCTCCAAGTCACTCACCATCATGACTTGGAACTATATCACCATTTCCTCACTGTTGCTGGGTCAAAATCCTGGAACTCCCTGCGCAATAGCTCTGTGGGTGTTCCTGCACCACATTGACTGCAGCAGTTCAAGAAGGCAGCTCCACACCATATTCTCAAGGGCAATTAGGGATGGGCAATAAATGCCAGCCTTGCCAGCGATACTCACACCCAAGAATGAATAAAAACCAAATCACTCTCCAAAGATTCCCCACAATTCAGGCTTGGACATTTACTTCAGGAGCACAGAGCTTTATATAACTACAACATGAGTTCCAATCTACAGATTCCATTAGCCTTTCACATTATTTTCTACCAGTCCACTAGCTTTTAGTGATTCAGCACTCGGGTCTCTGCTTCTCCAGTTTCTAACATCTCACCACTTACAAAAAAACACTCTGATCTATCTTTCGTAGGTGCTAGATGACCCCACATTTTAAACTCCATCTGCCAAAGCATTGCTCACTCACTTAATCTATCAAGAAGATTTGAAAATAAATTTCTTGCCTAAGGATAATGTTCTGCTTCTGCTCCCTCGCCATTTGCTTTTCCCGTTAGTCTTTCATTTGGTGTAAATCCAGAGAAAGTAAAGATGGAAGGAAGGAGGGAGGGAAATATCTTCCTCCTTTTCGTGATCCCTATTTGATCTTCATTCCAGTCCAATTTGGGTGAAGAATTCCGATTGACTGCCTCAATTTTAATAAAGGATAAACAATTCTGGAATCACCAGCGAGATATTGACAAGAACATGTTTCCAGGCCAACTTTCCACAAAAGCTTCCCCACAGCAATGTACTGGACACTTCATAAACTAATGACAAAATTGGGATCCGAACCCACACATGCAAAGCAAAATGCATGAGCACGCCACCGTCTTAACCTCTCGACCACCTTGTCAGCTGTTTGGACAGTACAGATCCTGGCTGTGCAGCCAGATGTGCAATGATGGAAATGCAGCTTCTGTAAGTAAATGACATTTCCATCACATCAGGTCATGGCCTGTTGGGAATGGAGTGGTGTGAAACATTTCCAGACCATGTCCAACACGTTTCTACTCAGTGTGAAAATCCACCACGGAAAGACTGGAACATACAATCATTTGATCACATCATGATTAACATCACTCAGACACCTGAACCATTCGGTCACTGACGAAGTCATGATGACCGAATATCTCATGAAATGACAACAGAACTAACTGACTGGAAGAATTGCTTTAATTCCACATGATCAGAAAGGCATAGCCTCAGACCGACTTGGCAGATGAGTATTGATTGAATAATTTCTGTGTGAGGGATGTTCCAGCCTCATAAACCAGGGGAACTGAGCTGACTGAGCTGTGTCTTCATCTCTTCTGGGCAGTCGGACAGTTCACCCTTCATTCTGCTCTGATTCACTTTCCCAAAGCGGATCTACAGATTCTCAAATCTGGGGACTGGGTTTTCTTATTTTGTTCCTTTTGATTTTTCTTGCTCCTGACTGACAAATATGTTCTAAACCTCGGATCAACCCTCCCCTTTGCGTCGTGTTACAGTCTTGGTTAAAAAAGACACAAAACGGCACAAACACTCTGAAACATACATCACGGTCAGACTTTCCTTCAGTGAGATTAATGTTGAGCTGTTTTCCAGGTTAAATGCAACTGCAAACACATTGCTCTCAAAGAAATTGTAGGGGATTGAGTTGCCGTTGAAATATTAGCACTGGACATCTGTACGAGCAGGAACAGCCATTTCAAACTCACATCCTTCACAAAGGCAACCACTGAGCTGTTTTCTTGTGTGAATAAAATTCATAAGAAAAGTTAAAGTTCACAAGAAAACATATGCAAACGATTGACAGCTAAACTTTTGAAGCAAGGATATGAATCCATGATTTTCTGATTATTAGACAAACACTCGAGCCAACGAAGCGACAGAGCCAGATCACAAATGCTGTGACAACGTAAGGCAGAGGAGGTCACTCTTTATTCTCATCCCACTTCTCCACAGGTCACAACATCTATTTTAACTTTCCCACTTACTGAAACAGTCAGTCATATACTCTATTTTTCCCAGAATAGAAGACACTGACCAGGTTTCTTTAATGAACAACAAAATGATTCATTTATTGTAGAACAAGTTTTAACTAGTCATGAAATAAAGCATAAACACACAGGTGGAAATTTTAAAAGTTCCCTTTTCACCTTTACTTTTAAAGTCTATTTTAAAAATCTTCGAGCCACATGCGATCACACACATACACCGGTTAACTGAAAAGATAAAAGGGATTTTTTTTTTTAAATTTTGTTACAAACACAAAAAAAAAACTCTTGGGCTGTTTACTTGCTCATTTTTGAAGAAAACATCAGATGAGATACGTTGCTCCAAAATTGGAATACAGTCTAACTTCTGAGTATACGTAGACAGGTCACTAGGGTATTTTAGAACAGTTCTTTTCAGAAGGCATTGAGAATTAATTTTAGCAGGCCTTCTTCAAAGACATGTAACAAGATGAATTAACGCACTGGACGTTTCAGGATCTTTTACTGATTTTCTGGAAAACAAGCTGGGTTGTGGCCTTCTCTCCTTCCTTGACACGTCTTCAGGATAACTTTATCAGCTGCTCACTCCAGCAGGTAAAACACACTGACTCTACAACCAAAAGCTTGTGAGTTTTCTGCTGTCTTAGGTGTACGCTGCTGCTGCCGAGCTTGTCCAATCAAGGGGCGCGAATGACTTCACTAACCACATCTCCCTGTTACCAGGGTTTCTGTTCTATATTTAACTTGAATCATGTGACAACCAGTAAACATAGTTGCCAAATTGGCTCTTTTGGTGCTCTCTTGAAAAAGAACTGGTCCTACATTTATTCAGTTTGATTATGACTTCTTCAAAAATATTTTAACAAAAGAAACAGAATCCCTTCCATAACATCATGTACTTTCCCTGAGCTATAGGTTATTGCAAGTCTCTCTGGCTGTGTTTATTTTAGGTGATTTTGTACTCAGGTTCTTTCTGAATCCATGTGTTTGCAGATTTTTGTGAATGAGAGACGTGGAGATATGCTTAAAAAATTCCCTATAAATTATTCATATCTCCGTCTTTCCCTGAACTTTGTGCAAACACATTAATGAGGGAATCACACACATCAAGCCGTCAAACCTGTCCGCTAAACATTGAAAGGTGACAGTGGTTATTGTAACGGGATTCCATTTATTCAGACACATCTTGAAGATTCACACATGTAATGTGTTTGTATAATATATTCATGACATAATGGCGTAAATAAACACTTCCTTGCACTTGCCACGCTTGGTGAACATTTTCTCTGTTGATGCCCCCTGAATATATTAGAGAACATGGTGACGAGGTTGAGATAAAAGTCTGTAAATATAGGCAGCAAACAGCAGCAGGGACTGCAGTGAACAAGATTTACGTGACATATTTGTGCTTCTATTGGTGGATGAAATAAGATACTAAACACACAAAATCCTACGTTTGAGCTCCCGTATAAGATTGCTCTGTCTATGGAGATAGCATCAAAGAATGCTCAGGAATTTTGTCCTATGCCAGTGATAGTAACACACTTCAGGGGAACTTAAAAAAACTGGTAAAAACGGCTTTCACATAACAGATGAAATTTTGCACAGAGAAGTGTGAAGTGATACAATTTGGAAGGAGGAATGAGGAGAGGCCATATAAATGAAACATTACAATTCTAAAGTGGTTGCAGGAGCAGAGAGACAAAGTACACCAATGTTAGAAGGATTGAAAAGGTAACTAAGAGCAAACAGGACACTTGGATGTATTAATATAGGCATAGAGTAAAAACATATAAGTTATGCTAAACCGTTATAAAATGCTGGGAATGAATGGCCTCTTCCTGTACCTCCACAGAAAGCTTCCATTCCAGATTTACACACACTCATCGGGATCACTCTCCACAGATCCCGCCATTCCAGGTTCGGGCACCCACTTCAGGATCACTCTCCATACATCCCAGCACGACGGGCTCGGAGACCCTCTTCGGAGATCCTAACACTCCGGGCATAGACATCCTTTGAGGACCATTCTCCACAGATTCTGCCCTCCAGGCTCAGACATCCTCTTCAGAATCACTCTCCATACATCCCGCCACTCCACGCACGGATATCTCAATCAGGATCCGATCAAAGAATGTTGCTTGTCACTTATCAGCTCAAGCCTGAATGTTGTTCAGGTCTTGTTGCTTGCAGGCACAGACTGCTTCAGTATCTGAGGAGTTGTGAATCATCAACGAACATTCCCACTTCTCACTTATGTTGAAGAGAAAGCCATCAATGTAACAGCTGAGGATGTTTGGGCCTAGGGCACTGCCCTGAGAAACTAGGGATCCAGTCATGAATGGTGGTGGACAATTAAATAACGAACCAGATGAGGAGGCTCCAAAAACATCCCTATCCTCAATGTTGGTGGAGCCGAGCACGTCAGTGCAAAAGATGAAGCTGAAGCATTTGAAACCATCTTCAGTCAGAAATTGCTCAGTGGATGATTCATCTCGGACTCTTGAGGTCCCCAGCATCACAGCTTCCAGTTTTCAGCCAATTCGCTTCACTCCACATGATGGCAAGTAACAGCTGAAGGCACTCAGTACAGCAAAGACTATGGGCCCTAACAACATCCCGGCTGTAGTCCTGAAGACTTGTGCTCCAGAAGTAGCTGCGTTCTCAGCCAAGCTGTTCCAGTAGAGCTACAACACAGGCGTCTACTCAAAAATTTGTAAAATTGCCCAGGTGTGCCCTGTCCGTAAAAATGCAGGACAAATGCAATCTGACCAATTGCCGCCCCATCAGTCTACTATCAAACATCAGCAAAGTGATGGAAGATGTCACCAACAGTGCTATCAAGCACCACACACTTAACAATAATCTGCTCATCGATGCTCAGTTTAGGTTCTGCCAGGGTCTCTCAGCTCAGGAAATAATTTGGCAGATAGAGTATAATGTGGGAAAATGTGAGGTTATCCACTTTGGTAGGAAGAATAGAACAGGAAAATATTATTTAAATTGTGAGAGATTACAGAATGCTGCGGTGTCGAAGGATCTGGGTGTCCTCATACATGAATCACAAAAAGTTACCATGCAGGTGCAGCAAATAATTAGGAAGGCAAATGGAATGTTACCCTTTATTGCAAGGTGGATGGAGTATAAAAGTAGAGAAGTGTCACTACAAATGTACAGGGTGTTGGTGAAACCACACCTAGAGTACTTTGTACAGTTTTGGTTTCCTTATTTAAGGAGGGATATACTTGCTTTGGAGGCAGTTCAGAGAAGGTTCACTAGATTTATTCCAGTGATGAAGGGGTTGTCGTATGAGGAAAGTTGAGCAGGTTGGACCGATACTCATTGGAGCTGCGAAAAATGAGAGTTGAATGTCTTGAGACATATAAGATTCTGAGGGGGCTTGACAGGGTAGATGCTGAGAGGATGTTTCCTCTCGTGGTGGAATCTAGAACTAGGGGACACAGTTTCAGATTTAGGGGTTTTTAATTTAAGAAGGAATTTCTTCTCTCAGAGGGACATTAACCTTTGGAATTCTCCACCGCAGAGAGCAGGGGAGGCTGGGTCATTGAATTTCTTCAAGATTTTTATCTACAAGAGAGCCAAGGGTTATGTGGGCAGGCAAGAAAGTGGAGTTGAGGTCATGATCAGGTCAGCCATGATCCTATTGAATGGCGGAGCAAGCTCGAGGGGCCAAATGGCCTACTCCTGCTACTAGTTCTTCTGATATTCTGTTCTTATGACCTCATTGCAGCTTGGTCCAAACAGAGATGAAAGAGTGGAATTCCAGAGGAGAGGTGAGAGTGATTGCCCTTGAGTTAGTGTGGCATCAAGGATCCCTAGCAAAATTGAAGTCAATGGGAATCAGGGGGAAAACTCTCCACTTGCTGGAGTTGTACCTCGCACAAAACAAGATGGTTGTGGTTCGTGGAGGCCAATCATCTCAGCCCAGGACATTGCTTCAGTAGTTTCTCAGGGTAGTGTCGGATACCCAAACATCCTCAGCTGTTTCATTGACGACTTTCCCTTCAAAATAAGTCAGAAGTGGGAATGTTAGGTGATGATTCACAACTCCTCAGTTGAAGCAGTCTATGCCTGCAAGCAGCAAGACCTGAACAATATTCAGGCTTGAGCTGATAAGTGACAAGCAACCTTCTGGCCACACAAGTGCCAAGCAGTGAACATCTCCAATGAGAGAGAGAAAAAAATCTACCTTTTGATATTCAGAGCATTATCATCGCTGAATCCCCCACCATCAATATGTTGGGGGTTACCATTGACCAGAAACTAAACTGGACCAGTCAGATCTATGCTGTGGCTATAAACGCAGGTCAGAGATTAGGAATTCTGCAGCAAGTATCTCACCTCCTGATACACCAAAACCTGACCACCATCTACAAGGCACAAGTCAGGAGTGTGATGGAATACATCCCACTCAACAACACTCAAGAAGCTCAATACCATCCAGGACAAAGCAGCCCACTTAATCGCCACCTAACCCATCACCTTAAACATTCACTCTCTCCACCACCAGTACACAGAGGCTGCAGTGTGTACCATCTCTATATGCACTGCAGTAACTCGCCAAGTATCCTTTAACAGCACCATCCAAACCCGTGACCTCTACCACCTCGAAGGACAAGGGCAGCAGATGCATGGGAACTCGCCATCTGCAGGTTCCCCTCCAAGTCACGCACCATCCTGACTTGGAACTATATCGACATTTCTTCACTGTTGTTGGGTCACAATCCTGGAACTCCCTACCCAGTAGCACTATGGGTGTTCCTGCACCACATGGACTGCAGCAGTTCAAGACGGCAGCTCACCACTACATTCTCAAGGGCAATTAGGGATGGGTAATAAATGCTAGCCTTATCAGAGATACTCACATCCAAGAATGAATAAAAAACAAATCACTCTCCACAGATTCCCCACAATCTGGGCTTGGACATTCGCTTCAGGAGCACAGAAATTTATGTAACTGCAACATGAGTTCCAAACTTCAGATTCCGTTTGCTTTTCACATTATTTTTTCCCAGTCCACTAGCTTTTAGTAATTCTGTATTCGGGTCTCGGCTCCTCCACAGTTTCTAACATCTCACCTCTTACTAAAAAACACTCTGATCTATCTTTCTTCGGTATTACATGACCCCACATTTTAAACTCCATCTGTCAAAGCATTGCTCACTCACTTAATCTCTCAAGAAGATTTGAAAATAAATTTCTTGCCAAAGGATAATATTCTGATTCTGCTCCCTCGCCGTTTGCTTTTCCCATTAGTCTTTCACTTGGTGTCATCCAGAGAATATAAAGATGGAAGGAAGGGAGGGAGGGAAAATCTTGCTCCGTTTTGTGATCACAATTTGATATTCATTCTAGTCCAATTTGGGTGAAGAATCCCAATTGTCTGTCTCAATTTTAATAATATATAAACAATTCTGGAAACACCGTCTGAAAATTGACAAGAACATGTTTCCAGTCTGACTTTACGCAAAAAGACCCCGATGAGAAATAAAGGAAATATACAGCTCGCAAACTAATGACAACGATGGGATTCGAACCCATACATGAAGCACACAATGGATTACCAATCCATCACCTTAACCTCACAGTCACCTGGTCAGATGCATAAACATGACTGTCATCTTCAGCACAACCCCTGGCTGTGCAGACAGCTGCAGTGACCGAATGGTTCAGGCGTCTGAGTGATGTTAATCATGATGTGATCAAATGATTGCATGTTCAACTCTTTCCGTGGTGGGGTTTCACACTGAGTGGAAACGTGTTGGACATGGTCTGGACATGTTTCACACCGCTCCATTCCCTGTTTCATTTACTTACAGAAGGTATATTTCCATCATTATACAACCCATAAGATGAACTTTTTTCAAAAGACTTCAGTGTATTTAACTCTGTGTCCAACACTGTGAGGCAGCTTTCTGTGTTTATAAAGAGTGTAATTTATTGACTGGTCTCTTGGATCTTGGATCAAACAGGGTGACAGACAGAGGTCTGTGTGCAGAGGGTTTGGATGTGAGCTCTGATTCCTAACCCTTTCTGGATTGTGAGGAATAAAGAATGAATGAGAGAGAGAGAATGTGGGAGAAGGGATGATGGAAGAATTTGTCCGTGAACCTGATTAAAAGTGGCTCAAACACAAGATAATATTAAGATATCAAGAGCAGAACATTAACATAATCTGAGCTCCGCAATCTGGTCGGGTCCCATTCCCCTGAAGTGAGGAATGAGCTGGTGGGGAAATTCCACCTGGAGTTGTATTTGTCTTCAATGAAGATGAGTTCACAGTGAGGATGGAATGGCTCAGTTGGGAGAACACTAGATTGAAGAACCAGGATGCAATCCCTGGTTTCATCAGTTTTAATTTGGTGTCTCCATCAGTTTAAGTAGAGAGAATCAGAGGGGAGATTTTCCACTATTGCCCCCATGGGCTGAATTTTAAACTAACGGTGCGGCTCTCGGCAGAGACACCGGAAGCGGGTGTCATCACCACACGAGTGAAATGTGGCTGGCCGACCCCGATCACGGAGCAGCTGACCAATTAATGAAGGGGAGGCGTGGGGCCTATGTAAACAAGGACCAGAGGTAGGGAACGAGGCACCGATGGCACCGACATCTGACACAACGGCAGGTGCAGGCACCATATTTAAAGGGTGGCCAACCCTGCATTCACTGCTGCTTGGTTTAAAGGAGTGTCTTCCTGAGAGCCCTCTGCTGTCCCAGGACCCGTTCTGCTGCCTCTGCTGCCCCAGGATCCGTTCTGCTGTCTCTGCTGCCCCAGGACCCGTTCTGCTGCCTCTGATGCCCCAGGACTCGTTCTGCTGCCTCTGCTGTCCCAGGACCCGTTCTGCTGCCTCTGCTGCCCCAGGACCCGTTCTGCTGCCTCTGATGCCCCAGGACTCGTTCTGCTGCCTCTGCTGTCCCAATACCCGTTCTGCCGCCTCTGCTGTCCCGGGATGCGTTCTGCTGCCTGTGCTGCCCCAGGACCCGTTCTGCTGCCTCTGCTGCCTGCTGAGTAAGGAGCTGAATGCGAGCCTGCAGTGACCATGATCCCACGGTTTAGCGATGCTTCCCTGCAGGTTCTCCTCCAGGTGGCAAGAGAAAGGTGGAAGATCCTCTTCCCCAGGGATGGGAGTTGGAGACCTGCGCACCTGACCTAGCAAAGCTGGCTGAAGATAGTCGGTGAGGTCAGCAGACGTGGGGTCATCCCCAGGACATGGATCCAGTACAGGAAGTGGGTCAATGACCGGATCCAGGCCGCTCAGGCACAAACTCAAAACACTTTGGGCCCTTTGGACATTGCATGTGGCAGAGTGAGAGGGAGTGTTTGGTGGAAAGGGAGTGACCACAGAGTCATGTGTATTGGGGAAGAGCAGCAGGACATGCTGCCTGAGGCTTGGCTGCATCTTGGTGAGAGGTGCACGTCAGTCATTGGATGAACTCACACAGTCCCTCGAGAGGGGCCACATGCAGGAGAAATATGTGTGTCCCCATCATGGACTGCTGGTCTATCACCATCAGAGATGTTGGGCTTGTCCCCGCTGGGAGACTAACTTTGTTCGTCACTGTGTCTGCAGGAGAAGACATCCCACAATTGGAAAGAGCGTGTCAAGACCGGCGGTGGATGCCTTATCTCCATGTCCTCATCCAGATGGAGGAGGAGGCCATGGAACAGGCAGGGCAGCAAAGCAGCTGCTCCATAGCTGATGGAGAGACAGGGACACCTATCCAAGAGAGTGAGTGAACATCTCCTGGGGCACAAGGGAGCATCTGCTGCAAAGGAGCCACACTGCTCATCTGTTCACCACTGCATCAATGGAGCTGCACGTTAGGGGTGGTTGGAATGTCACGATGGGAAGACCCTAACCCTTCAATGTCCCTGTTTTCTCATGAAGGCCCGGATGAACGACAAAAGCAAAGAGCTGGAGAGACTGGGGGACAGCCGGACATGTCTGAGGAGGAGGAGGGGTCCTCAGAGGGTGCACCATCACCTCATTCCCCTGCACCCTCCACCAGCACAGAAACTCTCACGTTGGTCGGTATCCGTTCGCCGTTAGATTCTGGCATACAAACTGGTGAGCACATCACAGACAGGCCCGGGCAGCTGGCGGAGGCTGTGACAGCCGAGGCCACTGGGAGTTGGTGGTCTGTGGGAGGCCAGGCCCATGTTGTGCCCCAGTCTGATGACGAGCCTCTTGTGTCACCAGCAACACGGGAAATGCTGGAGCTGCAGGGAGAGGTCAGGCAACATCTGGCAGAGTTGCCAGAGGCTATGTGTACCCAAGCACGGACGATGGAGGAGTCCATCCAGGCCTTGGGTGCTGCACTGTCTCTGATGGGAGTGTGTCTGGCTTCCTCCATTGAGAGATTGGTGACTCTCATGGAGAACCAGATCCATCAGACCAATCAGTGGCTGCCGGAGATGTGCGCAGCCCTGCACTCCATCACTTTGTCCATAAGCTCCATCCAGTGGTGACAAGGTGAGAGGGGGGACGAGGCACCTGAACTCTCCACTCGGTCCACATCCCTCTCAGGTCAGCAGGGAGGTACAAGTGTGTCTTATAAGGGGGAGGAGCAGCTGGCTGCTACATCTGGGGGCCCCTCTCAGGGTGCTCCTGGTGTGGACGGTAATTCCAAAGTCCATCTGCCAGTGACACCAGTGATGCCAGCACCTCCATCATCCTCGATGACAGAGGGGGTCCCTGCACCTGTGCAGGAGGCCCTCAGTGTGCCAGGGCCCTCCAGGCCTCAGGCAGCAGAGGACGGCCGCCAATGTCATCCCAAGCCATGGAGCAGCAAGGTCAGCAGCCTGTCTCCACCTCAGCTGACAGAGCAGGGGGAGTAGCAGGTAGGAACACCCGGAAAAGATTTAAGAAGAGCACTTAGATTCACTGAGGGGTTCACGGGTGAATGTATATTCCAGATGGATAGGGTTGTGTTTGGTGTCACACGGAATGAAGAAATGATGTTCTCTCACTATGTCTCCTTCCTATTGTTGATGCCCTTTGGGACTTCATTTCAACCCTTCCTCCCAAGGGGCTGGATGTGAGGGACCAAGCCCTGAGTTCACAAAGCTTCGGCCTTGTCACTGTGCGATGTGTACCTGGGCGCTGTAGTGCAGAAGGAAAGAGGTGAAAACAGGGCTGATTAAAGCTAAGACTTTATTGCCTTGGTTCCAGTAGGGGGTAAGGCTCAAAGGAAACGTGAATGTATAAGGGTGTCTCGTGTCTCCCTTGTGTGTATCTCATGGTGGCTTTCCTGCTGTGCCTGATGTCCTTCATCTGGCACTGCTCGGGCAGCATCCTCCTCCACATCCTCATCATCAGAGGAGACATCACACTCCATGATATCCACACTAGTCAACACCTCACCCCTCTGTCATGCCAGATTGTGCAGAGCACAGCAAGCCACCATGATACGCGAGACCCTCGCCGGGACATACTGAAGGGCTCCACAGGAACAGTCTAAGTGCCTGAATCTCATCTTCAGGAGACCAATGGCCTCTTTGATGGCCGCTCGGGTTGACCCGCAGCAGGTGTTGTACCTCTCCTCTGTACCGTTGTGTGGATTCCTCACAGGCGTCAGTACTCATGTTCTCACTGGGTTGCCCTTGTCTCCAAGGATCCATCTCAGAAAGCGCATGGGGCCACGGAAAAGTTCTGGAACCTGGGAGTGCCTTGGTATGCAGGCGTTGTGGCTGCTTCGCGTGATTTGTGCATACACCTGCAGGATCCATTTGTGATGGACATTTGTAACAGACCAGTTACACACTGAGCAAGCGGAAACCCTTCCTGTTGAAGGCTGCTGGCTGGTCTGCAGGAGCCTTGATGGTCACATGGGTGCAGTCGATGACACCCTACACCTGGGGGAATCCAGCGATGGCCCCGAATCCTATAGCCCTCTCAGCGTGACTGATTGGATCGATGTGCACATAGTCACCGGCCCTCCTGAACAGGACATTGGTGACCTCCTTGATGCACTGATTCACCACAGACTGTGAGATTCCACACATATCTCCAGTGGATCCCCGCAATGATCTGCTGGTGGAGAAGTTCAGTGGCACGGTGACCTTCAGTGACACTGGCATCAGGTGCCCACCAAGTGCCATGGGGCACAGCAGCATCATGGCAGAGAGATCAGTGACAAGCTCCGTGGAGAGGCGCAGTCTGTGGAGACACTGTCACTCATTCTTCGAAACTCCAGAGAATACAGGCCCAGTTTCCCCAAAATCTCATCATAGGACAGTCCTGCCACCCCGGGAACAAGTCTGGTGAACCTTCGTTGTACTCCCTCTATGGCAATGATATTCTTCCGAAGGTAAGGGGACCAAAACTGCACACAGTGTTCCAAAGTGCAGTCCAACCAAGGTTATATACAATTGAAGCAAGACTTCACTACTCCTGTACTCAAATCCTCTTGCGATACAGTCTAACATGTCATTCGCCTTCCTAATTGCTTGCTGCACCTGCATGTCAGCTTTCGGTCACTTACTGACAAGGACACCCAGGCCCCTTTGTCCATCTACACTTTCTAATCTCTTACCATTTAAGAAATAATCTGCACATCTGTTTCTCCTACCAAAGTAGACAACCTCACATCTTTGCACATTATATTCCATGTGCCACTTTCTTGTCCACTCACTAAATCTGTCCAAATCCCCTTGAAGCCGCTTTGCATCTTCCTCACAACACACATTCCCACCTAGTTTTGTGTCATCTGCGAACTTGGAAATGCTACATTTGGTCCCCACATCCGAATCATTGATATATATTGTGAACAGCTGGGTCACAGTGTGGTGGTGAACAGTTGTATTTCTGTCTGGAGGAAGGTTTACAGTGGGTTCCCCATGGTTCCTCATAACTTCAGTTATGTGCAGACACTGGAAAAGCTGGGGTTGTTCTCCTTGGAGCAGAGCAAGTTCAGAACAACTTTGACAGAGTTAGAATCAAGGAATCAAATGGTGACAGAACAGAAGAAGACCATTCAGTCCATCATGTCCATGACAGCTCTTTGCAAGAGCAAATCAGCTAATTCCACTCCTCTGCCCTTTCATTGTAACCCTGCAAATTTTCTCTATTCAATTGTTTATCCAATTCCCTTTTGAAAGCCACGATTGAATCTGCCTCCAGCACACTCTCAGGCAGTGTATTCCAGATCCGAACCACTCGCTCTGTCCCACACCCCGGTACTATTGCAGAAAATCTCTTCTGTTCATTTCATCCCTCATCAATAATTGAAATGAAATGTTTATTAGGAAATGCACAACATAAAAAGGAGAGAGAAATACATGCTGAGCAAAATAGAAGTCAATGTTTGGAAGGTAAAAAGAGCAAAAGATGTAACTTTTATTCTGGATGAGTGAGAGGAATATATCACATTTTGGTGATTTTGTAAGAGGATTTACTGATAAACCTGGGATTTGAGAGGAAGCTGGTTCATGGTTTCCAGAACAAATTCAGCCCCTGGGGTGGAGCCAAATGCTGCACCGTCCAATAACAGACAGGACGGGGACACTGTTCAGGCCTGGTGAGCTCAGTCGATGAAAGCATGAAACTCTGAATCTCAAGTTTTTGCGTTTGAGCCCCACGGTGGGTGCCTTTTATTTCCTCTTTAGGCTGATTTTACAGGCATTCTCCAGCTCTGAATTCCTCGGCAGAGAGTTCAAGGAGTATTTGAAATGAGATTCAACAGCAGTATGAGAAAGTCTCTCCTTGATTCAGGACTCTTACCTCTCTGAAGCAACTCGCTGCTGAAGATTGAACTTTATCTCATTTCATTCTCAGCTCAGGGTCAGTGTGGACCAATGGGACTTCTGGCTGTCTCCCACTTCAAAATCCATCAGTGCTGAGAAATCAATGGGGAATATTACTCACATGTTACAATGTTTTATAAATACTTGAATGTATTTCACACTGTGTCTAACAGTGAGAATCTCCCCTGGTATATCAGCTCACCAACACTTCAACAGAACATTCACATAATGTGAGCTCTAAGATCTGTTCAGATACCATTCCCAAGACCTGGAAAGTGGGATTGGGCTGGATCACTCTTTTTCAGCTGGCACAGACACGATTGATAAATGGTCTCATTCTGAGCCATACATTTTCTCCATTTTCTATGTTCTATGAAGTGAGGTGTGATTGGGAGGGGCAATTCCACCAGGGTTATATTTTCTCCCAAAACAATGACACAAGGGATACTTCGCTTTTTTATTCATTAATTCATGCGATGTGGGCATCGCTGGCAAGGCCAGCATTTACTGCCCATCCTTAATTGCCCTTCAGAGGGTGGTGGGGTGGGCTGCCTTCTTGAACCACCGTTGAGTGAGTGTGGCATCAGGAGTTTCTCAGGGTAGTGTCCTAGACCCAAACATCCCAGCTGTTTAATTGACGACTTTCTCTTCAACATAAGTCAGAAGTGGGAATGTTAGATGATGACTCACAACTCTTCAGATACTGAAGCAGTCTGTGCCTGCAAGCAGCAAGACCTGAACAACATTCAGGCTTGAGCTGATAAGTGACAAGCAACCTTCTGGCCACACATTTTCCAAGCAGTGAACATCTCCAATGAGAGAGAAAAAAATCTACCTTTTGATATTCAGAAGCATTATCATCGTTAAATCCCCCACCATCAACATCTTGACCAGAAACGTAACTGGACCAGTCACATCTATGATGTGGCTCTAAGCGCAGGTCAGAGATTACGATTCTGCAGCAAGTATCTCACCTCCTGACACCCCAAATCCTGTCCATCATCTACAAGGCACAAGTCAGGAGGGTGATCGAATACATCCCACTCAACAAAACTCAAGAAGCTCAACACCATCCAGGACAAAGCAGCACACTTGATCGGAACCTCACCCGCCACATTAAACATTCAATCCCTCCACAACCAGTAAACAGTGGCTGCAGTGTGTACCATCTCCATATGCACTGCAGCAAATCGCCAATTATCCTTCAACAGCACCTTCCAAACTCGTGACCACTACCACCTCGAAGGACAAGGGCAGCAGATGCATGGGAACTCACTACCTGCAGGTTCCCCTCCATAACACTCACCATCCTGACTTGGAATGATATCGCCATTTCTTCACTGTTGTTGGGTCACAATCCTGGAACTCCCTCCCCAATAGCACTGTGGGAGTTCCTGCACCATTTGGACTGCATCAGTTCAAGAAGTCAGCTCTCCACCACCTTCTCAACGGCAATAGGAATGGGTAATAAATGCTCGCCTTATCAGTGATAATCACACCCAAGAATGAATAAAAACCAAATCACTCTCCACAGATTCCCCACAATCTGGTCTTGGACATTTACTTCAGGAGCACAGAGCTTTATATCGCTGAAACATGAGTTCCAATCTTCATATTCTGTTCACTTTTCACATTATTTTCCAGCAGTCCACTAGCTTTTATTAATTCAGTATTCGAGTCTCTGCTCCTCCGCCGTTTCTAACATCTCACCTCTTACAAAAAAACACTCTGATGTATCGTCGGTAGTCGATGACCCCTCATTTTAAACTCCATCTGCCAAAGCATTGCTCACTCACTTAATCTATCAAGAAGATTTGAAAATAAATTTCTTGCCAAAGGATAATTTTCTGCATCTGCTCCCTCGCCATTTGCTTTTCCCATTTGTCTTGCACTTGGTGCAAATCGAGAGAAAGTAAAGATGGAAGGAAGGAGGGGAGGGAAAATCCTGCTCCGTTTCGTGATCCCTATTTGATCTTCATTCCAGTGCAGTTTGGGTGAAGAATTCCAATTGTCTGTCTCAATTTTAATAAAGTATAACCAATTCTGGAATCACTGTCTGGACATCGAAAAGAACAGGTTTCGAGGCTGACTTGACAAATAAACTCACTCAACATCAACAATACACGAAACAATTCACAAACTAGCGACAAGGATGGGATTCGAGCCCACGTGAGCAGAGCACAATGGATTAGCAATCCATCTCCTCAACCTCTCGGCCACCTTGTCAGTTGCATGGGTACAGTTGTCATCTTCAGCACAGCTTCTGGCTGTGCAGCCAGCTGTGTAATGATGGAAATATATCTTCTGCAAGTAAATGAAGTTGGGACTGGAGCGGTGTGAAACATTTCCAGACCATGTCCAACACGTTTCTACTCAGTGTGAAAACCCACCACGGAAAGACTGGAACATACAATCATTTGATCACATCATGATTAACATCACTCAGACACCTGAACCATTCGGTCACTGACGAAGTCATGATGACCGAATTTCTCATGAAATGACAACTGAACTAACTGACTGGAAGAATTGCTTTAACCCCACATGATCAGCGAGGCACTGCATTAGGTCGACTTGTCGGGTGGTGTAAACAGATATCACTGCTTCTGATCTTCACCAGAACAGAGAGTGAGATGTAACATTGATCATCAAACAGACTGTGAGAGAATACAAGAGAATAAAACACATGGAGAGACACTGTGGAATAACAAATAGATTTGATTGGAATGTTGAAATTTTGATTGGAATAGATAAAACACCAGAAACAGCTGATTAATTGGGATTCTCATCATTATATTGATCTGGGACAGAAAAGAGAAACTGATGGAAAGAAGAGAAGAAGGAAGAAAAGAAAGGATGGAACTGTTCAATTTTTTCAGTTTTTTCACTCGCCCATCAAAGCTAATAAAAAAAATTGCAAATAACAGAGAATTTCACCAAAAAGGGAAATTAAATGTTGCTGAAACCTTGGATCGAATGATGCCCCAACAGATCACCTGTTTAACTGTCTCCTCACTGGGGGATTTCAATCAGTGAGCAATATTATACTCTGCTTTTTTTGTTAATTGGTCCCAGAACTGTCACTTGGAATTAATATCTGTGTTCCGACTCCTGAATAATAAAATTGTGAGTTTCTCGATATTTTCTGGACACAGTTCCTGCTGAAAGAACTAACAACTCTTTTCTAATTTGCACAATACTATATACACACTCATCAAGCCTGCTAAGCTAGCATCCTTGGTGTTGCTCTCTCTCTTCTCCCAAACTTCATCTCATGTGACTGTTCCATCATCACTCTGACAGTGGGAGGGGTTGATCCCACTATCTTCAGCATTAACTCTTTACATCCTTATACCATACTGTCTGTCCAAAATAAATGGGTGGAGGGAACTTCCTTCATTTATCAAAACACCAACAGCAGCACAGTGGCGCAATGGTTAGCACCGCAGCCTCACAGCTCCAGCGACCAGGATACAGTTCTGGGTACTGCCTGTGTGGAGTTTGCAAGTTCTCCCTGTGTCTGTGTGGGTTTCTGCCGGGTGCTCTGGTTTCCTCCCACCTCCAAAAGACTTGCAGGTTGATAGGTAAATTGGCCATTGTAAATTGTCCCTACTGTAGGTACGTGGTTGGAGAATGGTGGGGATGTGGTAGAGAATATGGGATTCATGTAGGATTAGTATAAATGGGTGGTTGCTGTTTGGCACAGACTCAGTGGGCTGAAGGGCCTGTTTCAGTGCTGTATCTCTGAATAAGAAAAGTAAAATAAAATCTACCAGTCGTAAATCAACTCAAACCCTTTAGAGAGATAGAGGGAGACTGTCAGAGAACTTCCTGCATCCGGTCCTGAACCTATCACACTCAGCAGCTTCTCACCCAGACCCCACTATCATCAACACTGAACATTGTTACCGAGACCCTTCAAATACTGTTTATAAAAGATAGAAAAATTCAAACTTCATCACTGCTAGATTGAATAGAACAAAGTTCAATATCTTCTCGTCGTCACTCGGTAACCACATGAGACAGTCTTGAAATCAGTAGCATAAATTATTAGCTGTAAGAATGTTTGTCATTGGGTTGAATCATTTCTGTGTGATGAATGTTCCAGCATCATAAACCAGGGGAACGTGTTGACTGAGCTGTGTCTTCATCTCTTCTGGACAGTTCACCCTTCATTCTGCTCTGATTCACTTTCCCAAAGCGGATCTACAGATTCTCAAATCTGGAGACTGGGTTTTCTTATTTTGTTCCTTTTGATTTTTCTTGCTCCTGAATGATAATATATTCCAACCTCGGATCAACCTTGCCCTGTCTCCCAGTCTCGGTTAAAAGCGAAAAATAACGGCACCAACATTCTGAAACATACAACACGGTCACATTCTGCTTCAGTGAGATTAATGCTGAGGCAGTTTCCGTGTCGAATGCGATTGTGAACAAATTTCTCTCAAGGAAATTGTGAGTGATCAAGTATTTGCACTGAATTTCTGTGCAAGAAGGGACAGTTTCAAACAGCCATTCCCAAATCACTTCCTTCACAAAGACAAAGACTGTGCTGTCTTAACGTGTGACTCAACTTCACAAACAAATTTGAACTCTAAGTTCAGGAGAAGACAGAAATGTGAATGATTGACAGTGTAATCTTTAAATCATAATTTTCCGTTTCTTCGTTGAAGTGAGGCTCAACCCTAATCCACGAGAGATTGCAGAAAGCTACAAACTTGGATCCAGAAATCAGAAAAGTAGTGAAACAGTTGGCGAGTGCATTGTGACACTGAAGAATTTATCACCACATTGCAACATTGGCACATTCTTAGACCGTACATTATGAGACAGATTTGTGCTTATATTGGTGGATGAGGAAAGATACTAAACACACAAAATCCCAATTTGAGCTTGTGTGTAAGATTGCTCTTTCCACAGAGATAGCATCAAAGAATGCTCGTGAATTTCGTCCTATGCCAGTGACAGTAACACATTTCAGAGGAACTTAAACACACTGGTAAAATGGGCTTTCACACAACAGATAAAATTTTACACAGAGAATTGTGAAGTGATACAGTTTGGGAGGAAGAATGAGACAATGTACACCAATCTTTTTTGATCAAGGTTTGAAAAGGTTGCTAAGAGCAAAAAGGACACTTGGCTTTATTAATAGAGGCATAGAGTAAAAGCAAATAAGTTATGCTGAACCTTTATAAAAGAATGGGGCTGAATGGCCGACTCCTGCACCTCCACGGAAAGCTTCCACTCCAGGCTCGGACACCCTCTTCAGGATCACTCTCCATACATCCCGCCACTCCACGCACGGATATCTCCCTCAAGATCAGTTCACAGCTCCACAGTCCTGCCACATCCATTCGTGAATGGTGGTGGATAATTAAATAACTAACAAGATGAGGAAGCTCCAAAAACATTCACATCCTCAATGATGGTGGTTCTGAGCACGTCAGTGCAAAAGATGAAGCTGAAGCATTTGCAACCATCTTCAGTCAGAAATATTAAGTGGATTTGATCTGTGCTAATTTCAGCTCCTCATGCTCGCTGGTGACTTGGTTCTCTGGTGCTAATTTCAGAGTAAATCATGCAGCTTGACAATTGGAGCCAAAGAAAAAGACACAGGAGAGGTTGAAAGTGCCAAAACCTGGTATTGAACCAAGAACTGTTTAACTGTTAGTACAGCACGAACTCAACAAAGCTATTTCAACAACACACTAAAGCCACCATTCTGTCACTGCTTTGGAAGACAATATATACATTAAAGTGTTTGTAAAAAGTTACAGAACACAACATGTGAGTAATATTCCCCATTGTTTTCACAGTACTGATGGACTGCGAAGTGGGAGACAGCCAGATGTCCCACTGTGCCACACTGACCCTGAGCTGTGAGTGAAATGAGATAAAGTTCAATCTTTAGCAGAGAGATTCTGGAGAGAGGTAAGAGTCCTGAATCAAGGAAAGACTTTCTGACACAATAAAAGCAAAATACTGCAGATGCTGGAAATCTGAAATAAAAACAAAAAGTGCTGGAAATACTCAATAGCTCTGGCAGCATCTGTGGTGAGAGAAACAGAGTTAACGTTTCTGTTCTGTGACCTTTCATCAGAACTGACACAGGTTAGAAAAGAATTAGGTTTTAAACAAGTGAAGGGGAGGGGCATGTGGGAGAGAACAAAGGAGAAAGTGTTTGATAGGGCAGAGGGCAGGAGAGATTAAATAACAAAGCTGTCCTGGGACAAAGGCAAAGAGTGTGTTAATGCTTGTGGTTGCCTGACACCAGTCATGCTCTGAAGTTATTGAACACAAGGTTCAATCCACAAGGCTGTAGAGTGCCGAATCAAAAGGTCGGGTGCTGCTCCTCGAGCTTGGGTTGATTTTCACTGGAACACTGGAGCAGACCAAAGAAAGAAATGTTGACATGAGAGCAGGGGGGAGTGTTGAAATGGCAAGCAACCAGAAGCTCAGGGTCATGCTTTCGGCCTGAGCAGAGGTGTTCCACCTAATCTACGTTTGGTCTCCCCAGTTTAGAGGAGACTGCATTGTGAGCAGTGAATACAGTATACATAATTGAAAGACGTATAAGTAAATCGCTGCTTCACCTAAAAGGAGTGTTTGGGGCTTTAGATAATGAGCAGAGAGGAGGGAAAAGGGCAGGTATTATATCTCCAGCGATTCCATGGGAAGGTGCCTTGGGAAGGGGACGAGGTTTCAGGGTAATGGAGGAGTGGACCAGGGTGTCGCGGAGGGAACAATCCCTTCAGAATGTTGACAGGGGAGGGGAGGATGCGTTTGGTGGTGGCATCACGCTGGAGGTGGCGGAAATGGTGGAGGATGATCCTTTGGATGTGGAGGCAGGTGGGGTGGAAAGTGAGGACAAGGGAATTCCCTGTCACGGTTCTGGGAGGGAGGGGAAGGGGGAAGGCAGAGGTTGAGAGTCCTGTCAACTACACTGGGAGGGAGCGGGGGGGGGGGGTGGGGTGAGTATTTGAAATCTGGTTATGTTGTTGAATTTAATTTCAAACACTCCTTGAACTCTCTGCTGATGAAGACTGATAAAGGGAAGAACAACCACACAACAAGGGTCTCAAATCCAAGACCCTGAGATTAAAAGTCTCATGCTCTACCAACTGAGCTAACAAGGCCTGATACAGTACTTCTACTCTGTCTGTTATTGGACGGATGCAGCTGTTGGCTCCACCCCAAGGGCGGGAATTTGTTCCACCAACTATGAAGCAGCTTCCCATCAATTCCCCAGATTATCAGTAAATCCACTTCCAGAAGCCCCAAAGTGTGATATATTCCTCTCACTCATCAATAATAAAATTGAAATCTTTTTACCTTCCAAATGCTGCCATCTATTTTGTCAGTATTTATTTCTCTCTCCTTTATACTTAGTTGATGCATTTCTTCAGAATTGTTTTTTCAATTATATCTGATGGAAGAAATGAACAGATCTTTCAGCTCAAAACTGGGCATCGATGAGGCACTGTGGGTCATCAGCAGCAGCAGAATTGTATTTAAACACAATATGTTACCTCATGGCCTGACATATCCCTCACTCTACCATTACCATCAAGCCAAGGGAGCAATAGTGGTTCAATGAAGTGTGCAGGAGGGCATGTCAGAAGCAGCACCAAGCAGACCTAAAAATGAGTGAAGCGACAACACAGGATTACTTGCATGTCATATAGCGCAAGCAGCATGCAATAGACAGAGCTGAGTGATCTCACAACCAACAGATCAGATCAAAGCTCTGCAGTCCTGCCACATCCAGTCCTGAATGGTGGTGGATAATTAAACAATTAACAGGAGGACGAGGCTCCACAAATATCCCCATCATTAATGATAGGGGAGACCAGTATATCAGTGCAAAATACAAGGTTGAATCATTTGCAACCATCTTCAACCAGAAGTGCCAAGTAGATGTTCCATCTCGGCCTCCTCCTGAGGTCCCCAGCATCACAGGTGCCAATCTTCAGCTAAATCCACTTCACTCCACATGATATCAAGAAATGGCTGAAGGCTCTGGATACTGACAACATCCTGGCTGCAGTGCTGAAGACTTGTGCTCCAGAACTAGCCACGCCGCCCGCCAAGCTACAACACTGGCATCTCCCCAGCAATGTGGAAAATTGCGCAGGTATGTTCTGTATACAAAAGGCAGGACAAATCCAACCCGGTCAATTCCTGCCCCATCAGCCTCCTCTTGATCATCAGTAAATTGATGGAAGGTGTCGTTGACAGTGCTATCAAGCAGCACTTCCACAGCAATAACCTACTCACCAATGCTCATTTTGGGTTCCGCCAGCGCCACTTAGTTCCTGACCTCATTATGGCCTTGGCCCAAATATGGACAGAAGAGCTGAATTCAGGAGGTGAGGTGAGGTGACAGTGACTGCTCTTGCCAAGGGCATCAAAGACCCCTTGCAAAATTGAAGTCAATGGCAATCAAGGAGAAAACTCTCCACGGGTTGGTGTCATACCTTGCGCAAAGGAATATGGGGCTGGTTGTTGGTGGCAAATCATCTCAGTACCAGACATCGCTCAGGAGTTCCTCAGGGTAGTGTCCTGGGCCCCAACCGTCTTCAGTTGCTTCATCAATAAACCTCCTTCCATCATAAGGTCAGAAGTGGAAATGTTCACTGATGATTGCAAAATGTTCAGTTGCATTAGTAACTCCTCAGATACTGAAGCAGTCCGTGTCCACATGTAGAGAGACCTGGGCAAGATTGGGCTTGGACTGATAAGTGGCAAGTAACATGCACGCCACAAAAATGCCAGGCAATGACCATTTCCAACAAGAGTGAATCTAACCATCTCCCCTTGACAGTCAATGACATTACCATTGCTGAATCCTTCACTGTCAACATCCGGGGGGTTACCAATGAGCAGAAACTGAATTGGATCAGTCATATAAATACCGTAGCTACAAGAGCAGGTCAGAGGCTGGAAATTCTGCTGCAAGTAACTCACCTCCTGTCCACCATCTACAAGGCACAAGTCAGGAGTGTGATGCAATACTCCCCACTTGCCTGGATGAGTGGAGCTCCAACAACACAAAAGAAACTCAACACCATCCAGGACAAAGCAGATCACTTGATCAGCACTCCATCCACTACTTTAAATATTCACTTCCTGCACCACCAGTGAACAGTCGCAGCAGTGTGTACCATCTACAAGATGCACTGCAGCAACTCACCAAGCCTCCTTCGACAGCACCTTCCAAACCCCCAACCTCGACCACCGAGAAGGACATTGGATGAATGGGAACACCACCATCCGCAAGCTCCCCTCCAAGTTACACACTGTCCTGACTGGGAACTACATCACCATTCCTTCACTGCCACTGGATCAAAATCTTGGAACTCCCTTCCTAACAGCACTGTGGGTTTACGTACAACACATGGACTGCAGCAGCTCCAAAAAGGCAGCTCACCACCACCTTCTCAAGGGCAATTAAGGATGGACAATAAAGGCTGCGTTTGCTGACAACGCAACCACTAGGTGGCACAACTCGCTTTCTCCCCCTCCTTCGCACCGGCCGTTTCCACCCTCCACAGTCGCTCGCTCCAGACCTCGCTGCTCCCACCCCCCCTACTTCCCTGGCCGATTGTCTCCCGATCACATCACCCCATTCTCTGGTCGTTCGCTCACTCCCAACCCCCCCTCCCCTCCAGCCACTAGCTCTATGCTGCGCTGCTTCCCTTCTCTCGGCCACTTGCTCCCACGTTTGTCCAGTCTCCACGCGCTGCCCGAAGAAGCAAGGGGGGCTGCAAAGTGTGACATAGGAGCGAGTAGTGAGTGGCCTAGAGGAGGGAAGTGGCATGGCCTAGAGCTAGGGGCTGGAGCGGGGGTTGGGGGGCAGAGAGCAAGCGGCCATTGAGCTGGATGACGCGAGCGGGGAACTATTGTCCAGGGGAGCATCGAGGTGTGGAGCGAGCGGCTGAGGGGAGGAAGTGTCGAGGCCTGGAGCGAGTTGCCGAGGGGGGAGAGCTCCAGCCTCAAAGTCTCCTATTCAGCCGCTTCCTCCAGCTGAGTGAGGGGCTGGATACCCAATGACGCTTTAGCGTGCATGTGCGAAGATGGACCAGGCGCGGATATGCGATGACATTGGCGCTGTGCAATGACATCATCCTGCGCATGTGCCACTTAATCCTGGCAAGATGTAGCTGTGCCTATGCACAGCTTGGCACAGTCCGATGATGTCAGCGGGCCGCTGCGTTGACAGGAATCACATTGTGTCAGCAGTGCCCACATCCCATGAAAGAATGAAAAAGAGATTTACCACAATGGTAGCAGGGTGAGAGATTTCAGTTATGTGGAGAGATTGGAGAAGCTGGGTTTGTTCTCCTTGCAGCAGAGAAAATTCAGAAGAGATTTGACACATTTGTTCAAAATCATGGAGGTTTTCAATAGTTTAAATAAGGAGAAACTGTTTCCAGTGGTAAAAGGGTCAGTAAGCAGAGGACACACATATCAGGTGATTGGCAGAAGCACCAGAGGTGACATGAAGAACCATTTTTACACAGTAATGTGTTGTGATAAAGAAAGAAAAGACTTGCATTTATATATCACCTTTCCTGACCACTGGACATATCAAAGCACTTTATAAACAATGAAATACTTTTGAAGTGTAATCACTGTTGTCATGTCAGAAATGCAGCAGCTGCTACCCACAAACAGCAATGTGATAATGATCAACTGATCTGATTGAGGGGCAAATATTGACCACAACACCAAGGAGAATTGCTCTTCACTTGTTTGAAATTGCAGCATGGGATTTTTTACATTCACCCAAACATGCAGACCAGGTCTTGGTTTAACATCACACCTGAAAGGCAGCACCTTCAACACCCTCAGTGCTGCACTCGAGTGTCAGCTGTGAAATCTGAACCCAGAAGCTTGTGATTTCGAGGTGAGTGTGACCAACTGAGCCACAGCTTTTACCTGAGTCTCAATCCTTCCACCAACAGTTTCTCTCTACCCGGTCTGTCACGACCCCTCATGATTGTGAACACCTCTATCAAATCTCCTCTCTAAGGCGAACAACCCCAGCTTCTCCAATCTATCCACATAACTGAAATCCTAACCACATGTTGCAGAAATGAATTTTTCCTCATGTTCCTTCTGGTTTTGTGAGTCACCTTAAATCTGTAACCTTCGGTTATTGACCGTTCAGCAGTTAGAAACAGTTCCTCCGTATTTACTCTACCTCAAACCTTCAAGGAAGCTCTGCAAAGTAACTGAAAATCAAGTTGTCAGAAGTGGGATTTAAACACATGCCTCCAGTGAAAGCTGCAACCTGAACAGAGAAGCTGAAACCGCTCAGTCACCTCAACTGTTCAGACTTTTTTGACCTCGTCATCACTTCTGTACTTTGAAAGGTTCACTCAGTTCAGGAACTTGTTCAATGTTACTGGAATGCTCAGTGATTGGGATATTATCTCCCCCGGGTTTTCCTGAAATGTTGCTGATTGTCCCGGCCTCACTCACTCTAAGAAAAAGTGAATAATAGATGCGTCTGTTTCTGTATCTGAAATGTGACTTAGATATGCTGTTATTAACCGAGGCAGCGCTGCAGAATGATACGTTAATGTTAAAAAGTATAATGGTGATGTAATGAATACAGACTCCGAGCACAGAGCTTCCTGTGGGGAATTGGGGACATGAAAACCAGCAGACTCTGCAGGAATTTCCACTGGGAGCGAAAATTCACAAAATCTACCTTTTATATTTCGATTCATTTTGATTGTCCTTCTGGAAAATTATTTTGAAACAATTTAAACATCAACCCACAGCTCCATGACTGGGTCAATTATGAGGTCATCCTCTGACAGGTCATGTGACAGCTGGAGCCACAAGACATCAGAACCAGATTTGTGACTGGATTAAAACCCGGAATCCTGTCATCATGGATTTTCGAAAAAAGCTGTTGCTGTTTGAAAACACAGCAGTTAAACCTTCTGCCTGACCATGAGGGGAGCTAGGGA
The DNA here is from genome assembly GCF_036365525.1 of Heterodontus francisci. NCBI lineage: Eukaryota > Metazoa > Chordata > Chondrichthyes > Heterodontiformes > Heterodontidae > Heterodontus > Heterodontus francisci. Next base: position 3,080,802 of record NW_027141699.1, on the reverse strand, counting down.
GAAATTTACAAAACTAAATCCTTTTTCAAAATAGTTCAAAAACCATTCACTGAGAAATCATGTGAGGATTCATATGCAGTAGAGATACAAGCAGAATACAGAAAGTCCAAAGGACAGCTGGAAAAGGAACTGAGATGAGCAAGAGAGTGTATGAGAAAAGATTAGCGGCACACGTAACTGGGAACACTGAAGTCTTTTACCAACATATGGACAGTCAATGAAAGAGTGGGTCAATTAGGAGATCCTGTGGAGGCAGAGGGTGTGGCTGAGGTACTAATTAAGTACATTTCAACTGTCATCACAAAACAAACGGATGCTGCAAATGTCACAGTAAAGAAGGTAGAAGTGGAGAATTTGGAGGGGATGAAAATAGATAAAGAGGAGACAATTACAAGGTTAGCAGTGCTCACAGTAGAAAAGTCACCCGGTCTGGATGGGCTGCATCCTGGGTTGCTGAGGGAAGTCAGGGTGGAAATAGCAGAGACTCGAACCACAGTCATTCAATCCTCCTTGAATATGGGAATGATGGCAGAGGACTGGAGGATGGAGGTAAGCTTGGGTAGTTCAATCTTAGTTTAACTTGACCATTTGTATGATGTATTCATTGTCATAACTAACAAGGTTAAGAAAGCCATTTTATAATGAACACATGACCAAAGGAGCCATTTTGTGTTCAGTACTAACGTTTATATCCTGTATAATTAATGAGTAGCTACCCATCCTGAAACAGATGATTGTAAAAGTAATGAACCTTGATTGAGGTATAATTAATGAATCAATGAACATTGTAGAGAGAATGGGTTTTCATTTAAAGTTTGTTAAATCTAATTACTGTGAGTTTCTGTGTCTGTGTGGGAAAGGGCAGTTTCTCCTAAATGTATTCAAACAATGGACCTTTCTAGGACCCCTGATAAAACCCATGGTATGGTACATCGTGACCTTCAAGACTCTAGATTTAATGAATAGGAAACGTGTTTCAGATCAGATTGGGAGACAGTGTGAAACCATTCCATTGTACTCATGTCTGAGATTCTGAGGACAGGTGGCTGTTAGTGGAAGACATTATTAAGAGCTAATTAAATGGATCTAGCAACAGCTCGGGCCAATTATTATTTTACAAGGTGGTGTGATGGCCATCCAGGGGTTAAAAGTAGGGATCTTGTAAGGTTTCAGTGTGCAGGAACACGAGAAGAGCTCAGGGGTAAAGGCTCAGATTATCAACCAAGTTCTCCACCTGATGAGGGATCTAGGCTGGACAAAGAGGACCGTGACACTCTGAGACCAAGCTCGACCAGTCCACACACCTGCCAGAGCTGTAAAGTTATATTCCCCAAGTTTGTTAAGTATAATTTTACTTTCAATTATTAAGTACTATTTTACTCTCAATAAAAGTTCTGGACTTATTAATCAAGTATCCTGTTGCTTTAATTGGTTAAAGTCATGCCCAAAGTGATTGTCTGCAATAGACTTTCCAGAATTAAAAGATAAGTCTGCAAGGGTTGCGAATATTACAGCCCTGTTTAAAAAGAGAGATAAACCCAGGAACGACAGACCAATTAGTCTAATGTCAGTGGTGGGGAAACTTTTAGAGAAAATTATCCAGGAGGAAATTAACTGTCACTTGGTAGAACATGGGCTAATAAATGACAGCCAGTGCAGATTGGTTAACAGAAGATTGTGTCTGAAATAATTAATGAATTAATTTCTTTGATGAAGTTTCAGAGAGAGTTGACGAGGGTGGTGAGGTTAATGGTGCGTGTCTGGACGTCAGAATTGTGTTTAAAAAGCTACCATAAATTCAACTTGGTGCTGCACAATGGCACAGTGGTAGGCACTGCAACCTCACAGCTCTCACAACCCAGGTTCAGTTCTGGGTACTGCCTGTGCAGAGTTTGCAAGTTGTCCCTGTGACTGTGTGTGTTTCTGCTGGGTGCTCCGTTTTCATCCCACAAGCAAAGACTGCAGGTTGTTAGGTAAATTGGCTGTTGTAAATTGTCCTTAGTGTAAGTAAGAGAATGGTGGGGATGTGGTAGGGAATATGGGATTGGTGTACGATTACTATAAATGGGTGGTGGTTGGTCAGCACAGACTCAGTGGGCCGGATGGCCTGTTTCAGTTTTGCATCTCTCTATCACTTGTTAACAAAATTCAAGCAGATGGGATTAAAGGGGCAGTGGCAGTGTGGATACAAAATTGGTTGCAGGGTAAGAAGTAGGGTGAATGCTTGTTATTCAGAATGGAGGGAGTAATACAGTAATGTCCTTGTTGTTGCAATATGTTCAATGTCAGACCCCGAGCTGACCGAGGGATGGGGCAATTTGTGACGTTCCTGTGGTTGCAATATTTGCAGTGTCTGACCTTGATCTGTCACAGGGACGTGGCATTTATGAGGTCCCTGTGGGGTGCTGTTTGTTTGGTGTATCAGACTGACCTGTCCCAGAGAGCGGGAAGGTTGTGATGTCCTTGTGGGTTGCGGTCTGTTCAGTGTCTGACTCTGAGCTGTCCCATGGATGGGGCAGGGTGTGATATCCTTGTGCATGTCACACAGGCCCACTGGTGTGTGGTTCCATCCTGATGCCAAGAAACAGAGCCCCATCTCTGGGCAAAAAGTCTCACTTCTCAATGGGTGTCTCGAGAAGACACAGTGGCGCAGTGGTTAGCACCGCAGCCTCACACCTCCAGTGACCTGCGTTCGATTCTGGGTACTGCCTGTGCAGAGTTTACAAGTTCTCTCTGTGACCGCGTGGGTTTCTGCCGGGTGCTCCGGTTTCCTCAAACAGCCAAAGACTAGCATGTTGATAGGTAAATTGGCCATTGTAAATTGCTCCAAGTGTAGGTAGGTGATGGGGGAATTGAGGGGATGTGGTAGGAATATGGGATTAATGTAGGATTAGTATAAATGGGTGGTTGAAGGTCGGTACAGACTCGGTGGGCTGGAAGGGCCTGTTTCAGTACTGTATCTCTAAATAAATAAATAAGAAGGCTGAGGGAGTAAACCTGGACAGTAAATCCGGAGTGGAGTCCTGGAGGCGGTTACCTGTTACTTATCAGGCAGTTTCCAGCAACTCCAACAGCAGATCTGGTAACAAACAATACTGGTTTTTCCTTTCCTTTGGACAATACCAGCAATGCTGACAGGGGGTCCTGATGCTCAGGGTCTCCATACTATTTGCCCAGGCCTGTGCCCTAGAGAGGACACTCCAGCTTCGTGGTTAAACATGAGCACAACCCGGGAATGAACAGTTACTGATTATAAGCTCTCATTCAATTGGTGTAGAGTATGAGCGCCAGGGGTTACTTCGGACAGTGGGAGAGCTCTTTGTATCTCATTGGATAGCTACCATTCACTCCAAGCTGGGCAGCCCCCAGTCAGTTAGGTGCTGTGAAGCCACGACCTGCTTGCTTCAATGGGTGCTTGGAGCTCAGAGAGTCATCTCTCAACAGACGGATTGATAATCTATGCACCAAGAAAAACAAACTCAACAAAGAAGACACCAGTCCTTCGCATCACAAGCTGGAATGTGAGGACCATGTGTCCTGGCCTTACCGACAACCTTCTGCAGGTTGATGACATGCACAAGACAGCTGTGATCGACAAGGCTCAATGTGGACATTGCTGTGCTGCAAGAAACTAGACTCGTTCAAAGTGGATCCCTCAAGAGAAACACTACACCTTCTTCTGGCAGGGGAAAGACGAAGAGGCAACTCGTGAGCATGGAGCGGGTTTCACAGTAGAATACACGCTACATGAGATGAGTGAACCCCCCACAGTAGGCTCTGAGAGACTTCTTACTCTTCACTTGTCAACAAGCTAATCCAGTTAATCTCATGTGCATCTATGTCCCGACACTCACCCCCACCCCAGATGTCAAGGATCAATTCTATGTGACACTTGACACTGCCATCAGTAGAATTCCCAGCACTGAGGGACTGTACCTTCTAGGAGACTTCAACACAAGCTTGGGTACTGACTACACAGCTTTGCCAATGTGCATAGAGCACCAGGGGATTGGCAAGATGAACGAAAATGGACAGAGGTTACTGGAGCTGTGCTGTAACCATGGATTCTGTGCGATGAACAGCTACTTCCAGGTCAAGCTGTGCTACAAGGTGTCCTGGAGACATCTGAGATCACGCCATTGGCACCAGCTAGACCTTATCATCACCAGACGTACCACCCTCAGCAGTGTCCTCATCACTCACAGCTATCACTGCGCTGACTGTAACACTGACCACTCCCTGGTGTGCAACAAGGTCAGGCTTCAGCCAAGGAAGCTTCATCCATCCATGAAGAAAGCTCGTCCTCTGATCAACACTTGCCGAACCACTGACCCAGAAAGGACCCAGGAGTTCCTCAACATCCTCGATCAGGCTCTTTCAGACAACAATGCTCAAGGCCTCAGTGCAGTGTCAAAGTGGAATCATCTGCACACCACCATCTATAACTCTGCACTCACTGTGTATAGGAAAAGAGATGGGAGGAATGCTGACTGGTTTGAGGCTTATTGGACTGAAATGGAGTTAGTTACTGTAACTAAGAGGAGAGCCCTCAGGAACTACAAACAAGTCCCCCGCAACCAACATCTAGATGCTCTCGGAGCTGCCAGAAACAAGTCTCTGCAGACTGCTTGACACTGCACCAATCAATGCTGGTTAAAACTCTGCAACAGCATACAATCTGCTGCTGAATCCAAGGATGCTCGAGGGATGTATGAAGCAATTAAGAAAGCAATGGGCCCAGTAGTAACTATTTCAGCACCTTTTGAAGACAAAGAGAGGGGTGATCATCACTGAACCTAACAAGCAGATGGAAAGGTGAGTGGAGCATTACCTTGAACTCGACATAACGGAGAACATTGTGATTGAAGTAGCTCTCAGTGCCATTCCAGACTTCCCTGTCATGGAGGAACTGGACAGTGAGCCCACCATAGTCGAGCACAACAAGGGCTCAAAACATGCGTGATGCAAACATTGTCACCTTGTACAAAATTAAGGGGGATCGCAGTGACTGCAAATATTATCGGAGCCAGCTACTCAGTTCCACTCAGCTGCTCGATCCCTTTCCTCCTGCAAGTTCCTTTGCTTCAAGTATCCATCCAATTTCCTTTTCAAATCATTGATTGTCTCTGCTTCCACCACACTCGTGGGTCAGTACATTACCACTCACAGCATAAAAAAATTCCACTTCACCCAAGGATGGGAAATATTTATATCTTCTATATTTAGCGTATTCTCTATCTCTATGAGAATAGAATGGCAGTCAACATGAAAGGGAACCCAAAAATCTTCAAGCAGCATATAAATAATAAGCAGGTAGTAAGCGGTGAAGTGGGCCCCATTCGGGAAAAAGAGGGTAATATATACTTAGAGCTGCAGGGCAATGTTAATCTAGTTAATGAGTATCTTGTATCAATGATCACTAAGGAAGTGGAATTTGACAAAATATCAGTAGAAGTGGAGAGTGTAGAGACAATGGAGAGGGTACAAATTGAGAGAGGGAGGTACTTAAAAGTCTGGTTATGCTTCAAGAAAATAAATTACCTGGTCCGGATGGCTTTCATCCCAGGTTACGATAGGAAATGTGGATGCCGACAATGGAAGGGCATGCTGTAATCGTTCCAATCTTCCCTGGATACGGGAGAGGTGCCAGAGGATTAAATAGTGGCAAATGTGACGCCGTTGTTCAAGAAAGGGTGTAAGGATAGTCCGGCTAGCTACAGGCCAGTTAGATCAACAGGGAAAAAAATAAACAGTCACTTGGAGAGGTTTGAGTTAATTAAGGAGAGCAAGCATGGATTTATAAATGGAAGTTCATGCTTGACTAATCTAACTGCATTTTTGATGACCTGACAGACAAAGTTTATGAAGGGCATGCAGTGGATGTTGTTTATATGGATTTTAAGAAAAGACGAATAAATGGGTGAATAACAAAATTGAGGTTCATGGAATAGGAGGGTCAGTGTCCAATTGGAAAGAAAATTGGCTTCAGGACAGAAAACAGCAAGTAATAATAAAAGGCTCTTTGTCAGACTGGAAGGTAGTTGACAGTGCTGTTCCCCAAGGGTCACTGCTGGAACCACTGCATCTATTCTGCCCAGTTCTCTCAGAATTTAGTATGTTTCTATGATACATTTAATTCCCTCATCTATATCATTAATATATATTGTGACTGTCTGGGCTCCCAGCACTGATTCCAACAGTACCCCACTAGTCACTGCCTGCCACTCGGAAAAAGACCCGTTTATTCCTACTATTTGTTTCCTGTCAGTAAACCAATATTCTATCCCTGTCAGTACCTACCCCCCAATCCCATGTGCTTTAATTTTGCACGCTAATCTCTTGTGTGGGACCTTATCGAACGTCTTCTGGAAGCCCAAATACACACCACATCCACTGGTTCTCCCTTATCTATTCTACTAGTTACATCCTCAAAAAATTCCTGTAGATTTGTCAAGCATGATTTCCCTTTTGTAAATCCATGTTGACTTTGTCTGATCATGTCAATGTTTTCCCAGTGCTCTGCTATTACATCTTTCATAATGGGCTCTTGGCAGCACAGTGGCGCAGTGGTTTGCAGCGCAGCCTCACAGCTCCAGCGATCCAGGTTCAATTTTGGGTCCTGCCTGTGTTGAGTTTGCAAGTTCTCCCTGTGTCTGTTTGGGTTTCCTTCGGGTGCTCCGGTTTCCTCCCACAAGCCAAAAGACTTGCAGGTTGGTAGGTAAGTTGGCCATTATAAATTGCCCCTAGCACAGGTAGGTGGGAGGGAAATATAGGGATAGGTGGGGATGTGGTAAGGATATGGGATTAGTGTAGGTTTAGTATAAATGGGTGGTTGATGGTTGGCACAGACTCAAAAGGCCTGTTTCGGTGCTGTATCTCTAAACTAAACTAAATTTCCCCACGACTGATGTCAGGTTAACCGGTATATAATACCCTGTTTTCTTTCTGCCTCTTTTTTTAAATAGTGGAGTTCAATTAGCTACCCTCCAATCCATTGGAACTGTTCCAGAGTCTATAGAATTTTGAAAAAAGACCAGAAATGCATCTGCTATTTCAAGGGCCACTGCCTTAAGTACTCTGGGATGTAGATTGTCAGGCCCTGGGGATTTATCGGCCTTCAATCCCATCAATTTCCCAAACATTCCCCACTGATTTCATACAGTTCCTCCTTCTCACTAGACCCTATGTTCCCCAACATTTCTGGGAAATAATTTGTGTCCTCCTTTGTGAAGACAGAACCAAAGTAAGTATTTAATTGGTCTGCCATTTCTTTGTTCCCCATTATAAATTCCCCCTTTTCTGACTGGAAGGGACCCACATTTGTCTTCACTACTCTTTTTCTCTTCACATATCGATAGAAGCTTTTAAAGTCAGTTTTTATGTTATCTGCTAGCTTACTCTCATACTTTATTTTCCCCTTCTTAATCAATCCTTTTGTCCTCCTCTGCTAAATTCTAAACTGTTCGCAATCTTCAGGTTTGCTGCTTGTTCTGGCCATTTTATATTTCTCCTCCTTGGATCTAATACTTTCCTTAATTTCTTTTGTTAGCCACAGTTGAGCCAACCTTCCTGTTTTACTTTTGCACAGACAGGAATGAACAATTGTTGTAATTCATCCATGTGCTCTTTAAATGCTAGTCATTGCCGATCCACTGTCAACCCTTTAAGTAACGTTCCCCAAACTATCATAGCCAAACCCCCGCCTCATACCTTCATGGTTTCCTTTGCATAGATTCAGGACCCTAGTCTCAGAATCAACTCTCTCACTCTCCATCCTAATGAAGAATTTTATCATATTATGGTCGCACTTCCCCAAGGGACCCCACACAACAAGATTGTTAACTAATCCTTTCTCATTACAGAATACCCAGTCTAGGAGGCCTGTTCTCTGGAGGTGTTATACACCTCTATCAATTCTCCACTCAATCTCCTTTGATACAGGCAGAACAGCCCTCGCTTTTCCAACCTAACCTTGTAACTAAAATCTCCCATCCCTGGATCCATTCTGGTAAATTTCCTCTGCATCCTCTCAAGGACCCGCACATTCTTTCTAAAGTCTGCTGAGCAGAACTGGAAGCAACACTCCAATTGGAGCCTAACCAGAGTTTTATAATGGTTCAGCATAACTTCCCTGCTTTTGTACTCAATGCCTCTATTTATCAAGCCCAAGATCCCAGATGATTTGCGAACCACTCTCGCAATATGTCTTGCCACCTTCAAAGATTGATGCACATGAACCCCAAGTCCCTCTATTCCAGCACACTCTTTAGAACTGTGCCATTAAGTATATATTGCCTCTCCCTATTCCTTATGCCAAAATACATCACCTCACACTTGTCACTATTAAATTCCATCTGCCACCTGTCTGCCCATTCTGCTAGCCTATCACTGTCCTGTTGCAGGCAGTTCATTTCATCCTCACTATTTGCCGCTCCTCCAAGTTATGTGTCATCGGCATATTTTGAGATTCTACTCTATATTCCAAGATCCAAGTCACTTATCTTCAGCAAAAAAAGCAGTGGTTCTGGCACTGACCCTTGGTGAACACCATTTTCGACTATCCTCCAGTCTGACAAAGTACCATTTAATAAGACTCGCTGTTTTCTGTCCTTAAACCAATTTTCTATCCAATTGGATACTGACCATCCTATACTACGAACCTCAATATTGTTAACCACCCTTTTATGTGGTACCTTGTCAAATGCTTCCTTAAAATCCATACAAACAACATCCACTGCATTCCCTTCATCAACCTGCTCTGTTAGTTCATCAAAAAATGCAGTTCGATTAGTCAAGCATGAACTTCCATTTATAAATCCATGCTCGCTCTCCTTAATTAACTCAAAGCTCTCCAAGTGACTGTTGATTTGTTACCCTGATTATTCTTGCTAAAACCTTACTCACCACTGCTGTTAATCTAACTGGCCTGTTGTCACCCAGACTGTCCTTACACCCTTTCTTGAATAAGGGCGTCGCATTTGCCTCCGGCACCTCACCCGTATCCAGGGAAGATTGGAACAATTACAGCAAACCCTTCCGTTATCTGAATCCGCATTTCCTTTCGCAACCTGGGATGCAAGCCATCCGGACCAGGTGATTTATCTCCCCTAAACACAGCCAGCCTTTTTAGTACCTCCCTCTCTCAATTTGTACCCTCTCCATTGCCTCTACTCTCTTCACTTCGACTGATATTTTGTCAAATTCCACTTCCTTAGTGATCACTGATACAAAGTACTCATCAAGTAGATTAACATTGCCCTGCACCTCCAAGCATATATTATCCTTTTTGTCCCTAATAGGCCCTACTCAACCTCTTACTATCCACTTATCATTTACATGCTGCTCGAAGATTTTTGGATTCCCTTTCATGTTGACTGCCAGTCTATTCTCATGGAAATAGAGATTTATAAAATATAGAAGATGTAAGTATTTCCCATCCTTGATGAGGTGGAACTTTTTTATGTTGTGGGTGGTAATGACTTGGCCCACGAGTGTGGTGGAAGCAGAGACAATCAATGATCTGAAAAGGAAATTGGATAGATACTTGAAGGAAAGAAACTTGAAGGAGGAAAGGGATCGAGCTGGTGAGTAGAACTGACTAGATTGCTCCGGGGAGAGCCAGCATGGACGTGATAGGCCAAACGACCACCTTCCATGCTGTAAATGACTCTGTGTTGTTTCTCAAATCCAATCCACTGGTGCTTGGTAAAGAATTTCACAGTAGAGTGTGCAACTGGAAAATCATAACAAAGGCAAGGGACGCAGAAGAAAACAGAATTGCTGAAACCCGGGATTGCACCAGGGATCTTTAGATCTTCAGTCTAACACTCTCCCAACTGAGCTATTTCAGCCCTACATTAACAATGGCTTGGTGTCCTTATTTTGGAAGAAAATACATACATTCAAGTTTTCCAAAAAATTTAAGAACACAACATGTGAGTAATATTCCCCATTGCTTTCTCAGTACTGATGGATTGTGAAGCGGGAGACAGCCAGAAGTGCCACTGAGCCGCACTGACACCGAGCTGAGAAAGAAATGAGATCAAATTCAATCTTTCATCGTGAGATGCTGCTGAGAGGTAAGAGTCCTGAATCAAAGCGAGACTTGCTCATTTCAAACACTCCCTGTACTCTCTGCTCATGAAGCCTTAAAAAAGGGAAAAACAGAATGGCACTCAAACTCACAACCCTGCCATTAAAAGTCACATGTTCGACTGACAGAACTGTCACTTCCACTCGGTCTCTTATTGGATGGATGCAACTCCAACGCAGGGGTGGCATTCAAATCCTCCCATGGGTCCACATGTCAGACTGAGTTCCATGTTGTAGACTCAATCAAATGAAATCTGCTCAGTTCCAAAACTATCAGCGAATTGAAGCTGATTACGATCAACATCATCAGAGGTCAACACTACCTGGTGAAAGAAGACACTCTGAAGAAGGATCCACAATTATTCAAAGGCATCGACAAAGTGAAAATCAAGAAAATCAATGAGTCAATGCAAGCCAAAGAACAGAAACACTGAGGAATTCTATTCTATATCCGAACCCAGTCCTGTTGTTTTTGGAGTCAGGTCTCAATTACTGCGACAACTTTATCTACCCACTTGGCTTTCTGTGCATTTCGTTCATTTCAATTTTGCCGACAAGCTCTTTGAATCCAGTTGTCTGGTCCTCAAGCCAGCTCCGTATGGAAGTCAATCCACCTTCTGCAAGGCTGAAGCCATTAGATAACCTTCATCTAAAAATGCTAATCGGCCAGGGCCCGTCCAGGATTTGAACCTAGGACCTCACGCATGTTAACTAACCATACAACTCTAAGCAAGAATCATACCCCTAGACCAACGAGGAACTGCCAAATGAAGCTTTATTAGCTGCTGTGGAATTTCACTGGCACCCCACAGCCAATGATCCATTTTTTTCAGATCAAAGCAACATCCTGGAAATGCTGAAATAAAAACAGAAAGTGCTGGAAATGTTCAGCAGCTCTGGCAACATTTGTGCTGAGAGAAACACAGTTAACGTTTCAGGGCACTCACCTTTTGTTTCAGCCATCCTTTCAGACTGCTTCTGTCCATCCAATCTCACTTTCTATTCTTTCCACTTTCTAACCACTCACTACGTAAATACATTTCCCATGAATTCATCTTTCCTTTATTATTGACAGTTTTATATTTCTGGCCTTTGCTTCGGACACCACCACAAGTGTCTCCATCTACCCAATCAAACCTCTTCGCTATTTCCTCACATTGCAATGTTTCTTTAACCCTGACAGACTGTGGAGTTCTTGCTGCTTGATTGCAGTTCTTGCTTCCCGCCAGTAGATGTCACCTCACTCCAATACAGTGAAGTTTACAAATCTGAGAGAGACAGAACAGGAAATAATTGTTCACATTATAGTGAATGTATGCGATTTAGAAATACTAAGAGTGAAGACGAGTTATTATTGCATTTTGTCAAGCTAAACATAAGTTATAATGTTGTAATAAATCCGTCACTCTGTTGTCTTGACTGTGAGAGTGACCAAGAGTCATCGGGTCACTGAGTCATTTGTGGCACAGAAGGAGGCCATTCGCCCCATCGAGCCCATGCCGGCTCTACATGGAGCGATCCAGTCAGTCCCACTCGTCTGCTCGATCCCCGTAGCCCTGTAAATTTATTTCCTTCAAGTGCCCATTCAAATTTTGTAATCATTGATTGTCTCCACTTCCTCCGCCCTTGTGGGCAGCGAGTTGCAGATCCTTACCAATCACTGTGCAAAAATGTTCTTCCGCACATTCCCCCTGTATCTCCCTCTCTCTCTCTCTGCCCCTGTCTCTCATTTTCTCTGCCCCTGACAGTTGCAGAGAGCGAGAATTCTCAACTTTGTGGTTAGTCTGCTTTTAAAAAATCGCAGCCGTCAGTTTCACAGCTGACAGGTGCTTTGAGCAGAGACAGCACTTCCGAAACTCGGACAAGCTCTGGTTTTTCTGGAGGGCTTTTAAAAGAAATCAGAACTGCCGGAAAGCTCCGAACTTGTCCGAGGTTCTGAAACGTTGTCTCTGCTCTGAGGACCTGTCAGCTGTGAAACTGACGGCTGCAATTTGATTGAAAGTCAGACTGGTCTGGAAGAAGATTCCAATGGGAAATTTCTCATCCCTGAAATTATCAATCACGGACCTCAAAAACCTTTAACGCGGACACTGGTGTCCATGTACAGACATGTTGCCAACCCCTGTTCTTCACAGAGACTTACCAATCACGCACCGATCAACGGTAACAAATAATTTGACTTCTTTTTTATTGAAGACTGACAATACTATATGCAAGTTACAGGAGATCTCTGCAGGCACATCTTACTGAGGATCAACACATCTCCTGCTCTGTGTCACATACTGTATGACATCACTTCCTGAAATGATGATGCACACACATAAAGCAAAATCACAATATCCCCTTTTTCCTTGGCTGGTGCAGACATGATGGTTTCAAATAATTTAGGAATGATTAAGACAGATAGTAAGAGTTTCGATAGATATTTAAACAAGAAAAGAGTTAACAAAGCGAGCATTGGTCCTTTCGAAAGTGAGTCTGGGGAATGAATAATGGATAATAATGAGATGGTAGATGAATTGAAGAGATATTTTGCATCGGTTTTCACTACTGAGGATACAGTAACATTCCAGTATTGGCTGTAAGTCAGGGAATGGAAGGGAAGTAGGAACTCAAGAAAATTACAATCAACAGAGAAGTGGTACTGAACAAATTGTTGGAGCTGTGGGCTGACACATCCCCGGGTCCTGATAGACTTCATCCCAGGATGTTAAAAAAGTGGCTAATGAGATAGTTGATGCGTTAGTTTTAATTTTCCAATATTCCCTAGATTTGGGGAAGGTTCCTTTACGTTGGAAAATAGTGAATGCAACTCCTTTATACAAAAAGGGAGGGAGACAGAATGCAGGAATCCACAGGCCAGATAGCTCAACATTTGTCTTAGGGAAAATGTTGGAAGCTATTATTAAGGACAGCAGGGTATTTAGAAAAATTCATGGTAATCAGGCAGAGTCAACATGGTTTTGTGAAAGGAAAATCATGTTTAACCAATTTATTGGAGTTCTTTGAGGGAGTTACATGTGCTGTGGATAAAGGGGAACCGGTGGATATATTGTACTTAGATTTCCAGAAGGCATTGATAAGGTACTACATCAAAGGTTATTGCAGAAAATAAAAGCTCATGGTGTCAGGGGTAACATATTGGCATGGATAGAAGATTGGCCAGCTAACAGGAAACAAAGAGTAGGTATAAATGGGCCATTTTCTGGTTGGCGAGATGTAACTAGTGGAGTGCCACAAGGATCAATCCAAGGGCCTCAATTATATACTATGTATATTAATGACTTGGAGGAGGGGGGAGAGTGTAATATATCCAAATTTGCTGATGATACAAAAATAGGTAGGAGGGCATGTTGTCATGAGGACATAAGGAATCTGCAAGGGGCTAGAGATAGGTTGAGTGAGTGGGCAAAAATTTGGCAGATGGAGTTTAATGTAGGAAATTGTGAGGTCATGCACTTTGGTGGGAAGAATCAAAAGACAGACTATGATTTAAATGGAGAGAGACTCCAAAAAAGAGGGATCTGGGTATTCTTGTGATTGAAACACAAAAAGTTAGCATGCAGGTGCAGCAAGTAATTAAGAGGGCAAATGGAATTTTGGCCTTTATTGCTAGGGGGTTGGAGTTTAAAAATAGAGAAGTCTTGTTACAACTGTACAGGGTGTTAGTGAGGCCGCACCTGGAGTATTGAGTACAGTTTTGGTCCCCGTATTTAAGAAAGGATATACTGGTATTGGAGTTCAAAAGAGATTCACTCGGCTGATTCCTGGGATAAAGGGGTTGACTTATCAAGAATGGCTAAACAGGTTAGGCTTTGTACATTAAAGTTTAGAAAAATGAGGGGTGATCTGATTGAAATGCATAAGATTCTGAGGGGGCTTGACAGGGTAGATGTTGAGAAGATGTTTCCACTAGTGGGGGAATCTCGAACGAGGGGACATAGTTACAGAATAAGGGGACAGTCATTTAAAACTGAGATGCAAAGGAAATTTTCCTCTCAGAGGGTAGTGAATGTCTGGAATTCTAACCCCAGAGAGTTGTGGAGACTAAATCACTGAAAGCATTTAAAGAGGAGGTAGATAGATTTTTTAAATATTGGGGAGTTGAGGGCTATGAGGAGCTGGCATGAAAGAGGAGTTGAGGTCTGGGGCAAATCAGCCCTGATCTTATTGAATGGCGGGGCAGGCTTGGAGGGGCTGAATGACCTACTGCTGCTCCTATTTCTTATGTTCTTATAAGGGAGCTACAAAGAGATGTAGATCGGTTAAGTGAGTGGGCAAAGACCTGGCAAATGGAGTATAATGTGGGAAAGTGTGAAATTGTCCACTTTGGAAGAATAAAAAAAGAAGCATATTATCTAAATGGTGAGAGATTGCAGGCCTCTAAGATGAAGAGGGATCTGGGTGTCCTAGTGCATGAATTGCACAAGGTTCGTAAGCAGGTACAGCACGTAATTAGGAAAGCTAATAGAATGTTATCGTTTATCGCGAGGGGAATTGAATACAAAAGTAGGGAGGTTATGCTTCAGTTATACAGGGCTTTGGTGAGACCACATCTGGAGTACTGTGTACAGTACTGGTCTCCTTGTTTAAGGAAGGATGTGAATGCATTGGAGGCAGTGCAGAGAAGGTTTACTGGACAAATACCTGGAATGGTGGGCTGGCTTATGAGGAAAAATTGTATCAGCTTGGCTTGTATCCGCAAGCGTTTAGAAGAGTAAGAGGCAACATGATTGAAACATATAATATCCTGAGGGGTCTTGACAGGGTGGATGTAGAAAGGATGTTTCCCCTTCTGGGAGAATCTAAAATTAGGGGTCACTTTTTAAAATATGGGATTGCCCATTTAAGACACAGATGAGGAGAATTCTTTTCTCTTAGAGGGTTGTGAGTCTTTGCAGTTCTCTTCCTCAAAAGACGGTGGAAGCAGAGTCTTTGAATATTTTTAAGGCAGATGTAGATAGATTCTTGATAAGCATGGGGGTGGTCAGGGGTAGCTGGAAATGTGGGTAATCAGTTCAGCTATGAAATTATTGAATGGCGGAGCAGGCTCGTAGGGCCGAGTGGCCTAATCCTGCTCCTAATTCATCTGTTCATATGCTTGTATGTTTGTATAGCTTTTAGTTAGGGCTAAAATGAGCAGATTTAAAGAGCAGGGGAGTTTAAATCAATCTCCATCAATTAGTCTAAAACAGGCCCAGATGAGGGGCAGGATTTTGTATTCCCGCTGCCGGGAGCAGTGGCAGTTGCGAACATGGCAACCATTCCCTCCGTTATCTTCTATGTACAATTAGTTTAGTGTATGTTACCTGGATCCACTGCCCTCCCCCAGCCACACCTGCTGTTTGTTTTCTCAACGAAGTTGATCCGGCCGAAACTGAAGAGCTCAGCTGTCGATACTTCAATCTCTGATCCTGCTGTCTTCACCGCCCAGAGTGTCTGCGGCCACGGCGTGCGGTAAGTCCATTGAGGAGAAGAAGGAGCAGCGGGACCCTAGGGAAGTCTTGAGAAAAGGTGCCCCGAACACCCAAAAAATCCATGAACGGCCGCAACTTCAAAGCGCCCGCGGGAGATGGCTCGGAGAGCATCTGCAGTGTACTGTCGGCAATGCGGTATGCCTTTATTTAAACCACATCAAGAACATTTAAAGGAATATAAAACACAACTTTCTGGATTTTGCACCAGGGCTGTACTAAATTCACCATGGATTTAGTCTGTGAATGATGTGACTGGCTGCAGTAGGAAATGTGGCAGTTAAGGTGGCCACTTCTCGAACATTTTTGCCTCAGAGTCTTTCCAGAGGCGGAGGAAATGGCTTATTACCTGCACCTGCTTTCCTCCCCTTCCCCTTCCCCCCCTTTCCACCCACCTTCCCCTTCCCCCCCTTTCCACCCCCCTTCCCCTTCCCTGCTCCACCCTCTCAGCGCACCCCCTCACAACCCCGTCCCAGCCCCCGCCTCGCACCATCTTCCCCCGGCACCCCCTTCCCCTGCACCCCCATCCCCTTACAGCCCCCTTCCCAGATCCCCCTCGCACCCCCTCCCTCCACCCCTCCCCCTCGCATCCGCTCCTCCCACCGGCATCATCCTACCCCTGTTTAGGGGCCCTAACAACCTCACTGCCTTGTGGGTGTCTCGGGAGAGACCATGGCTAAGGGAGTATACCCTAACAGAAAATCTGGAGCGGAACTCCGTAGGCGGTCATGTGTCAACTTTGGCATGTTTCTTGCATTTCCTGCAGCCATCCCGGTGCCAAGCGTCGTGCTCTGCACTCCTTTGGACCCCACCAGAAAGGCCGAGAGGGGGGTTTTGACGACTGGGCAACTCTCAACCTCCAGAAATTCACCCAGGCATGCACCATGGAGAGGTCACTCCATAGTTGCCTCACAGCGACTGAAACAACATAGAAGGCAGCAGTTCTGGGTTATAAGTCCAGATAAATTGGCATAGAAACTGGGCGACACGGGTTGCTTTTGTCGGTGGGAGAGGTCATCGCACCTCACTGGTCAGCTACCGCCCGCCTCAAACCGGGCAGCCCTCGGTCAATAAGGTTCTGTCCCGCCACAGTCTACCTGCTTCAATGGCTGCTTGGAGCTCAGGGTCATTGGCCGAAAGGTGGACTGATACACTGCACCAAACAACACAAAAAAAGAAAAGAAGGTACCAGCCCTTCGCTTTGCAAGCTGGAACGTCAGAACTATGTGTCCTGGCCTGTCGGAAGACCTTACACAAATCAACGATTCTCGGAAGACCGCCATCATCAGCAACGAGCTCAGAAGACTCAATGTCGATATTGCAGCACTTCAGGAGACACGCCTCCCCGCAAGTGGATCTCCAGCAGAGCAAGACTACACCTTCTTCTGGCAGGGTAGGGATCCTAAAGAACCAAGACAGCATGGAGTGGGCTTCGCCATTAGAAACCTCTTGCTCAGCATGATAGAGCCTCCCTCAAATGGCTCGGAACGCATACTGTCCATCCGACTGCTCACCACCTCTGGTCCAGTACACTACTCAGCATCTATGCTCCAACACTCTGCTCCCCACCTGAAGCTAAAGATCAGTTCTCCGAGGAACTCCATAACATCATTAGCAGGATCGCCAACACCGAACGCCTATTCCTGCTGGGGGACTTTAATGCCAGGGTTGGGGCCGACCATGACTCATGGCCCTCCTGCCTTGGGCGCTATGGCATTGGAAGGATGAATGAGAACGGGCAGAGACTGCTTGTGTTGTGTACCTGTCATAACCTCTGCATCACCAACTCGTTCTTTCACACTAAACCCTGTCACCAGGTTTCATGGAGGCACCCAAGATCGCGTCGTTGGCAACAGCTAAATCTCATTGTCACGAGGCGAGCCGCCTTAAGCAGTGTTCAAATCACACGCAGCTTCCACAGTGCGGATTGCGACACCGACCACTCCCTGGTGTGCAGCAAGGTTAGACTCAGACCAAAGAAATTGCATCATTCCAAGCAGAAGGGCCGCCCGCGCTTCAACACAAGCAAAACCTCTCACCCACAGCTGTTACAAAAATTTCTAAGTTCACTTGTAACAGCCCTTCAAAACACTCCCACAGGGGGTGCTGAGACCAAGTGGGCCCACATCAGAGACACCATCTATGAGTCAGCTTTGACCACCGACGGCAAAAGTGCGAAGAGAAATGCAGACTGGTTTCAATCTCACAATGAAGAGCTCGAACCTGTCATAGCCACTAAGCGCATTGCACAGTTGAACTACAAGAAAGCCCCCAGTGAGTTAACATCCGCAGCACTTAAAGCAGCCAGAAGAACTGCACAAAGAACAGCCAGCCGCTGCACAAACGACTACTGGCAACACCTATGCAGTCATATTCAGCTGGCCTCAGACACCGGAAACATCAGAGGAATGTATGATGGCATTAAGAGAGCCCTTGGACCAAACATCAAGAAGATCGCCCTCCTCAAATCTAAATCAGGGGACATAATCACTGACCAACGCAAACAAATGGACCGCTGGGTTGAGCACGACCTAGAACTGTACTCCAGGGAGAATGTTGTCACTGAGACTGCCCTCAACGCAGCCCAGCCTCTACCAGTCATGGATGAGCTGGACATACAGCCAACCAAATCGGAACTCAGTGATGCCATTGATTCTCTAACCAGCGGAAAAGCCCCTGGGAAGGACAGCATGACCACTGAAATAATCAAGAATGCCAAGCCTGCTATACTCTCAGCACTACATGAACTGCTATGCCTGTGCTGGGACGAGGGAGCAGTACCTCAGGACATGCGTGATGCCAATATCATCACCCTCTATAAAAACAAAGGTGACCACGGTGACTGCTTCAACTACCGTGGAATCTCCCTGCTCAGCATAGTGGGGAAAGTCTTTGCTCGAGTCGCTCTAAACAGGCTCCAGAAGCTGGCCGAACGCGTCTACCCTGAGGCACAGTGTGGCTTTCGTGAAGAGAGATCGACAGTCGACATGCTGTTCTCCCTTCGTCAGATACAGGAGAAATGCCATGAACAACAGATGCCCCTCTACATTGCTTTCATTGATGTCAACAAAGCCTTTGACCTCATCAGCAGACGTGGTCTCTTCAGACTACTAGAAAAGATTGGATGACCACCAAAGCTACTAAGTATCATCACCTCATTCCATGACAATATGAAAGGCACAATTCAACATGGTGGCTCCTCATCAGACCCCTTTCATATCCTGAGTGGCGTGAAACAGGGCTGTGTTCTCGCACCCACACTTTTTGGGATTTTCTTCTCCCTGCTGCTTTCACATGCGTTCAAATCTTCTGAAGAAGGAATTTTCCTCCACACAAGATCAGGGGGCAGGTTGTTCAACCTTGCCCGTCTAAGAGCGAAGTCCAAAGTATAGAAAGTCCTCATCAGGGAACTCCTCTTTGCTGACGATGCTGCTTTAACATCTCACACTGAAGAGTGCCTGCAGAGTCTCATCGACAGGTTTGCGGCTGCCTGCAATGAATTTGGCCTATCCATCAGCCTCAAGAAAACGAACATCATGGGGCAGGACGTCAGAAATGCTCCATCCATCAATATTGGCGACCACGCTCTGGAAGTGGATCAAGATTTCACCTACCTCGGCTCAACTATCACCAGCAACCTGTCTCTAGATGCAGAATTCAACAAGCGCATGGGTAAGGCTTCTACTGCTATGTCCAGACTGGCCAAGAGAGTGTGGGAAAATGGCGCACTGACACGGAACTCAAAAGTCCAAGTGTATCAAGCCTGTGTCCTCAGTACCTTGCTCTATGGCAGCGAGGCCTGGACAACGTATGTCAGCCAAGAGCGATGTCTCAATTCATTCCATCTTCGCTGCCTCCGGAGAATACCTGGCATCAGGTGGCAGGACCGCATCTCCAACACAGAAGTCCTCGAGGCGGCCAACATCCCCAGCTTGTACACACTACTGAGTCAACGGCGCTTGAGATGGCTTGGCCATGTGAGCCACATGGAAGATGGCAGGATCCCCAAAGACACATTGTACAGCGAGCTCGCCACTGGTATCAGACCCACCGGCCGTCCATGTCTCCGCTTTAAAGACGTCTGCAAACGCGACATGAAGTCCTGTGACACTGATCACAAGTCGTGGGAGTCAGGTGCCAGCGTTCGCCAGAGCTGGCGGGCAGCCATAACGGTGGGGCTAAAGTGCGGCGAGTCGAAGAGACTTAGCAGTTGGCAGGAAAAAAGTCAGAGGCGCAAGGAGAGAGCCAACTGTGTAACTGCCCCGACAAGCAAATTTTTCTGCAGCACCTGTGGAAGAGCCTGTCACTCTAGAATTGGCCTTTATAGCCACTCCAGGCGCTGCTCCACACACTTCTGACCACCTCCAGGCGCTTACCCATTGTCTCTTGAGACAAGGATGCCAAATAAATGTTTGTGTCAAGCCCAAGATGCCATATATTTTACTAACCACTCTCTCAATATGCCCTGCCACCTTCAAAGATCGATGCAAATGCACCCCCAGGTCCCTCTGTTCCTGCACACTCTTCAGAACTGTGCCATTAAGTATACATTGCCTCTCCCTATTCCTTCTGTCAAAATGCATCACCTCACACTTAACAGTATTAAATTCCATCCGTCACCTCTCTGCTCATTCTGCTAGCCATTCTATGTCCTATTGCAGGCGATTCATGTCATCCTCACTGTTTGCCTCACCTCCAAGTTTGGTATTGTCAGCAAATTTTGAGATTCTGCTCCGTATTCCAAGATCCACATATTTTATACGTAGCATGAAAAGCAGTGATCCCAGCACTGACCCTCGGGGAACACCACTGTCTACCATCCCCCAGTCTGAAAAGAAACCATTTACTACAACTTGCTTGTTTCTGCCCTTAAGTCAATTTTTCTAACCAATTGGAAGCTGACCCTCCTATTCCACGAGCCTCAATCTTGTTAACCAGCCTTTTATGTGATACTTTATCAAATGCTTTCATAAAATCCATAGAAACAGCACCCACTGTATTTCCTTCATCAAACTTCTCTGCTCCTTCATCAAAAAATTCAATTAGATTAGTGAAGCATGATCTGCCTTTTACAAATCCATGCTGGCTATCCTTACTTAACTCAAACCTCTCTAAATGTCCATTGATATTTTCCCTGATTACCATTTCTGAAACCCTACACAGCATTGATGTTAAATTAACTGGCATGGAGTTGCTTGGACTGTCCTTGCACCCTTTCTTGAATCTGGGTGTTATTTGCCACTCTCCAATCCCCTTACCTGGGGATGATTGGAAGATTATGGCAAGCACTTCCTGGAGGGTGTCTGGAGCGGTGGCAGACCTGCAAGGAATCAACTACCGGGGAGTGAATAAAGTGAGACCCAGGCTCGCGGCCTTCAGCTGCCTGGACGGGGGTCGGAGAGGCAGCGGATCCAGCGAGGAACCACAATTCAGGGAGAATGAGAAGGTCCTTGTGAGGGGACAGAGAAGATTAAGTTGCGGGTTTATCAGTTTATAAACACGTGCAGAGCCAAGGAACGGTGCCGGGGAAGATCCAATAATAGAAAGCTGCAATCGGTTGTCAGGCAGGAGTGATTAAATGACAGAAGAGATGATAGTGCAAAGCAAATAAAAGGGGAACAAAAAGTAGCATTTGTTAAGCATAAACACCAGGAGTGGGGATCGAACCCACGCAGACATTCGTCTATTGGATCTTGAAACCAACGCCTTAACCACTCGGCCATCCTGGTACATTAGCCAAATAATGAAAATGAAATTTAATGTGATCCGGGTGCCATCTAGCCTTTTCCAAAATCCAATTGTGAAGCCTCTCCCATGCTAAATTGGACCCTTCATCATCTTATCAACCTCAATCAGATCACCCCTCAGTCTAGGTTTCTCTAAGGTGCAGGGTCCCAACTCTTTTAGTCTAACTTGATAACGAAGATGTCTTATGCTGGGAATTAGTTTAATGTCTCTCCTCTGTACCCTTTCCAAGGCCTCAATATCACCCATCATGTGAGGAGACCAAGACTGGATACAATATTCCAAGTGAGTCCTGACCAAGGTTTCATAAAAGGACAAATGGGGGACATCTCAGATACTGAAGGAGTCCGTGTCCAGAAGCAGCAAGACCTGGACAACGTTCAGGCTTGGGCTGCTAAGTGGCAAGTAACAGTCACACCACATAAGTACCAGGCAATGACCATCTCCAACAAGAGAGAATGTAACCATTTCCCTTTGACGTTCAACAGCATTACCATTGCTGAATCCCCCCCACCATCAACATCCTGGGGGTTACCATTGACAGAAGCTTAACTGGACCATTCATATAAATACTGTGGCTACAAGGGTAAAACAGATAGTGGGAATTCTGCAATGAGTAACTCAGCTCAAGGCACTAGGTGAAATGCTCATTTAGGAGAGCTGGAGAAATGGACTGGTCAGGTGGGCAGAAAAGTGGCAAATTAAATTCAACTTGGAGAAGTGTGAGGTGATGCATTTGGTGAGGTCAAACACGGCAAAGGAATACACAATTAATGGGTGAATGCTGATAGGTGTCGAGGAAGTGAGAGACCTTGAAGTGAATGTCCACAAATCCCTGAAAGTAGCAAGACAGGTTGATAAGTTGGTTGAGAAGGCTTATGGAATCCTTTCCTTTATTAGCCGATGTATAGAATATAAGAAAAGGGAGGTTATGCTGGTACTGTATCAATCATTAGTTAGGCCACAACTTGAGTTCTGTGTGCAGTTCTGGTCACCTCATTACAGAAATGATGAAATTGCACGAGAGAGGTTACAGAGGAGATTTACGAGGATGTTGCTAGGACTGGCAAAATGCAGCTATGAGGAAAGATTGGATAGACTGGGGTTGTTCTCCTTGGAACAGAGGAGGCTGATGGGAGATTTGATTGAAACGTACAAAATTGTGAGGGGCCTGGATAGAATGGATGGGAAGGGTCTATTTACCATAACGGAGAGGTCAGTGATGAGGGGGCATAGATTTAAAGTGATTTGTCGAAAGATTAGAGGGAAGATGAGGAAATGTTTTTTTCACCCAGAGGGTGTGAAGGGTCTGGAACTCACTGCCTGTGAGGGGAGTTGAGGCAGAAACCCTCAACTCATTTAAAAGGAGTCTGGAGATGCACCTCAAGTGCCTGAACCTGCAGGGTTACGGACCAAATGCTGGAAAATGGGATTCGGCTGGGTGGCTCATTTTTGACCTTCCTGTGCTGTAAACTTTCTATGTTCTATGTTTTATGATTCTTTGCAGAAACGATTCTGTGATTCTTGACTCTCTAAAACTTGTCCACCACCTACAAGGCACAAGCCAGGATGAGTACAGCTCCAACAACACTCTAGAAACTCAACAATATTCAGGACAAAGTAGCCCACTGGATTGTCACCCCATTCACCACATTAAACATTCACTCCCTTCACCACTGGCGCACAGTGGCAGCAGTGTGTACCATCTACCAGATGCACTGCAGCAACTCGCGAAGGCTCCTTTGACGGCAACTTCCAAACCGAAGACCTCCACCACCTTGAAGGACAAGGGCAGCAGATGCATGGAACCACCACCATCTGCAAGTTCCTCTCCAAGTACACACCATCTGATCTGCAGATATATCGCTGTTCATTCACTGATGTTGGGTCAAAATCCTGGATCTCCCTTCCCACCAGCACTGTGGGTGTACCTACACCACATGGAGTGCAGTAATTCAAGTAGGCAGCTCACCGCCACCTTGTCAAGGACAATTAGGGATGGATAACAAATTCTGGACTTGCCAGCGGCGCTCACATCCCATGAAAGAATATGCCTCATCTTGTACTCAATTGTCCTCTGAATGCAGCCCAATACCCTTATTGCTCCAGCTATCACTTCACAGCATTGCTGCTGTACCTTTAGAGATCTGTGCACTGGAACATCCAGATCTCGGCTCAAAATTATTTTCTTTTTCCACCTACTTTCATGTTTTTCCCTGAAGGGTGTATGAATGTTGAGCATTCGCCCTGTCCACATGAATAACACTGCACTTACCCAAATTAAACATCATTTACCATTCATGAACCCAATCTCCCAACACATTAAGATCAGCCTGAAACAGTCGAGCATCGTCTACAGTCTGAACACTCGCACAGATCTTTGAATCATCTGTAAATTTACAGATCGTGTTCCTGACACCTGCATCCTGATCATTGATCAAATAGTAAAGAGCGACAGTCCCAACACCGATCCCTGTGGGACACCACTGCTGACCAGTTTCCAAACAGATCCAGATCCATCTGTAACGACTTTCTGCCTACGTCCTGCCAGTTAGTTCCCAATTCAGATCAATATATTACCACTGATACCAGGCACTTTCACCTTGCAGAGAAGCCTCTTGAGTGGAACTTGATCAAA
Organism: Heterodontus francisci; assembly: GCF_036365525.1. Lineage (NCBI taxonomy): Eukaryota > Metazoa > Chordata > Chondrichthyes > Heterodontiformes > Heterodontidae > Heterodontus > Heterodontus francisci. The sequence goes on along the minus strand of NW_027141699.1, from coordinate 3,056,853 downwards.
ATCTTTTGGATAAGATCAGCTAATTGAACTCAGGCCGGTGATTAGGCCTAGGCCCGTTCTGCTCTGTGTGGGTCTTAGGACCAAATAAGGTGCGATCAGTTCACTGAGCACAGGCTCTTCCTGCTCTATATTCTGCTCCAGGACCTGTTCTGCTGCCTCTGCAGCACAGGTCATGTTCTGCTGTCTCGACTGCCTGATAGTTAAGGAGCTGAATGCGAGCCTGCAGCAGCCATGGCTGAAGGAAGACACCGGGTGGCCCCATGGTGTAGCGATGCCTCCCTGCAGGTTCTCCTCCAGGCTGCAAGGGAAAGGTAGAAGGTCCTCTTCCCCAGGGATGGGAGGAGGAATCCTGCCCGCCTGACCAAGCAACGCTGGCTGAAGATAGCGGGGGAGGTCAGTAGCCCTGGGGTCACCCCCAGGACATGGATCCAGTGCAGGAAGTGGGTCAATGACCGGATCGGGCTGCTCAGGTGAAAACTCCAAACACTTTGGACCCTTTGGACATTGCATGTGGCAGAGTGAGAGGGAGTGTTTGGTAGAAAGGGAGTGACAACCCAGTCATGTGTATTGGGGAAGGGCAGCAGGACATGCTGCCTGAGGCTTGGCTGCATCTCGGTGAGAGGTGCACGTCAGTCATTGTAGAACCTCACACAATCCCTCGAGAGGGGGCCACATGCAGGAGGCATATGTGTGTCCACATCATGGTCTGCTGGACTGTCACCATCAGAGATGTTGGGCTTGTCCCCGCTGGGAGACTAACTTTGTTCATCATTGTGTCTGCAGGAGAAGACAGCCCACAATTGGAAAGAGCGTGTCAAGACTGGCGGTGGATGACTTATCTCCATGTCCTCATCCCGATGGAGGAGGAGGCCATGGAACTGGCTGGCAGCAAAGCAGCTGCTCCATAGCTGATGGAGAGACAGGGGCACCTACCCAAGAGAGTGAGTGAACATCTCCTGGGGCACAAGGGAGCATCTGCTGCAAAGGAGCCACACTGCACATCTGTTCACCACTGCATCAATGGAGCTGCACAGTAGGGGTGGTTGGAATGTCATGATGGGCAGACCCTAACACTTCAATGTCCCTGTTTTCTCATGCAAGTCTGGATGAAACACAAGAGCGAAGAGCTAGAGAGATTGGGGGACAGACAGACACCTCTGAGGAGCTGGAGGACTCCTCAGAGGGTCCACCGTCACATCATTCCCCCGCATCCTCCAACAGCACAGAAACTCTCACTCGGTGGGTATCCACTCGCTGTTAGATTCGGGCTCACCAGCTGGTGAGCACATCACAGACAGGCCCAGGCAGCTGATGAAGGCTGTGACAGCCGAGGCCACTGACAGTAGGAGGACTGTGGGAGGCCAGGCCCATGCTGAGCCCTAGGTTGATGACGTGCCTCTGGTGTCTTCAGCAACACGGGAAATGCTGCAGCTGCAGCAAGAAGTCAGGCCACATCTGGCAGAGCTGCCAGAAACTATGTGTACCCAAGCAAGGATGATGGAGGAGTCCATCCAAGCCTTGGGTGCTGTACTGCCTCTGATGGGGGTGCATCTGGCTTCCTCCATTGAGAGATTGATGACTCTGATGGAGATCCAGATCCAGCAGACCAATCAGTGGCAGCCGGAGATGTGCGCAGACCTGCACTCCATCGCTTTGTCCATGAGCTCCATCCAGCGGTGACAAGGCGAGAGGGGAACGAGGCACCTGAACTCTTCACCAGGTCCACGTCCCTCTCAGGTCAGCAGCGAGGTACAAGTGAGTCTTATAACCGGGGAGGAGCAGCTGGCTGCAACAGTTGGGGTCTCCTCTCAGGGTGCTCCTGGTGTGGACAGTAGCCCCAAAGCCCCTCTGCCAGTGACACCAGTGCCTCCATCATCCTCATTGACAGAGGGGATACCGGTACCTGTGTAGGAGGCCCTCCAGGGCTCAGGCTGTCAGAGGACGGCCACCAATGTCATCCCAAGCCATGGGGCAGCAAGGTCAGCAGCCTGTCTCCACCTCAGCTGACAGGACAGGGCGAGCACCACGTAGGAGCACCCAGAAAAGATTGAAGAAGAGCACCTAGATTCACTTCGGGGTTCACGGGTGAATGTAAATTCCAGATGGATAGGGTTGTGTTTGGTGTCACACGGAATAAAGTTAGTTTAGTGATACAGCACTGAAACAGGCCCTTCATCCCACCAAGTCTGTGCCGAACATCATCCACCCATTTATACTAGTCCTGCACTAATCCCATTTTCCTACCACATCCCCAGCTGTAGCTATATTTCCCTACCACCTACCTATACTAGGAGCAATTTATAATGGCCAATTAACCTCTCAACCTGCAAGTCTTTGGCATGTGGGAGGAAACCGAAGCACCCGGAGAAAACCCACGCAGACACAGGGAGAACTTGCAAACTCCACACAGGCAGTGCCCAGAATTGAACCCGTGTCGCTGGAGCTGTGAGATTGCGGTGTTAACCACTGCGCTGCCAAAGAAATGATGCTCTCTCACTATGTCTCCTTCCTATTGTTGATGCCCTTTGGGACTTCATTTCAACCCTTCCTCCCAAGGGGCTGGAAGTGAGGGACCAAGCCCCGAGCTCACAAAGCTTCGGCCTGGCCACTGTGCGATGTGTACCTGGAAGCTGTAGTGTAGAAGGAAGGAGGTGACAACAGGGCTGCTTAAAGCTCAGGCTTTATTGCTGTCGTTGCAGAAGGTGGTAAGGCTCAAAGGAAACGTGAATGTATAAGGGTGTCTCGTGTCTCCCTTGTGTGTATCTAATGGCCCCTTTCCTGCTGTGCCTGAGGTCCTTCATCTGGCACTGCCTGACCAGCATCCTCCTCCACATCCTCATCATCAGAGGAGGCATCACACTCCATGATATCCTCACTAGTCAACACCTCACTCCTCTGTAATGCCAGGTTGTGCAGTGCACAGCAAACCACCATGATACGCGAGACCCTCGCCGGGACATACTGAAGGGCTCCACTGGATCGATCTAGGCACCTGAATCTCATCTTCAAGAGACCAATGGCCTCCTTGATGGTCGCTCGGGTTGACCCGCAGCGGGTGTTGTACCTCTCCTCTGTATCCGTGCGTGGGTTCCTCACAGGCGTCAGTAGTCATGTCCTCACTGGGCAGCCCTTGTCTCCAAGGATCCATCTCAGAAAGCGCATGGGGCCACGGAAACGTTCTGGCACCAGGGATGCCTTGGTATGCAGGCGTTGTGGCTGCTTCCCACGATTTGTGCACACACCTGCAGGATCCATTTGTGATGGTCACAGACCAGTTACACACTGATCAAGTGGAAGCCCTTCCTGTTGAAGGCTGCTGGTTGGTCTGTGGGAGCCATGATGGTCACACGGGTGCAGTCAATGACACCCTGCACCTAGGGGAATCCAGTGATGGCCCCGAATCCTATAGCTCTCTCAGCCTGACTGTTTGGATCGATGTTCACATAGTCACCGGACCTCCTGAACAGGACATTGGTGACCTCCTTGATGCACTGATTCACCACAGATTGTGAGATTCCACACATATCTCCAGTGGATCCCTGCAATGACCTGGTGGTGAAGAAGTTCAGTGGCATGGTGAGCTTCAGTGACACTGGCATTAGGTGCCCACCAAGTCCCATGGGACACAGATTAAAGTGAATGAATCTGCTCTTTACCTTGTCTTACTGGAACGTTCACTGTCTGGAAATGTCTGTTTGAAAATGTTTTCCTGTTATATTAATGGAGCAGAGGAGCAGATGTGAGGTACTGTTCAACAGAGTGGTTTGGAAGTGGGTGAAGGGGTGGAGTGACGGTGTGAGTGTGAGGCGCGGTGAGTTGGCCATTCTCAATAGAGTGACAGGAATGAAGGTCAGAGGAACAGACCAGGCAGGAAACACAGAAAGAGTGAGGAGAAGCTGGTGTGAAAAACAGAGATTAAACAAGAGGTCTGTTCAGTTGGTTTGGGTCTGGTGTTTAGAATCCCCGGAATCTGGGTTCACTTCCCTTCCAACTCAGGGAATTGTATCAACATTGTGTTCATAAAACCATTGAATGATACCCAAAGAAGGAGACCATTTGGTCCATTGTGTCAGTGCTGTCTCTTTGGTTGTGCTATCCAATTAGTCCTGCTGCTCAGCTGTATCCTGTAATCTGTACATTTTTCCTTCCAGTATTTATCCCTATTGCTTTTCAAAGTTACTACTGAATCTGCTTTCAAGTCCTGATCAGACAGTGCATTCCAGATCACAACACATCACTGTATAAAAAATCATTCCTCATTTCGCCTCTGGTTCTTTTCTCAATCACCTGATAAATACATCCTCTGGTTACTGACCCTTTTGCCACTGGAAACAATTTCTCCTTATTTAACTTATTGAAAACCTTCTTGATGATGTCACATACTAGACTGCCAGTAAAACTGAAGCCCATGGAATAAAAGGGACAATGACAGCATGGATATGAAGTTATCAGACTGATAGTAACATAGGAACATAGGAGCAGGAGTAGGCCATTCAGCCCATCGAGCCCACCCCTCCATTCAATATGATGATGACTGATCATCCACTTCAATGCCTTTTTCCCACACTATCTCCATATCCCCTATATCATTTGTATTTAGAAATCTGTCAATCTCTGCTTTAAACATACTCAATGACTGAGCTTCCACAGCCCTCTGCGGTACAGAATTCCAAAGATTCACAACCCTCTGAGTAAAGAAATTTCTCCTCATCGCTGTCCTAAGTGGCTTCCCCCTTATGTTGAAATTGTGTCCCCTGGTTCTAGATTCCTCAACCGGAGGAAAACTTCATCTACCCTGTCTATCCCTTTAAATATATGGTAAGTTTCAATGAGATCACCTCTCATTCTTTGAAACTCTAGAGAATACAGTCCCAGTTTCCCCAATCTCTCTTCATAGGACAGTCCTGCCATCCCGGGAACGAGTCTGTTGAACCTTCGTTGCACTCCCTCTATGGCAATGATATCCTTCCTAAGGTAAGGGGACCAAAACTGCACACAGTATTCCAAAGTGCAGTCCAACCAAGGTTATATACAATTGAAGCAAGACTTCACTACTCCTGTACTCAATTCCTCTTGCGATAGAGTCGAACATGTCATTCGCCTTCCTAATTGCTTGCTGCACCTGCATGTTAGCTTTGAGTCACTTATTGACAAGGACACCCAGGCCCCTTTGTACATCTACACATTCTGATCTCTTACCATTTAAGAAATAATCTGCACATCTGTTCCTCCTACCAAAGTGGATAACCTCACATTTTTACACATTATATTCCATGTGCCACTTTCTTGTCCACTCACTAAGTCTGTCCAAATCCCCTTGAAGCTGCTTTGCATCTTCCTCACAACACACATTCCCACCTAGTTTTGTGTCATCCATGAACTTGGAAATATTAGATTTGGTCCCCACATCCGAATCATTGATATATATTGTGAACAGCTGGGTCACAGTGTGGTGGTGAACAGTTGTATTTCTGTCTGGAGGAAGGTTTACAGTGGGTTCCACATGGTTCCTCATAACTTCAGTTATGTGCAGAGACTGGAAAAGCTGGGGTTGTTCTCCTTGAAGCAGAGCAAGTTCAGAACAACTTTGACAGAGTTAGAATCAAGGAATCAAATGGTTACAGTACAGAAGGAGACCATTCAGTCCATCATGTCCATGACAGCTCTTTGCAACAGCAAATCAGCTAATTCCACTCCTCTGCCCTTTCATTGTAACCCTGCACATTTTCTCTATTCAGGTGTTTATCCAATTCCCTTTTGAAAGCCACGATTGAATCTGCCTCCAGCACACTCTCAGGCAGTGGATTCCAGATCCGAACCTCTCGCTCTGTCCCACACCCCGGTACCATTGCAGAAAATCTCTTCTGTTCATTTCATCCCTCATCAATAATTGAAATGAAATGTTTATTAGGAAATGCACAACATAAAAAGGAGAGAGAAATAAATGCTGAGCAAAATAGAAGTCAATGTTTGGAAGGTAAAAAGTGCAAAAGATGTAACTTTTATTCTGGATGAGTGAGAGGAATATATCACACTTTGGGGATTTTGTAAGAGGATTTACTGATAAACCTGGGATTTGAGAGGAAGCTGGTTCATGGTTTCCAGAACAAATTCAGCCCCTGGGGTGGAGCCAACAGCTGCACAGTCCAATAACAGACAGGATGGGGACACTGTCTCAGGCCTGGTGAGCTCAGTCGATGAAAGCATGAAACTCTGAATCTCAATATTTTTGAGTGTGAGCCCCACGGTGGGTGTCTTTTATTTCCTCTTTAGGCTGATTTTGCAGGCATTCTCCAGCTCTGAATTCCTCGGCAGAGAGTTCAAGGAGTGTTTGAAATGAGATTCAACAGCAGTATGAGAAAGTCTCTCCTTGATTCAGGACTCTTACCTCTCTGCAGCATCTCACTGCTGAAGATTGAACTTTGTCTCATTTCATTCTCAGCTCAGGGTCGGTATGGACCAATGGGACTTCTGGCTGTCTCCCACTTCACAATCCATCAGTGCTGAGAAAGCAATGGGGAATATTACTCACATGTTGTAATGTTTTATAAATACTTGAATGTATTTCACACTGTGTCTAACAGTGTGTATCTCCCCTGGTTTATCAGCTCACCAATACTTCAACAGAACATTCACATAAAGTGAGCTCTGAGATCTGTTCGAATCCCATTCCCAAGACCTAGAAAGTGGGATTGGGCTGGATCGCTCTTTTTCAGCTGGCACAGACACGATTGCTAAATGGTTTCATTCTGAGCCACAAATTTTCTCCATTTTCTATGTTCTATGAAGTGAGGTGTGATTGGGAGGGGCAATTCCACCAGTGTTATATTTTCTCCCAAAAAAATGACACAAGGGATACTTCACTTTTTTATTCATTCATTCATGCGATGTGGGCATCGCTGGCAAGGCCAGCATTTACTGCCCATCCTTAATTGCCCTTGAGAAGGTGGTTTGGTGGGCTGCCTTCTTGAACCACCCTTGAGTGAGTGTGGCATCAAGGATCCCTAGCAAAATTGAAGTCACTGGGAATCAGGGGGAAAACTCTCCACTTGTTGAAGTCATACCCAGCACAAAACAAGATGTTGTGGTTAGTGGAGGCCAATCATCTCAGTCCAGGACATTGCCTCAGGAGTTTCTCAGGGTAGTGTCCCCGACCCAAACATCCCAGCTGTTTAATTGACGACTTTCTCTTCAACATAAGTCAGAAGTGGGAATGTTAGATGATGACTCACAACTCTTCAGATACTGAAGCAGTCTGTGCCTGCAAGCAGCAAGACCTGAACAACATTCAGGCTTGAGCTGATAAGTGACAAGCAACCTTCTGGCCACACATTTTCCAAGCAGTGAACATCTCCAATGAGAGAGAAAAAAAATCTACCTTTTGATATTCAGAAGCATTATCATCGTTAAATCCCCCACCATCAACATCTTGACCAGAAACGTAACTGGACCAGTCACATCTATGCTGTGGCTATAAGCGCAGATCAGAGATTACGAATTCTGCAGCAAGTATCTCACCTCCTGACACCCCAAATCCTGTCCACCATCTACAAGGCACAAGTCAGGAGTGGGATGGAATACATCCCACTCAACAACACTCAAGAAGCTCAACACCATCCAGGACAAAGCAGCGCACTTGATCGGCACCTAACCCGCCACCTGAAACATTCAATCCCTCCACAACCAGTAAACAGTGGCTGCAGTGTGTACCATCTCCATATGCACTGCAGCAACTCGCCAAGTATCCTTCAACAGCACCTTCCAAACTCGTGACCACTACCACCTCGAAGGACAAGGGCAGCAGATGCATGGGAACTCACTACCTGCAGGTTCCCCTCCCAGTCACTCACCATCCTGATTTAAAACAATATCGCCATTTATTCACTGTTGTTGGGTCACAATCCTGGAACTCCCTCCCCAATAGTACTGTGGGTGTTCCTGCACCATATGGACTGCATCAGTTCAAGAAGGCAGCTCTCCACCAACTTCTCAACGGCAATAGGAATGGGTAATAAATGCTCGCCTTATCAGCGATACTCACACCCAAGAATGCGTCTGCGTGGGTTTCCTCTGGGTGCTCCGGTTTCCTCCCACATGCCAAAGACTTGCAGGTTGATAGGTTAATTGGCCTTTATAAATTGTCCCGAGTATAGGTAGGTGGTAGGGAAATATATAGGGACAGGTGGGGATGTGGTAGGAATATGGGATTCGTGTAGGATTAGTATAAGTGGGTGGTTGATGGTCGGTACAGACTTGGTGGGCCGAAGGGCCTGTTTCAGTGCTGTATCTCTAAACTAAACTAAACTAAATGAATAAAAACCAAATCACTCTCCACAGATTCCCCACAATCTGGGCTTGGACATTTACTTCAGGAGCACAGAGCTTTATATCACTGAAACATGAGTTCCAATCTTCATATTCTGTTCACTTTTCACATTATTTTCTACCAGTCCACTAGCTTTTATTAATTCAGTATTCGGGTCTCTGCTCCTCCGCCGTTTCTAACATCTCACCTCTTACAAAAAAACACTCTGATCTATCGTCGGTAGTCGATGACCCCTCATTTTAAACTCCATCTGCCAAAGCATTGCTCTTTCACTTAATCTATCAAGAAGATTTGAAAATAAATTTCTTGCCAAAGGATAATTTTCTGCATCTGCTCCCTCGCCATTTGCTTTTCCCATTTGTCTTTCACTTGGCGCAAATCGAGAGAAAGTAAAGATGGAAGGAAGGAGGGGAGGAAAAATCCTGCTCCGTTTTGTGATCCCTATTTGATCTTCATTCCAGTGCAGTTTGGGTGAAGAATTCCAATTGTCTGTCTCAATTTTAATAAAGTATAACCAATTCTGGAATCACTGTCTGGACATCGGCAAGAACAGGTTTCGAGGCTGACTTTACAAATAAACTCACCCAACATAAACAATACACGAAACAGTTCATGAACTAGCGACAAAAATGGGATTTGAACCCACGTGTGCAGAACACAATGGATTAGCAGTCCATCGCCTGAACCTCTCGGACACCTTGTCAGTTGCACGGACGTAGCTGTCACCTTCAGCACAGCTTCTGGCTGTGCAGCCAGCTGTGTAATGATGGAAATATATCTTCTGTAAGTAAATGAAGTTGGGAATGGAGCGGTGTGAAACATTTCCAGACCATGTCCAACACATTTCTACTCAGTGTGAAAACCCACCACGGAAAGACTGGAACATACAATCATTTGATCACATCATGATTAACATCACTCAGACACCTGAACCATTAGGTCACTGACGAGGTCATGATGACCGAATTTCTCATGAAATGACTACTGAACTAACTGACTGGAAGAATTGCTTTAACCCCACATGATCAGCGAGGCACAGCATCAGGCCGACTTGTCGGGTGGTGTAAACAGATATCACTGCTTCTGATCTTCACCAGAACAGAGAGTGAGATGTAACATTGATCAACAAACAGACTGTGAGAGAATACAACAGAATAAAACACATGGAGAGACACTGTGGAATAACAAATAGATTTGATTGGAATGTTGAAATTTTGATTGGAATGGATAAAACACCAGAAACAGCTGATTAAATTGGGATTCTCATCATTATGTTGATCTGGGACAGAAAAGAGAAACTGATGGAAAGAAGAGAAGAAGGAAGAAAAGAAAGGATGGAACTGTTCAATTTTTTCAGTTTTTTCACTCGCCCATCAAAGCTGATAAAAAAAAGTTGCAAATAACAGAGAATTTCACCAAAAAGGGAGATTAAATGTTGCTGAAACCTTGGATCGAAGGATGCCCCAACAGATCACCTGTTTGACTGTCTCCTCACTGGGGGATTTCAATCAGTGAGCAATATTATACTCTACTTTTTTTGTTAATTGTTCCCAGAACTGTCACTTGGAATTAATATCTGTGTTCCGACTCCTGAATAATAAAATTGTGAGTTTCTCGATATTTTCTGGACACAGTTCCTGCTGAAAGAACTAACAACTCTTTTTAATTTGCACAATACTAGATGCACACTCATCAAGCCTGCTCAGATAGCATCCTTGGTGCTGCTCTCTCTTCTCCCAGACTTCATCTCATGTGACTGTTGCATCATCACTCTGACAGTGGGAGGGGTTGATCCCACTATCTTCAGCATTAACCCTTTACATCCTTATTCCACACTGTCTGTCCAAAAAAAATGGGTGGAGGGAACTTCCTTCATTTATCAAAACACCAACAGCAGCACAGTGGCGCAATGGTTAGCACCGCAGCCTCACAGCTCCAGCGACCAGGATTCCGTTCTGGGTACTGCCTGTGTGGAGTTTGCAAGTTCTCCCTGTGTCTGTGTGGGTTTCCGCCGGGTGCTCTGGTTTCCTCCCACCTCCAAAAGACTTGCAGGTTGATAGGTCAATGGCCATTGTACATTGTCCCCAGTGTAGGTACGTGGAAGGAGAATGGTGGGGATGTGGTAGAGAATATGGGATTAATGTAGGATTAGTATAAATGGGTGGTTGCTGGTTGGCACAGACTCGGAATGACATGACACAGAATGTTTGTCATTGGGTTGAATCATTTCTGTGTGAGGAATGTTCCAGCATCATAAACCAGGGGAACGTGTTGACTGAGCTGTGTCTTCATCTCTTCTGGACAGTTCACCCTTCATTCTGCTCTGATTCACTTTCCCAAAGCGGATCTACAGATTCTCAAATCTGGAGACTGGGTTTTCTTATTTTGTTCCTTTTGATTTTTCTTGCTCCTGAGTGATAATATATTCCAACCTCGGATCAAACTTGCCCTGTCTCCCAGTCTCGATTAGGAGCGACAAATAACGGCACCAACATTCTGAAACATACAACACGGTCACATTCTGCTTCAGTGAGATTAATGCTGAGGCAGTTTCCGTGTCGAATGCGATTGTGAACAAATTTCTCTCAAGGAAATTGTGAGTGATCAAGTATTTGCACTGAATTTCTGTGCAAGAAGGGACAGTTTCAAACAGCCATTCCCAAATCACTTCCTTCACAAAGACAAAGACTGTGCTGTCTTAACGTGTGACTCAACTTCACAAACAAATTTGAACTCTAAGTTCAGGAGAAGACAGAGATGTGAATGATTGACAGTGTAATCTTTAAATCATAATTTTCCGTTTCTTCGTTGAAGTGAGGCTCAACCCAAATCCACGAGAGATTGCAGAAAGCTACAAACTTGGATCCAGAAATCAGAAAAGTAGTGAAACAGTTGGTGAGTACATTGTGACACTGAAGAATTTATCACCACATTGCAACATTGGAACATTCTTAGACCGTACATTATGAGACAGATTTGTGCTTCTATTGGTGGATGAGGAAAGATACTAAACACACAAAATCCCAATTGAGTTTGTGTGTAAGATTGCTCTTTCCACAGAGATAGCATCAAAGAATGCTCGTGAATTTCGTCCTATGCCAGTGACAGTAACGCACTTCAGAGGAACTTAAACACACTGGTAAAATGGGCTTTCACACAACAGATAACATTTTACACAGAGAATTGTGAAGTGATGCAGTTTGGGAGGAGGAATGAGACAATGTACACCAATCTTTTTTGATCAAGGTTTGAAAAGGTTGCCACGAGAAAAGAGGACACTTGGCTTTATTAATAGAGGCATAGAGTAAAAGCAAATAAGTTATGCGAAACCTTTATAAAACACTGGGGGTGAATGGCCTACTCCTGCACCTCCACAGAAAGCTTCCACTCCAGGCTCAAACACCCTCTTCAGTATCACTCTCCATACATCCCGCCATTCCACGCACGGATATCTCCCTCAGGATCAGTTCACAGCTCCACAGTCCTGCCACATCCAGTCGTGAATGGTGGTGGATAATTAAATAACTAACAAGATGAGGAGGCTCCAAAAACATTCACATCCTCAATGATGGTGATGCTGAGCACGTCAGTGCAAAAGATGAAGCTGAAGCATTTGCAACCATCTTCAGTCAGAAATATTAAGTGGATTTGATCTGTGCTAATTTCAGCTCCTCATGCTCACTGGTGCCTTGGTTCTCTGGTGCTAATTTCAGAGTAAATCATGCAGCTTGACAATTGGAGCCAAAGAAAAAGACACAGGAAAGGTTGAAAGTGCCAAAACCTGGGATTGAAGCAAGAACTGTTTAACTGTTAATACAGCACGAACCCAACAAAGCTATTTCAACAACACGCTAAAGCCACCATTCTGTCACTGCTTTGGAAGACAATATATACATTAAAGTGTTTGTAAAAAGTTACAGAACACAACATGTGAGTAATATCCCCCATTGTTTTCTCAGTACTGATGGACTGTGAAGTGGGACACAGCCAGAAGTCCCACTGTGCCACACTGACCCTGAGCTGTGAGTGAGATGAGATAAAGTTCAATCTTTAGCAGAGAGATTCTGGAGAGAGGTAAGAATCCTGAATCAAGGAAAGACTTTCTGACACAATAAAAGCAAAATACTGCAGATGCTGGAAATCTGAAATAAAAACAAAAAGTGCTGGAAATACTCAATAGCTCTGGCAGCATCTGTGGTGAGAGTAACAGAGTTAACGTTTCTGTTCTGTGACCTTTCATCAGAACTGACACAGGTTAGAAAAGAATTAGGTTTCAAACAAGAGAAGGGGAGCGGCATGTGGGAGAGAACAAAGGAGAAAGCGTTTGATAGGGCAGAGGGCAGGAGAGATGAAATAACAAAGCTGTCCTGGGACAAAGGCAAAGAGTGTGTTAATGCTTGTGGTTGCCTGACACCAGCCATGCTCTGATGTTATTGAACACAATGTTCAATCCACAAGGCTGTAGAGTGCCGAATCAAAAGGTCGGGTGCTGCTCCTCGAGCTTGGGTTGATTTTCACTGGAACACTGGAGCAGACCAAAGACAGAAATGTTGACATGAGAGCAGGGGGGAGTGTTGAAATGGCAAGCAACCAGAAGCTCAGGGTCATGCTTTCGGCCTGAGCAGAGGTGTTCCACCTCATCTGCGTTTGGTCTCCCCAGTTTAGAGGAGACCGCATTGTGAGCAGTGAATACAGTATACATAATTGAAAGAAGTACAAGTAAATCGCTGCTTCACCTAAAAGGAGTGTTTGGGGCTTTAGATAATGAGCAGAGAGGAGGGAAAAGGGCTGGTATTATATCTCCTGCGATTGCATGGGAAGGTGCCTTGGGAAGGGGACGAGGTATTGGGGGTAATGGAGAAGTGGAACAGTGTGTCGCGGAGGGAACAATCCCTATGGAATGCTGACAGGGGAGGGGAGGATGCGTTTGGTGGTGGCATCATGCTGGAGGTGGCGGAAATGGTGGAGGATGATCCTTTGGATGTGGAGGCAGGTGGGGTGGAAAGTGAGGACAAGTGGAACCCTGTCGCAGTTCTGGGAGGGAGGGGAAGGCAGAGGTTGAGGGTCCTGTCAACTACGCTGGGAGGGGGCAGGGGGCGGGGGAGTAGTTGAAATCTGGTGATGTTGTTGAATTTAATTTCAAACAATCCTTGAACTCTCTGCTGATGAAGACTGAAAAAGGGAAGAACAACCACACAACAAGGGTCTCAAATCCAAGACCCTGAGATTAAAAGTCTCATGCTCTACCAACTGAGCTAACAAGGCCTGATACAGGACTTCTGCTCTGTCTGTTATTGGACGGATGCAGCTGTTGGCGCCACCCCAAGGGCGGGAATTTGTTCCACCAACTGTGAAGCAGCTTCCCATCAATTCCCCAGATTATCAGTAAATCCACTTCCAGAAGCCCCAAAGTGTGATATATTCCTCTCACTCATCAATAATAAAATTGAAATCTTTTTACCTTCCAAATGCTGCCATCTATTTTGTCAGTATTTATTTCTCTCTCCTTTCTACTTAGTTGATGCATTTCATCAGAATTGTTTTTTCAATTATATCTGAGGGAAGAAATGAACAGATCTGGCAGCTCAAAAGTGGGCATCCATGAGGCACTGTGGGCCAGCAGCAGCAGCAGAATTGTATTTAAACACAATATGTTACCTCATGGCCTGACATATCCCTCACTCTACCATTACCATTAAGCCAAGGAGAGCAATAGTGGTTCAATGAAGTGTGCAGGAGGGCATGTCAGGAGCAGCACCAAGCAGACCTAAAAATGAGTGAAGCGACAACACAGGATTACTTGCATGTCATATCTCGGAAGCAGCATGCAATAGACAGAGCTGAGTGATCTCACAACCACAAGATCAGATCAAAGCTCTGCAGTCCTGCCACATCCAGTCCTGAATGGTGGTGGATAATTAAACAATTAACAGGAGGACGAGGCTCCACAAATATCCCCATCCTTAATGATAGGGGAGACCAGTATATCAGTGCAAAATGCAAGGTTGAATCATTTGCCACCATCTTCAGCCAGAAGTGCCAAGTAGATGATCCATCTCGGCCTCCTCCTGAGGACCCCAGCATCACAGGTGCCAATCTTCAGCTAAATCCACTTCACTCCACCTGATATCAAGAAATGGCTGAAGGCTCTGGATACTGACAACATCCTGGCTGCAGTGCTGAAGACTTGTGCTCCAGAACTAGCCACGCCGCCTGCCAAGCTACAACACTGGCATCTCCCCAGCAATGTGGAAAATTGCCCAGGTATGTTCTGTATACAAAAGGCAGGACAAATCCAACCCGGTCAATTCCTGCCCCATCAGCCTCCTCTTGATCATCAGTAAAGTGATGGAAGGTGTCGTTGACAGTGCTATCAAGCAGCACTTCCACAGCAATAACCTACTCACCAATGCTCATTTTGGGTTCCGCCAGGGCCACTTAGTTCCTGACCTCATTATGGCCTTGGCCCAAATATGGACAGAAGAGCTGAATTCAGGAGGTGAGGTGAGGTGACAGTGACTGCTCTTGCCAAGGGCATCAAGGAGCCCTTGCAAAATTGAAGTCAATGGCAATCAAGGAGAAAACTCTCCACTGGTTGGTGTCATACCTTGCGCAAAGGAATATGGGGCTGGTTGTTGGTGGCCAATCATCTCAGTACCAGACATCGCTCAGGAGTTCCTCAGGGTAGTGTCCTGGGCCCCAACCGTCTTCAGTTGCTTCATCAATAAACCTCCTTCCATCATAAGGTCAGAAGTGGAAATGTTCACTGATGATTGCAAAATGTTCAGTTGCATTAGTAACTCCTCAGATACTGAAGCAGTCCGTGTCCACATGTAGAGAGACCTGGGCAAGATTGGGTTTGGACTGATAAGTGGCAAGTAACATGCACGCCACAAAAATGCCAGGCAATGACCATTTCCAACAAGAGTGAATCTAAACATCTCCCCTTGACAGTCAATGACATTACCATTGCTGAATCCTTCACTGTCAACATCCGGAGGGTTACCAATGAGCAGAAACTGAATTGGATCAGTCATATAAATACCGTAGCTACAAGAGCAGGTCAGAGGCTGGGAATTCTGCTGCAAGTAACTCACCTCCTGTCCACCATCTACAAGGCACAAGTCAGGAGTGTGATGCAATACTCCCCACTTGCCTGGATGAGTGGAGCTCCAACAACACCAAAGAAACTCAACACCATCCAGGACAAAGCAGATCACTTGATCAGCACTCCATCCACTACTTTAAATATTCACTTCCTGCACCACCAGTGAACAGTGGCAGCAGTGTGTACCATCTACAAGATGCACTGCAGCAACTCACCAAGCCTCCTTCGACAGCACCTTCCAAACCCCCAACCTCGACCACCTAGAAGGACATTGGATGAATGGGAACACCACCATCTGCAAGCTCCCCTCCAAATTACACACTGTCCTGACTGGGAACTATATCACCATTCCTTCACTGTCACTGGATCAAAATCTTGGAACTCCCTTCCTGACAGCACTGTGGGTTTACGTACAACACATGGACTGCAGCAGCTCCAAAAAGGCAGCTCACCACCAGCTTCTCAAGGGCAATTAAGGATGGACAATAAAGGCTGCGTTTGCTGACAACGCAACCACTAGGTGGCACAACTCGCTTTCTCCCCCTCCTTCGCACCGGCCGCTTCCACCCTCCACAGTCGCTGGCTCCAGACCTCGCTGCTCCCACCCCCTCTTCCCTGGCCGATTGTCTCCCAATCACGTCACCCCATTCTCTGGTCGTTCGCTCACTGCCCACCCCCCCTCCCCTCCAGCCGCTAGCTCTGGGCTGCGCTGCTTCCCTTCTCTCGGCTACTTGCTCCCACGTTTGTCCAGTCTCCACGTGCCGCCCGAAGAAGGAAGGTGGGCTGCAAAGTGTGACATAGGAGCGAGTAGTGAGTGGCCTAGAGGAGGAATGTTGCATTGTCCTAGAGCTAACGGCAAGAGCGGGGTTTGGGGGTCAGAGAGCGAGCAGTCGTAGAGCTGGATGACGCGAGCGGGGAACAATTGTCCAGGGGAGCATTGAGGTGTGGAGCGAGCAGCTGAGGGGAGGAAGCGTTGAGGCCTGGAGCGAGTTCCCGAGGGGGGAGAGCTCCAGCCTCAAAGTCTCCTATTCAGCCGCTTCCTGCAGCTGAGTGAGGGGCTGGATACCCGATGATGCTTTTGCGCACATGAGCGAAGATGGACCAGGCGCGGATATGCGATGATGTTGGCTCTGCGCAATGACATCATCCTGCGCATGTGCCACTTAATCCTGGCAAGATGTAGCTGTGCCTATGCACAGCTTGGCACAGTCCGATGATGTCAGCGGGCCGTTGCATTGACAGGAATCACATTGTGTCAGCAGTGCCCACATCCCATGAAAGAATGTCCTGAATCCTGGCACCGGCAGGCAACACAGCCGTCTGGACTCTTGCTCTTTGCTGCAGAGAACAGAGTCAATCCACCTTACTATACTGTCCCCTACTACCACTACATTCCTTTTTTCTCCCTCTTTGAGCCGCAAACACTTACTGCAGACGTGTTTGCCCTGGATCACACCGGCATCCTGGAGCTCCCACATGCTGCAGCTGTGACACATCACCTGTCCTGTCATCCATAACGTGTTTCAATTAACTACTTAAATATTTTATTCAATTATTCATTTTATTGCATATTTTATTAAGCTTACTTTTGGTTTGTTTACTATTTTAAACGTTAGGACTAAAATGGACCTTAATCACTTACCACATACTCATCAAACAGGTAGCTTCTTCCAAACAAATCAACGACCTGCTTGCCTGTGATGTCACAGCTTCCCAGATCCTCACCAAACAGCTCCTTCCACTGCACCGAAAGAAGAACCAAATCCTGTCAACTCACCCCAGCGGCTCTCTGTTTCCCTGCTCTCACTCTCCATTGTGATGTCACTCCTGCCGTGCTCCTCTCTCTCTCGCTCTGTCTCCAAGTCTCTGCTTTTGACGCACTGCTTTACTCTCTGTTCCATCGTGCTCCTCTGACTCTGGTCCAAAATCTGACTTTGGTGGGACTTGAACCCACAACCTTTAGAACATTTTCTCGATCAGCATTTAGTAGTCCAACACACTACCCATTGCGCCACAGATGCTTTGATAGACATCGCCAAGGCTTTGATCTTGTTCGCAGAGACGGACTCTTCAAACTGCGATGGAACATTGCCTGGACTCCTGAACTCTTGGGCGTCATCTCTTCTTTCCACGAGAACATGCACAGTTCCATCAGTTACAATGGAGCAACATCAGACGCTTTCAAGATCAGCAGTGGGGTAAAGCAGGGCTGCGCGCTGGCGCCAACTCTTTTACGAACAGAGGAACATAGGAGGACACCATTCAGCCCGTCGAGCCTGCTCCACCATTCAATTTGATCATGGCTGATTATCTACCTCAACGCCCCTTTCCCGTGCTATCCCCATATCCTTTGATGTCATGAGTATCAAGATTTATATCAATTTCTGTCTTGAACATGCTCAATGATTGAGCTGCCACAGCCCTCTGGGGCACAGTATTCCAATGATTCACCACCGTCTGAGTGAAGAAAGTTAACCCTATCTCAGTTTTAAATGGCCTACTCCTTATTCTGAGACTATGTCCCCTGGTTTTAGACTGACCAACCAGGGCAAACATCCTGTCTACATCCACACTGTCACGCCCTGGAATAATTTTGTCAGTTTCAATGAGAGCACCTCTCATTCTTCGAAACTTTAAGGAATACAGGCCCAGTTTCCTCATTGGACAATCCCAACATCCCAGGGATTAGTCTGGTGACCCTCTGTTTCACTCCCTCTTTGGCAAGTATATCCTTCCTGAGAAGAGCAGACTAAACTGTACACAATCCTCCAGTGCGGATTCACCAAGGCTCTATACAATTGCAGCAAGACATCTTTACTCCTGTACTCATGACCCCTCGTGTGGATACAACATATCATTTGCCTTCCTAATTGATTGCTGCACCTGCACAAGAGCTTCTAGTGTCTCATGAACAAGGACACCCAGGTCCCTTTGGACATCAACACTTCCCAACCTCTCACCATTGAAGAAATACTCTGTCTTTCTATTATTCTACCATCGTGGAGAACTTCACATTTATTCACATTATATTCCATCTGCCATGTTCTTGCCCATTCACTGAGCTGCTCCATGTTCCCTGGAAGCCTCTCTGCATCCTCCTCACAACTCACACTTCACCTAGCTTTGTGTCATCTGCAAACTTGGAAATATTACATTTAATCCCCACATCCAAATCATTTATATAGGTTGTTAACAGCTGTGGCTCCAACACTGATCCTTGCAGTACCCCAATAGTAACAGCCTGCCATCCTGAGAAGGACCCGTTATTCCTGCTCTCTGTTTTCGGTCTGTTAACCAATTCTCAATCCATACCAATATATTATCCCCAATCATATGTGCTCTAATTTTGTTTACTCACCTCCTGTGTGGGTCCTTACCAAACGAAAATGCAAATACCACACATCCACTGGTTCTCCTTTATCTGTTCTACAGGTAACATCCTCAAAAAACTCAACAGGTTTTTCAAACCTGTTTTTCTGTTCACAAATCAATGTTGACTCTGCCCAATCATATAATCATTTTCTAACTGTCTAGTTATCACATCCTTTATAATTGGTATATTCTTCTCCATGCTGTTATTGTACACTTTCAGTGACTCAGATGGGGGTGTCCACCTGCACATCAGAGCTGACGACAAGCTGTTCAACTTGGCAAGACTGTGCGCCAAGACCAAAGTGGGTAAATTCCTGGTCTGTGAGTTGCTGTTTGCTGATGGCGCTGTGCTGACATCCCATAATGAAGTTCTCTTACAGCAGCTTGTAGATCAGTTCCCCCTGTCCTGCAAGGAGTTTGGATGAAAGTTATGGGCCAGGACGTAGAGACTCCACCTTCCATCAACATCGACAACCTCACTTTGGAAGTTGTCAACAGCTTCACATACCTTGTATCAACAATCACCAGCAATCTGTCCCTTGATACTGAAATCAGCACCAGGATTGTCAATGCTGCAGCTGTCATGTCAAAGTTGAGAAAACGTGTGTAAACCGACAGCAAACTGAATGATACAAAGCTCCACTTGCACCAGGCTTGTGTTCTCAGCACCCTCCTTTATAGTAGAGAAGCATTAACAACTTATATAAGCCAAGAAAAGCGTCTGAACAGCTTCCACCTCCACTGCCTCAAATGGATATTGGGCATCTCCTGGCAGGACAGAGTGCCGAATGTGGAAGTAAACCAGCGTGCAGGGATCCGCAGCATGTTTGTCCTCTTGAGTCAGCGGTGGCTCTGTTGACTGGGTCAAATGAATGATGGCCACATTGCCAAATACATGCTCTATGGTGAACTTGCTATCAGCACGAGACCAACAGGCCAGGGAAAAAAATCAAGTCCTTTGGAGAGGTTTGTGTTAATTAAGGAGAGTGGGCATGGATTTATTAATGGAAGTCCATGCTTGACAAATCCAACTGCATTTTTTGATCAACTATCTGAGAAAGTTGATGAAGGGAATGCAGTGGGTGTTGTTCATTTGATAAAGTACCACTTGCAAACTCCACACAAGCAGTACTCAGAACTAAACCTGGGTCATTGGAGTTGTGAGACTGCAGTGCTCACCACTGCACCACCTTTCGAATGTGGATAGAATAAAAAGTGAGTTTGGATTGTCAGAAGCAGTCTGAAAAGATGGCTGAAACAAAAGGTGAAAAGCCTGAAATGTTAACTCTGTTTCTCTCTCCACAGATGCTGCCCGAGGTGCTGAGCAGTTCCTGCACTTTCTGTTTTTATTTCAGCTTTGCAGGATGTTGCTTTGATCAGAAAAAAATGGATGATCGGCTGTGGGTGCCAGTGAAATTCCACAGGAGCGAATAAAAAATTCGCTGGTAGTGGCTCGTTGGTCTAGGAGTATGATTCTCGCTTTGGGTATTTAAATGATTAATATGTGAGAGGTCCTGGTTTCAAATCCCAAACGAGCCCTTTTCTGTTGCCTTTTTTATTTTAAGGTCATCGATTGGTTTCAGCCTTCCAGAAAGCGGAATCGACTTCCAATCTGAGCCTGCTTGAGGACAGGGGAACTGGATTCAAAGAGCTTGTCGACAAAATTGAAATGAACAAAATATACAGAAAGTCAAGTGGGAATATGTTTAGATAGAGGATCTGGATCGGCGCAGGCTTGGAGTGCCGAAGGGCCTGTTCCTGTGCTGTAATTTTCTTTGTTCTTTGTTCTTTGCAGCAGTAACTAAAGGCCTGCTCAGGTCTGCAAATGAAACCCGACCCAAGCCTGACAGCACCACATCCGACCTGGTCCGAGTCCTTTCATTTTTTCCCGTGCCCGAACTGACCACCAGAATGTTCAGTTAAACTAGCTTCCATTTTTCACTTTTTAAGCTTGTGCATGTAAGGCAACAAAAACTGTAACTGGACTTGAAAGGTTGTTTCAATGTACATTAAGATGAGAGCTACGTACCGGAGGTGATGAGGTAAAGATTGTTACCATAGAAGTTAGTGATTGTTAGGTCACTGGTTATAGAGAAAGTCATGGAGTTGAGCCCAGACAGGTTGTCCCACACTGTATTGATTAAAATATTGCCCGAAGGCGAGAAAATATCATTATACATTCCCCAGACTCATGCTTTACAGGTTGAAATACTTGCTGCAAATTTATCCAGAGAGCAGGTGAGATGCAGAGACCAGTAAGGTCTTGAGTGATTAATTATTATAAAATATACATTCTTATATTAAAGAGATTGTGCTCTATCTTCGATGGAATCTCTCACTGCAGACTAGTGCGGAGTGTTTCCCGCCTTGATGTGCTGGCTGTCACTGGATCTTGAGTCCAGGCCTCTGGATTACTGGTCCAGTAATCTTTGAAATGTCTGCCTTGATTTAATATTTTAATCTGGTAAGTCAGATTTTACAAAAAAGAAAATTAACTGATTTTAGACTGCTTCGTATTTAGCAGTGTCAAATGAATAAAGAAATTAAAATATATTCAAAATTATATATCAACTATTAAGTACTAATGCCCAGCTTTGTATATAAAAAAATGCCTCTTAATCTCATTAATTATCCATAAACACTGAGGCCACATTAAACTAAAAGCAGCGATGTATCAAGTCTGACACTTAATTAATTAAATATATTCCAAATTCAGAGCATAATTCATTGTCTTTCCCCTCTAAATCTCTTAATTTGCATTCCAAGCCTCCTTTACTTTACAATCTTTATTCAATACAATATGTTTTGAGGCAGGCACGAGAAGTCTTGCCAACCCCTAACGGGATGCAGTCAATTCATTTGCAAACTGTGCAATTAAAGAAAAGGGTGAAGTTGCTATTAACGCAGATTGAAGCTGTTCACCTGCTATTGTCACCAAGCACGAAGGAAAACCAAGAGAGAAACCAAAACACAAAATGGTTAAATTTGTGTCAATGAAAAATAGAACTCATTAAAAACATCTTATTACACAACAGTGCAGCAACTGATTCTTTTGGGCCTCCTTATCTCGAGAGACAATGGATACATGCCTGGAGGTGGTCAGTGGTTTGTGAAGCAGCGCCTGGAGTGGCTATAAAGGCCAATTCTGGAGTGACAGGCTTTTCCACAGGTGCTGCAGAGAAATTTGTTTGTCGGGGCTGTTGCACAGTTGGCTCTCCCCTTGCGCCTCTGTCTTTTTTCCTGCCAACTACTAAGTCTCTTCGACTCACCACATTTTAGCCCCGTCTTTCTGGCTGCCCGCCAGCTCTGGCGAACGCTGGCAACTGACTCCCACGACTTGTGATCACTGTCACAAGATTTCATGTCGCGTTTGCAGACGTCTTTAAAGCGGAGACATGGACGGCCGGTGGGTCTGATACCAGTGGCGAGCTCGCTGTACAATGTGTCCTTGGGGATCCTGCCATCTTCCATGCAGCTCACATGGCCAAGCCATCTCAAGCGCCGCTGACTCAGTAGTGTGCACAAGCTGGGGATGTTGGCCGCCTCGAGGACTTCTGTGTTGGAGATACGTTCCTGCCACCTGATGCCAAGTATTCTCCGGAGGCAGCGAAGATGGAATGAATTGAGACGTCGCTCTTGGCTGACATACGTTGTCCAGGTCTCGCTGCCATAGAGCAAGGTACTGAGGACACAGGCCTGATACACTCGGACTTTTGTGTTCCGTGTCAGTGCGCCATTTTCCCACACTCTCTTGGCCAGTCTGGACATAGCAGTGGAAGCCTTTCCCATGCGCTTGTTGATTTCTGCATCTAGAGACAGGTTACTGGTGATAGTTGAGCCTAGGTAGGTGAACTCTTGAACCACTTCCACAGCGTGGTCGCCAATATTGATGGATGGAGCATTTCTGACATCCTGCCCCATGATGTTCGTTTTCTTGAGGCTGATGGATAGGCCAAATTCATTGCAGGCAGTCGCAAACCTGTCGATGAGACTCTGCAGGCACTCTTCAGTGTGAGATGTTAAAGCAGCATCGTCAGCAAAGAGGAGTTCCCTGATGAGGACTTTCCGTACTTTGGACTTCGCTCTTAGACGGGCAAGGTTGAGCAACCTGCCCCCTGATCTTGTGTGGAGGAAAATTTCTTCTTCAGAGGACTTGAACGCATGTGAAAGCAGCAGGGAGAAGAAAATCCCAAAAAGTGTGGGTGCGAGATCACAGCCCTGTTTCACGCCACTCAGGATAGGAAAGTGCTCTGATGAGGAGCCACCATGTTGAATTAACATCTTATTACACAACAGTGCAGCAACTGATTACATTGTTAATATTTCATTAAGATTAAAATGGCAAAGAGCTTCAACACCCCTCGAATCAGGAAAGGGCAAGAAAGAGCTAACCGGATAATTCTGTGCCTGGGGCTGAGTTCTGCTACAATGTACACAAAAACTGTTTATTGATTAATACAGTGTAAGTTGAAACACCAAGCAGAGTAGGAAGTACACTTCAAAAGATCTGCGGTTTCCAGTGTTTCACTAACACAATTATAACACAAGGTATTTAGAGTATTCGAATGTGTCTGACCCAGCCCGGCCTGACCTGAGCCCGAATGCTGAACCCAAATGCCGAACCAGGAGGAGCGACCCAAACCCGAAACATGTCATCGGGACCCGTCGGGTTAGGGTCAGGCAGGGAGCCATGTTCTAGCATTAACTGAGACCTGGCTCCAAAAGCAACAGTACTGTGTTCTGGTCTGGAATGGAATTCTTCTGTGTTTCTGTTTGGCTTGGATTGACTCATCGATTTTCTTGTTTTTCACTTTGTCGATGCCTTTGAATAATTGTGGATCCTTCTTCAGGGTGTCTTCTTTCACCAGGTAGTTCTGACCTCTGATTATGTTGATCGTAATCAGCTTCAATTTGCTGATAATTTTGGAAGTGAGCAGATTTCCTTTGCTTGAGTCTACAACATGTAACTCAGTCTGACGTGTGGACCCATGGGAGGATTTGAAAGCTGCCCTTGCATTGGAGAATACAGTTGCATCAATCCAAACAGAGGTAGAGTAGATGTGACAGTTCAGTCTGTCAATCATGGGACGTTTAATCTCAGGGTTGTGAGTTTGAGCGCCATTTAGATTTTCCCTATTTTTCGGCTTCATTAGCAGAGATGACAAGGAGTGTTTGAAATGAAATTCAACAACAGTATGAGAAAGTCTCACTTTCATTCGGGACTCTTAACTCTCTGCAGCATCTCGCTGTGAAAGATTGAACTTTATCTCATTTCATCCTCAGCTGAGGGTCAGTGCAGCTCTGTGGGACTTCTGGCTGTCTCCCGCTTCACAATCCATCAGTGCTGAGAAAGCAATGGGAAATATTACGCATGGCTGAGTAAGCAGAGGACACCGATTTAAGGTGATTGGGAAAAGAAAAAAAGGCAACGTGAGGAAAAACCTTTTTTATGCAGCAAATGGTTAAGATCTGATATGTACTGCCTGAGAGTGTGACGGAGGAAGATTCAACCATAGCTTTCAAAAGGATAGATTATAATTATCTGAAGAGAAAAAAAAGTCAGGTTTTCATGGAATACATGAGGATGTGGCATGAGCTGAGTTGCTTGTGCAGAGAGGCAGCACAAGCACGATGAGCTGAAACCTCCTTTTGTGCTGTAAGTATTCTGTGATCTATGATTCTATACAAAGTGAAACCAACACTCACAAATGAGAAACTGACACGTACAGTGTAAACCCCACACTAACAAACCATCAAATGCCAGGAACAGATTAAAACAACAGCTCTAGACAAGAAACGGACAGATACTGTGTGAAACCCAAAAATCATTTCGCAGGATTTGGCAGGTAATGTGTAAAAACCTCTCTTCAATATCCATACTGCAAGGTACAAAGAAAATTAGGTACAAACCCAGGCTCATACTTCGAAGACTGAGAGATAAAGAGAAAAACACAGACTCACCTGCAAGAGGCTGACAAGTACAGAGAATAAAACAGAGGGGGTGCAGATTAAAAACACATGCATGTTACAGAAATTGATAGGGATAGAATCAAATCCTTTCTCACACATGACATGAAAATTGGTGGTGTCGTAAATCGTGAGGAGGAAAGCATTAGATTACAGGACGATATAGATCGCCTGAGGCATAGAATATAAGAGCAGGGCGTTATGATGGAGCTGTATAAAATGCTAGTTAGGCCACAGATGGAGTACTGTGTACTGTTCTGGGCACCACATGATAGCAAGGATGTGATTGACCTGGAGAGGGTGCAGAGGAGATTCACCAGGATGTTGCCTGAACTGGGGAATTTCAGCTATGAAGAGAGACTGAAAAGGCGAGGTTCGTTTTCCTTAGAGCAGAGAAGGCTGAGGGGAGAGCTATACAGAATTATGAAGGGCATTGATAGTTTAGATAGGAAGAAAGTATTTCCATTAGCAAAGGGGTTAATAAACAGGGGGCGTAGATTTAAGGTAAGGGGCAGGAGGTTTAGAGGGGATTTGAGGAAAAAATCTTACCCAGAGGGTGGTTGGAATCTGGAACGCACTGCCTGAAGGGGTGGTAGAGGCAGGAACCCTCACAACATTTTAGAAGTATTTAGATGAGCACTTGAAATGCCATAGCATACAAGGCTACAGGCCAAGTACTGCAAAATGGGAAATAGAATAGTTAGGTGCTTGATGGCTGGCACAGACACGATGGGCCGAAGGGCCTGTTTCTGTGCTGTATAACTCTATGACTCTATATCAGAAACTGATAGATCTGGACAAAAGCTGATGCTCACATACAAGTTGTTGAAAGATAGGTGGTGAAACTCACATCGCAATAGCAGAAACAAACAGTCACTGACCAAAAACTGAAACAGAGTAAAAACCCACATTGTCACACCAGAAATTCACGGTTACGAAGAAAAGCTGACTCTCTCCTCCCAGGCACTGACAGGTACAAAAGAAAACACACACGAGCATACCAGGAAATGAAAGGCTGCATTTGCTGACAACGCCAACACTAGGTGGCGCTGCATCAGCACATGTGCAAAAGCAGCCTGTTCAAATAAAACGTCCCAGTCAGCGACGTTCTGGCAGCTGCCAGGACTAAAGATGGCGCTGCTCAAAGAATCACACAAAGGCAATGCAAAGCAAAACAAAGGCCATGTGTTCACATGGCAGCAGGGACTGGCTGGTGAGATCGGGCGGAGGGGGGGCGGTGGGGTGGAGGGGGGGTAGAATGTCCGGAGAGATCAGGGAGGAGGAGGAGAGCACACCCAAAGCCACCAAGGTCTTCGGCCGCTCCCTCCCCACTTCCCCCACGCTCTCTACTTGCTTCCCCCACACTCTCTACTCACTTCCCACCCCTCTCCCCGCCCTCTCCCCTCACTTCCCCCGCTCTGTCCCCCCACCCTCTCCAACCCCCACTTCCCCCGCCCTCTCCTTCTGTTAAGCTATTCCGTGACCTTGTCTTATCAATGCCTTCTCCTTTGATATCTCTTGCCCCACCCCCGCTTTACTTGCTTAAAATCTTTTGCATTTCTTATATCTGCCAGTTCTGAAGAAGGGTCACTGACCTGAAATGTTAACTCTGTTTCTCTCTCCACAGATGCTGCCAGACCCGCTCAGTTTTTCCAGCACTTTCTGTTTTTATCATTGATGTTCTTCTTTTTTACTTTGCTGATGTCTTTGAATATATTGCGGATCCTTCTTCAGAGTGTCTTCTTTCACCAGGGAGTTCTGACCTCTGATGATGTTGATCGTAATCAGCTTCAATTTGCTGATAGTTTTGGAACTGAGCAGATTTCCTTTGCTTGAGTCTACAACATGGAACTCAGTCTGACATGTGGACCCAAGGGAGGATTTAAAAGTAACTTGGATGATCCCTAGGACTGGTGGAGGAGTATCTGATCCATGGGAACCCAGGTTCAATCCCGGGTTTCAGCAATTCTGCTTCCTTATGCATCCCTTGCCTTGGTTCTGATATTCCGGTTGCACAATTTACTTTGAAATTATTTACCAAGCACCAGTGGATTGGATTTGAGAAGCAACACAGAGTTATTTACAGCATAGAAGGTGGTCGTTTGGACCATCATGTCCATGCTGGCTCTCCCCGGAGCAATCTCGTCAGTTCCACTCACCAGCTCCATCCCTTTCCTCCTGCAAGTTTCTTTCCTTCAAGTATCCATCCAATTTCCTTTTCAAATCATTGATTGTCTCTGCTTCCACCACACTCGTGGGCCAAGTCATTACCACCCACAACATAAAAAAGTTCCACCTCATCAAGGATGGGAAACACTTATATCTTCTATATTTAGCTTATTCTCTATTTCTATGAGAATAGAATGGCAGTCAACATGAAAAGGAACCCAAAAATCTTTGAGCAGCATGTAAAAGATAAGTGGGTAGTAAGAGGTAGAGTGCGGCCTATTAGGGACAAAGAGGGGAATATATGCTTGGAAGTGCAGGGCAATGTTAATCTACTTAATGAGTACTTTGTATCAGTGATCACTAAGGAAGTGGAATTGGACAAAATATCATTCGAAGTGAAGAGAGTAGAGGCAATGGAGAGGGTACAAATTGAGAGAGGGAGGTACTAAAAAGGCGGAGCAAAGCGGCACCGCAAAGTGCTTCGTGGTAATATCCAGGGCATCACCAAACCAGCAATCCGCCGCCTGGCTCGCCGTGGCGGGGTCATGCGGTTCTCGGGTTTGATCTATGAGGGCACTCGCGGGGTGTTGAAGGTTTTCCTGAAGAATGTGATCAGGGATGCGGTCACCTACACTGAACACGCCAAGCGCAAGACGGTCACTGCCATGGATGTGGTGTACGTTCTGAAACGGCAGGGCCGCACTCCACGGATTCGGTGGCTGAACAACTCGACCCTTTCCAGCAACCACAAAACAAATGCTCTTCTAAGAGCCACCCACCGCCTCACACAGAGAGAGCAGTGACCTGGAAACGGGAGCTGGGATAGGCTGTTCAGAACTGACTGGAATAAATCTGTGCTGTATTCGGGAATAAAACTGGAATCACCGAATTTGACATTTCACTTGCAGCAAGGATGTGCAGTGGATTTGATTTTCTAAATGGGCTGTGTAAACAGTGCCTGAGGTTCTACAGTTAGTTATTTCCCCAGTCGACACTGCCCTCAGTGAAAAGCCACACCTTCTTCGAGAGACAATGGGTAAGCGCCTGGAGGTGGTCAGTGGTTTGTGGAGCTGTGCCTGGAGTGGCTTTAAAGACCAATTCGAGAGTGACAGACTCTTCCACAGGTGCTGCAGATAAAATTGGTTGTCAGGGCTGTTACACAGTTGGCTCTCCCCTTGCGCTTCTGTCTTTTTTCCTGCCAACTGCTAAGTCTTTTCGACTCGCCGCACTATAGCCCCGCCTTTATGGCTGCCCGCCAGCTCTGGCGATCACTGGCAACTGACTCCCATGACTTGTGATCAATGTCACAGAACTTCATGAAGCATTTTCAGACGTCTTTAAAGTGGAGACATGGATGGCCGGTGGGTCTGATACCAGTGGCGAGCTCGCTGTACAATGTGTCCTTGGGGATCGTGCCATCTTCCATGCGGCTCACATGGCCAAGCCATCTCAGGCGCGGCTGGCTCAGTAGGGTCTATAAGCTGGGGATGTTGGTCACCTCGAGGACTTCTGTGTTAGAGATACTGTCCTGCCACCTGATGCCAAGGATTCTCCGGAAGCAGCGAAAATGGAATGAATTGAGGCGTCGCTCTTGGCTGACATATGCTGTCCAGGCCTCGCTGCTGTAGAGCAAGATACTGAGGACACAGGCTTGATACACTCGGACTTTTGTGTTCTGTGTCAGTGCGCCATTTTCCCACACTCACTTGGCCAATCTGGACATAGCAGTGGAAGTCTTTCCCACGCGCTTGTTGATTTCTGCATCGAGAGACAGGTTACTGGTGATAGTTGAGCCTAGGTAGGTGAACTCTTGAACCACTTCCAGAGTGTGGTTGCTGATATTGATGGATGGAGCATTTCTGACATCCTGTCCCATGATGTTCGTTTTCTTGAGGTTGATGGTGAGGCCACATTCGTTGCAGGCCACATTCGTTAGCCTGTCGATGAGACTCTGCAGACACTCTTCAGTGTGAGATGTTAATGCAGCATTGTCAGCAAAGAGGAGTTCCCTGATGAGGACTTTCCATACTTTGGTCTTCGCTCTTAGACAGGCAAGGTTGAACAACCTGCCACCTGATCATGTGTGGAGGAAAATTCCTTCTTCTGAAGACTTGAATGCATGTGAGAGCAGCAGGGAAAAGATGATCCCAAACAGTGTGGGTGCGAACAGTACCGGATCCAAAACGTTAACTCTGCTTCTCGTTCCACAGATGCTGCCAGACCTGCTGAGTGGTTCCAGCATTTCTTGTTTTTATTACATTGGTTAAAATTGTCGACCTGGCAGAAGGTTTGAATTCGCAAAAGGCGCCAACTTCAGTGTCGGAAAGAAGCGATTACTGGAAAATCTATTTAAAGTTGTTCGTAAAATATTTTCCACCAACCTTTAAAAACCTTTGTTTATTCCGCTATTTTCGCCACAAATTCCTGGCGCTATTTTACGCACAGCTTTAACCTGTCATTTTTTCCCACTTCTTATCTGGTACTGGCGGTAAAAGACTCCATTCAGCAATCCTTAAGGGACCAATAACTCAAACTTGGTGTGGAAAGGAATAAATTAGACTATTGGTAATTCCCTTCAAACAGGGATCAGGGGGACAGTGAGAAGCCACTGAAATAGTTGCTTAAACATTTTAAATAGATCTTATTCTGCCCTGTTACTGACATGCTGGAATTAGACAGTGATCAGCCCTTTCACAGAGACTGTGGGTGGCTCTGAAAAGAGCCTTTGGGGTATTAGATGACATTTTGGCCGCTTTCCTTTTTCTGGAAGCTCTGAGCACTGGTTTTCTTGGGCAGCAGCACGGCCTGGATATTAGGCAGCACCCCGCCCTGTGCGATGATCACTCCCCCCAGCAGCTTG
This sequence comes from Heterodontus francisci, assembly GCF_036365525.1. Taxonomy (NCBI): domain Eukaryota; kingdom Metazoa; phylum Chordata; class Chondrichthyes; order Heterodontiformes; family Heterodontidae; genus Heterodontus; species Heterodontus francisci. The sequence continues at coordinate 3,027,051 of NW_027141699.1, read as the reverse complement.
TTGAGCTCCACGTCGTTGCGGATGGCCAGCTGCAGGTGTCTGGGGATGATGCGGGTCTTCTTGTTGTCCCGGGCCGCGTAACCTGCCAGCTCGAGCATTTCAGCTGTCAGATACTCGAGCACAGCAGACCGGGGCTCCTGCACCCACACGCTCAGCATAGTTACCCTTTCTCAGGAGCCTGTGAACACGGCCCACCGGGAACTGCAGTCCAGCCTGGGAGGAGCGAGACTTGGCCTTGGACCAAGCATTTCTGCTGGTCTTTCCTCTTCCAGACATTTCCACAATCTCACAAATACTTTCACAAAGAATGGATAACTACCTCAGCATTAAGCATACACATGGGGTAGACAGGATGGTCAAGCAGTATGAAATGGTGCATTCAGATCACAACGCTCTCTGGAGGGGTTGGTTTAAATCCCACTTCTGACAAGTTGTGCTTTGACATGACGACAGGCATTTGGGAGCAGTGGTGAAAAACACAGAGCATGAAAGAATTTTGACAAGCAACATCAAAACGAATTCAAAGATATTTCTTCAATACATGGGAGTAAGAGGCAACAGAGGAAAGAGTAGGGCCCATCAAAGAACTAAAAAGTAACCTATGTGTCAGGGTTGAAGATGTTGGTATATTTGTTAATGAATACTTGACTGTCTTCATAAATGAGGGGGTGATGCAGACATTATAATTAAGGAGAAGGAGTGTGAAGCATTGGACATGACAAACTGAGGGGGAGAAGAAGTATAAATGGGATGAGCATCAGGGCCGGATGAAATGTACCACAGGCTGTTAAAAGAAGCCAGTGAGGAAATAATGGAAGGTCTGACCATCAGTTTCCAATCCCTCACTGGATACAGGTGTGATGTCAGAGGATTGGAGGTCTCTGCAATAAAATAAAAATTCTGCAGATGCTGGAAATCTGAAATAAAAACTATCAGTGCTGGAATTACACAGCAGGTCTGGCAGCATCTGTGGAGAGAGAAGCAAAGTTAACATATCTGTTCTGATGAAAAGTCACTGACCTGAAATGTTAACTTTGCTTCTCTCTCCACAGATGCTGCCCGATCTGCTGTGTATTTGCAGTACATTTTGTTTTTATTGCTAACATTGCACCATTGTTGAAAAAGGAAGCAAGAGATAGACCGAATAATTAAAGACCAGTCAGCCTAACCTCAATGGTGGGTGAATTATTGGAATTAATTCTGAGAGACAGTTTAAACGGTCACTCAGAAAGGTTCGGATTAATCAAGTATCATCAGCCTGGATTTGTTCAGGGAAGCTCGTGTCTGACTAACTTGAGTGAATTTTTTGAAGAAGTAACAATGAGGATTGATGAGGGTAGTGCAGTTGATGTGGTCTACATGGATTTTAGCAAGACTTTTGACAAGGTCCCACATGACAAACCGGTTAAAAAAAATAAAAGCACATGGGATCCAGGGGAATGTAAAAGCTGGACATAACATTGACTCGGTGGCAGGAAGCAAAAAGGAATTGGGTACGGGTGTTTTTGCAACTCGAGGTCTGTTTCAAGTGGTGTTCCACAGGGCTCAGAACTAGGTTCCCTGCTTTTTGTGGTATATATTAATGATTTGGACATGAATGTAGAGGGCATAATCAAGACGATTGCAGATGACATGAAAATTGTCCGTGTTTTTGATAGCGAGGAGGATAGCTGCACACTGCAGAAAGATATCAATAGACTGGTCAGGTGGGGATAATAGTGGCAAATGGAATTCAAATTGGACAAGTGTGAGGTGATGCATTTGGGAGGTCAAAAAAGGCAAAGGAATAAACAATTAATGGGAGAACACTGAACGGTGTAGAGGAAGTGAGGGACGTTGGAGCGAATGTCCACAGATCCCTGAAGGTAGCAGGACAGGTCAATAAGGTGGTTCAGCAGGTATATGAAATCCTTTCCTTTATTAGCTGAGGTATAGAGTATAAGGGTGACCTGGGTGTCCTTGTCAATAAGTCACTGAAAGCTAACATGCAGGTGCAGCAAGCAATTAGGAAAGCTATTAGTTTGTTAGCCTTTATCGCAAGAGGATTTGAGTACGGGAGTCGTGAATTCTTGCTTCAATTGTACAGAAACTTGGTTAGACCGCACTTGAAATACAGTTTTGGTCTCCTTACCTTAGGAAGGATATTATTGCCATGGAGGGAGTTCAACGAAGGTTCATCAGACTTGTTCCAGGGATGGTAGGACTGTTGTATGAAGAAAGGTTGGAGAAACTGGGGCTGTATTCTCTCGAGATTCGAAGAATGGGAGGTGATCTCATTGAAACCTACAAAATACTTAAACGACAGTCAGGGTAGATGCAGCTAAGATCCCTGGTTGGGGAGTCGAGAACCAAGGGAAGGAATTTCAAAATAAGGGAGTAGCCGCTTAGGACAGAGATGAGGAGAAATGTCTTTAATCAGAGGTTTGTGAATCTTTGGAATTCTCTACCCCAGAGGGCTGTGGAAGCTCAGTCATTGAGTATGTTTAAAGAAGAGATTGACAGATTTCTAAATACAAATGACATCAGGGAATATGAGGAAAGTGTGGGGAAAAGGGCATTGAAGTGGACGATCAGCCATGATCATATTGAATGGTGGGGCAGGCTCGAAGGGCTGAATGGCCGACTCCTGCTCCTATGTTCCTATGTTCCTAACTCCACATGATCAGCGAGGCACAGCCTCAAGCCGACTTGGTGGGTGGTGCAAACAGATATTACTGCTTCTGATCTTCACCAGAACAGAGAGTGAGATGTAACATTGATCATCAATCAGACTGTGAGAGAATACAGCAGAATAAAACACATGGAGAGACACTGTGCAATAACAAATAGATTTGATTGGAATGTTGAATTCTGATTGGAATGGATAAAACAGCAGATTAAATTGGGATTCTCATTGATCTGGGACAGAAAAGAGAAACTGATGGAAAGAAGGGAAGAAGAAAGAAAAGAAAGGATGGAACTGTTCACTTTTTTCAGTTTTTTCACTCACCCATCAAAGATGGATAAAAAAAGTTGCAAATAACAGTGAATTTCACCAGAAAGGGAGATTAAATGCTGTCGAAACCTTGGATCGAAGGATGCCCCAACAGATCATCTGTTTAACTGTCTCCTCACTGGGGGATTTCAAGCAGTGAGTAATATTATTCTCTACTTTTGTTAAATGAACCCAGAACTGTCACTTGGAGTTAATATCTGTGTTCCGACTCCTGAATTATAAAATTGTGACTTTATCAATATTTTCTGGCCACATTTCCAGCTGAAAGAACTAATAACTCTAATTTACACAATACTATATACACACTCATCAAGCCTCCTAAGCTAGCATCCTTGGTGCTGCTCTCTCTTCTCCCAAACCTCATCTCTTTTGACTGTTACATCATCACTCTGACAGTGGGAGGGGTTGATCCCACTGTCTTCAGCATTAACCCTTTACATCCTTATCCTACACTGTCTGTCAGAAAAAAATGGTCAGAGGGAACTTCCTTCATTTATCGAAAAACCAGCTGCTCCCAGTTGAAAATCAACTCAAACCCATCAGCGAGAGAGAGAGACTGTCAGAGAACTTCCTGCATCCAGTCTTGACCCTGTCACACTCAGCAGCTGTTCACCCAGACCCCACTCTCCTCAACACTGAACATTGTTACCGAGACACTTCACATACTGTTGAGAAAAGGCAGGAAAGGTCAAAGTTCACAGCTGTTTTGAATAGAACAAAGTTTAATATCTCCTCACCGTTTCTCGGTAACCACATGAGACAATGGTTTTCTTATTTGGTTCCTTTGATTTTTCTTGCTCCTGACTGAGAAATATTCCAAACCTCAGATCAACCCTCCCACTTGTGTCGTGTCCCAGTCTCAATTACAAGCAACACATAATGACACACACACTTTGAAACATACAACACGGTCACACTTTCCTTCAGTGAGATTAAGGTCGAGCTTATTTTCCAGGTCGAATGCAACTGTGAACAAATTTGTATCAAAGAAGTTGCCTTTGAAATATCAGCACTGAATTTCTGTACGAGGAGGAAGAGCCATTCCAAACTCACATCCTTCACAAAGGCTGTTTTCTCCTGTGAATGAAATTCATTATGTAATTTGAATTCAAAGTTAAAGTTCACAAGACACAGACATAAATGTTGAAACGGAAACTTCTCAAGCATATTGCAAATACGAAATAAGACTCTGCTGGGAATCGAACCCAGGATCTCCTGTTTACAAGACAGGTATTTTAACCAACTAAGCTACAGAGCCAGATCGGAAGTGCCCTTGCAATTGAAATCTGAGGTGGTTACTATTCATTCTCATCCCACTTCTCCACAGGTCACAACGAAAATTTTAACTTTTCCCACTTACTGATACAGTCAATCAGATGCTCTATTTTTCCCAGAATAGAAGACACTTAATGAACAACAAAATTATCAGTTTCTTATAGAACACGTTTTAACTAATCATGAAGTAAAGCATAAACACACAGGTGGAAATTTTAAAAGTTCCCTTTTTACCTTAACCAACATTTAAAGTCCCTTTCTTACCTCAGCTGAACACATGCACACACACATACTGAAAAAAAGGGATTTTTCTATACAATTCAGGGCTCTGTTAAAGACAAAAAAAACACTTGGACTGATTACTTGCTCATTTCTGAAGAAAACAGCAGATGAGATATGTTGTTCCAAAATTGACAGACAGTCTAATTTCCGAGTACATGTACACAGGTCACTCGGTTCTTTTAGAAGAGTTTATTTAGAGGCGGGGTTGAGAATTAATTTTAGCAGGCTTTCTTCAAAGACAGAATATGAGACGAATTGACACAGTGAACTTCTCAGAGTCTTTTCAAGATTTGCTGCAAAACACGGTGGGTTGCGTTCTTCTCTCATTCCTTGACACTTCGTCTGGCTAAATTTATCAGCTGCTCACTCCAGAAGGTAAAACACAATGACTGCTACAAACAAAAGCTTGCGATTTTTCTGCCCTCTTTGGTGCACGCTGCTGCTGCCGAGCTTGTCCAATCAAGAGGCCCGACTGACTTCTCTGTCCACATTTCCCCGTTACCAGGGCTTCTGTTCTCCATTTAACTTGAGTCGTGACAACTTGTCAACATAGTTGTCAAATTAATACTTTCAGTGCCCTCTTGAAAAAGAACTGGTCTTACATTTATTCAGTTTGATTATAATTTCCTCAACAAAATAAAATTCACAAAAAAAAAATTCAAAGTCCCTTCCATAACATCATGTACTTTCCCTGAGCTACAGGTTATTGCAAGTCTCTCTGGCTGTGTTTTTTTCTGTTGATTTTGCACTCAGGTTCTTTCTGAATCCATGTGTTTGCAGTTCTTTGTGCGTGAGAGACATGGAGATATGCTTAAACATTTCCCAACAAATTATTCATATCTCCGTCTTTCTCCGAACTTTGCACAAACACATTAATGTGGGAATCACACACACCAGGCCGTCAAACCTCTCCGCTAAACATTGAAAGGTGACAGTGTTTATTGTGATGGGGTTCCATTTATTCAGACGCATCTGGTATAAAGGTAATAGTGATCAAGATGTGATTCACACATGTAATTTATCTGTATATTATGTTCATGAGGTAATTATGCAAATAAACACGTCCTTGCACTTCCCACACTTGGTGTACATTTTCTCTGCTGATGCCCCCTGAATATATCAGAGAAAATGGTGATGAGGATGAGATAAAAGTCCGAAAATATTGGCAGCAAACAGCAGCAGGGACTGCAGTGAACAAGATCAGCCAGCTTCTGGTGAACTACCTGTCGGATGGTGGAGATTTTGGGTGGATTGTGTGAAGCCTGGGCCACAGACTGTCTCCTCAGTTGAATGAGATGCCGCAGGGTCTTAGTGTGCATCCGATTCAAAGTGATATTTTGGGAAAATATGGCTACACCCATGGGATACATGGCTCGGAACATATGAGAGGGCTCGAGAACTATTCAGTCCATATATTGAAAGAATTGAAATGTTTTTCAGAGCTAATAACATATTGGAATGTGAAGATGAAAATATAGAGGTCAAGACTCAGAATGAAGCAATTCTTGAGGGCAAGAAAGCAATTTTGCTAGTGGACATTAGCCTGGAAGTGTATGACCAGCTAACAAAGCTTCCTGCTCCCATCAAGGCAAAAGATGTGCCATTCAAAACAATCATCACCAAGTTAGAGGAACATTTCAACCCTAAGCCACTAGAGATCACGGCAAGCTAGAAATTTGGAACCAGAAAGCAGAAAAGTAGTGAAACAGTTGGTGAGTACATTGTGGCACTGAAGATTTTATCACTGCATTGCAGCTTTGGCACATTCTTAGACGGTACATTATGAGACAGATTTGTGCTTATATTGGTGAATGAGAAAAGATACTAAACACACAAAATCCGACATTTGAGCGAGCGTGTCAGATTGCTCTTTCCATGGAGATAGCTTCAAAGAATGCTCGGGAATTTCATCCTGTGCCAGTGAGAGTAACACACTTCAGGGGAGCTTAAAAAAAAACTGGAAAATGGGCTTTCAAATGGCAGATAAAATTTACACAGAGAATTGTGAAGTGATACAATTTGGGAGGAAGAATAAGGAGAGGCCATATAAATGAAATGTTACAATTCTAAAGTGGGTGCAAGAACAAAGAGACAATGTACACCAATCTTAGAAGGTTTGAAAAGGCTGCTAAGAGAAAAAAGGACACTTGGCTTTATTAATAGAGGCATAGAGTAAAAGCAAATAAGTTATGATAAACCTTTATAAAATACTGGGTCTGAATGGCCTATTCCTGTACCTCCACAGAAAGCTTCCATTCCAGGTTTACACACACTTGTCAGGATCACTCTCCATAGATCCCACCACTCCATGCAAGGATATCTCCCTCACGATCAGATCACAGGTCCTGAGTCCTACCACATCCAGTCATGAATGATGGTGGACAGATGAGATGAGGAGGATCCAAAAACATCCCCATCCTCAATGATGCTGGAGCCAAAGCTGAAGCATTTCTAACAATCTTCTGTCAGAAATTGCTCAGTGGATGATTCATCTCAGCCTCCTGAGGTCCCCAGCATCACAGTTTCCAGTCTTCAGCCAATTCGATTCACTCCACATGATAGCAAGAAACAGATGAAGGCACTCGATACAGAAAAGGCTATGGGCCCTAACAACATTCCGGCTCTAGTACTGAAGACTTGTGCTCCAGAACTAGCTGCACTCTCAGCCAAGCTGTTCCAGTAGAGCGACAACACAGGCATCTACTCGACAATGTGGAAAATTGCCCAAGTGTGCCCTCTCCATAAAAAAAATCAGGCCAAATGCAATCTGACCAATTGCCGCCCCATCAGTCTGCTATCAATCATCAGCAAAGTGATGGAAGATGTCATCAACAGTGCGATCAAGCACCACACACATGGCAATAATCTGCTCATCGATGCTCAGTTTAGGTTCTGCCACGGTCTCTCGGCTCCAAGCAAATACTAGCAGGTAGAGTATAATGTGGGAAAATATGAGGTTATCCACTTTGGTAGGAAGAATGGAAAAGCAAAATATCACTTAAATTGCAAGAGACTACAGAATGCTATGGTGCTGAAGGATCTGGGTGTCCTTGTACATGAATCACTAAAAGTTGGCATGCAGGTAGAGCAAATAATTAGTAAGGCAAATGGAATGTTACCTTTTATTTCAAGGGGAATGGAGGACATAAGTAGAGAAGCCTTGCTGCAAATGTACAGGGGTGTTGGTGAAAACACACCGAGAGTACCGTGTACAGTTTTGGTTTCCTTATTTAAGGAGGGATATCCTTGCAGTGGAGGCAGTTCAGAGAAGGTTCACTGGATTGATTCCTGTGATGAAGGAGTTGTCTTATGAGGAGAGTTGAGCAGGCTGGACCTGTACTCATTGGAACTGAGAAAAAATGATATTTGATTGTATTGAGACATATAAGATTCTGAGGAGGCTTGACGGGGTAGATGCTGAGAGAATTGGGGGTTTTCCATTTAAGAAGGAAATGAGGCGGAATTTCTTCTCTCAGAGATTCATTAATCTTTGGAATTCTCTAGCGCAGAGAGCAATGGAGGCTGGATCATTGAATGTCTTCAAGACTGAGTTCGACAGACTTTTATCTACCAGGAAGTCAAGGGTTATGGGGAGCAGGAAGAAAGTGGGAGTGAGGCCATGATCAGGCCATGATCCCTTTCATTGCAGCAGCTTTTTCGGGAGCAGAGTGTGAGCGAGTGAGCAGCTGGGAAGGTCAGTTTGAAAGTAAATTTAATTTCCTTTTGTTTTTCGGCGGAGGCCAGGGGGCTGCTGGGTAAGTAAAACACTATATATTTGGGCGGTTTAAAATAACTTTCCTTTCATTGCAGCAGCTTTTTCGGGAGCAGAGTGTGAGCGAGTGAGCAGCTGGGAAGGTCAGTTTGAAAGTAAATTTAATTTCCTTTTGTTTTTCGGCGGAGGCCAGGGGGCTGCTGGGTAAGTAAAACACTATATATTTGGGCGGTTTAAAATAACTTTCCTTTCATTGCAGCAGCTTTGTCGGGAGCAGAGTGTGAGCGAGTGAGCAGCTGGGAAGGTCAGTTTGAAAGTAAATTTAATTTCCTTTTGTTTTTCGGCGGAGGCCAGGGGGCTGCTGGGTAAGTAAAACACTATATATTTGGGCGGTATCTGAACCAGAGACACCACACGTGTCGTGTCTCCCACCCACCCTCCTCCTCTAACCAAAAAAAAGGACTCGGTGGGGTGTTTATAAGGTAAGGCTTTTTCGATTTCTCTGGTTTTATTGTGATTGGTAAAAACTTTTCGTTCCTTTTTCATTTAACTAAGTTAAGCTTAAGATTAAAAATGGCAGGAGATCTCAGACCCGTGTCATGTTCCTCTTGCTCAATGTGGGAGCTCAGGGACATGGCTGATGTCCCTGACTCCTTCACGTGCAGGAAGTGTGTCCAACTGCAGCTCTTGTTAGACCGCATGACGGCTCTCGAGCTGCGGATGGACTCACTTTGGAGCATGCGCGATGCTGAGGAGGTCGTGGATAGCACGTTTAGTGAATTGGTCACACCGCAGATTAGGATTGCTGAGGGAGAAAGGGAATGGGTGACCAAAAGGCAGAGGAAGAGCAGGAAGGCAGCGCAGGAGTCCCCTGCGGTCATCTCCCTCCAAAACAAGTATACCGTTTTGGATACTGTTGAGGGAGATGGCTCACCAGGGGAAGGCAGCAGTAGCCAGGTCCATGGCACCGTGGCTGGCTCTGCTGTTCAGAAGGGCGGGAAAAAGAGTGGAAGGGCTATAGTCGTAGGGGATTCGATTGTAAGGGGAGTAGATAGGCGGTTCTGTGGTCGAAAACGAGGCTCCCGAATGGTATGTTGCCTCCCAGGTGCACGGGTCAGGGATGTCTCAGATCGGCTGCAGAACATTCTAAAGGGGGAGGGTGAACAGCCAGTTGTCATTGTGCACATAGGCACTAATGATATAGGTAAAAAACGGGATGAGGTCCTACAAGCAGAGTTTAGGGAGTTAGGAGCCAAGTTAAAAAGTAGGACCTCAGAGGTAGTAATCTCAGGATTACTACCAGTGCCACGTGATAGTCAGATTAAAAATGAAAGAATAGTCAGGATGAATACGTGGCTTGAGAGATGGTGCAGGAAGGAGGGGTTCAGATTTTTGGGACATTGGGACCGGTTCTGGGGGAGGTGGGACTATTACAAATTGGACGGTCTGCACCTGGGCCGGACTGGAACCAATGTCCTTGGAGGTGCTTTTGCTAACGCTGTTGGGGAGGGTTTAAACTAATGTGGCAGGGGGATGGGAACCAATTGAGGTCAGTTGACAGTAAGGAGGTAGTAACAAAAGCCTGTAAGGAACTAGATAATGAAGTCAGTGTGACTAAGGGGAAGAGCAGGCAGGGAGCAGATGATGAATATAAAGGGACTGGTGGTCTGAGGTGCATTTGTTTTAATACAAGTAGTGTAGTAGGTAAGGCAGATGAACTTAGGGCTTGGATTAGTACCTGGGAGTATGATGTTATTGCTATTACTGAGACTTGGTTGAGGGAAGGGGATGATTGGCAACTAAATATCCCAGGATATCGATGCTTCAGGCGGGATAGAGAGGGAGGTAAAAGGGGTGGAGGAGTTGCATTGCTGGTCAAAGAGGATATCACAGCAGTGCTGAAGGAGGGCACTATGGAGGACTCGAGCAGTGAGGCAATATGGACAGAACTCAGAAATAGGAAGGGTGCGGTAACAATGTTGGGGCTGTACTACAGGCCTCCCAACAGCTAGCGTGAGATAGAGATACAAATATGTAAACAGATTATGGAAAGATGTTGGAGCAACAGGGTGGTGGTGATAGGAGATTTTAATTTTCCCAACATTGACTGGGATTCGCTTAGTGTTAGAGGTCCAGATGGAGCAGAATTTGTAAGGAGCATCCAGGAGGGTTTTCTAGAGCAGTATGTAAATCGTCCAACTCGGGAAGGGGCCATACTGGACCTGGTGTTGGGGAATGAGCCCGGCCAGGTTGTTGAAGTTTCAGTAGGGGACTACTTTGGGAATAGTGATCACAATTCCGTAAGCTTTAAAATACTCATGGACAAAGACGAGAGTGGTCCTAAAGGAAGAGTGCTAAATTGGGGGAAGGCCAACTATACCAAAATTCGGCAGGAGCTGGGAAATGCAGATTGGGAGCAGCTGTTTGAAGGTAAATCCACATGTGATATGTGGGAGGCTTTTAAAGAGAGGTTGATTAGCGTGCAGGAGAGACATGTTCCTGTGAAAATGAGGGATAGAAATGGCAAGATTAGGGAACCATGGATGACAGGTGAAATTGTGAGACTAGCTAAGAGGAAAAACGAAGCACACATAAGGTCCAGGCGGCTGATGAAAGACGAAGCTTTGAAAGAATATCGGGAATGTAGGACCAATCTGAAACGAGGAATTAAGAGGGCTAAAAGGGGTCATGAAATATCTTTAGCAAACAGGGTTAAGGAAAATCCCAAAGCCTTTTATTCATATATAAGGAGAAAGAGGGTAACTAGAGAAAGGATTGGCCCACGAAAGGACAAAGGAGGAATGTTATGCTTGGACTCAGAGAAAATGGGTGAGATTCTAAATGAGTACTTTGCATCGGTATTCACCGAGGAGAGGGACATGACGGATGTTGAGGTTAGGAACAGATGTTTGATTACTCCAGGTCAAGTCGGCATAAGGAGAGAGGAAGTGTTGGGTATTCTAAAGGGCATTAAGGAGGACAAGTCCCCAGGTCCGGATGGGATCTATCCCAGGTTACTGAGGGAAGCGAGAGAGGAAATAGCTGGGGCCTTAACAGATATCTTTGCAGCATCCTTAAACACGGGTGAGGTCCCGGAGGACTGGAGAATTGCTAATGTTGTCCCCTTGTTTAAGAAGGGTAGCAGGGATAATCCAGGTAATTATAGACCGGTGAGCCTGACGTCAGTGGTAGGGAAGCTGCTGGAGAAGATACTGAGGGATAGGATCTATTCCCATTTGGAAGAAAATGGGGTCAACAGTGATAGGCAACATGGTTTTGTGCAGGGAAGGTCATGTCTTACCAACTTAATAGAATTCTTTGAGGAAGTGACAAAGTTGATTGATGAGGGAAGGGCTGTCGATGTCATATACATGGACTTCAGTAAGGCGTTTGATAAGGTTCCCCATGGCAGGCTGATGGAGAAAGTGAAGGCGCTTGGGGTCCAAGGTGTACTAGCTAGATGGATAAAGAACTGGCTGGGCAACAGGAGACAGAGAGTAGCAGTAGAAGGGAGTTTCTCAAAATGGAGACGTGTGACCAGTGGTGTTCCACAGGGATCCGTGCTGGGACCACTGTTGTTTCTGATATACATTAATGATTTGGAGGAAAGTATAGGTGGACTGATTAGCAAGTTTGCAGACGACACTAAGATTGGTGGAGTAGCAGATAGTGAAGGGGACTGTCAGAGAATACAGCAGAATATAGATAGATTGGAGAGTTGGGCAGAGAAATGGCAGATGGAGTTCAATCAGGGCAAATGCGAGGTGATGCATTTTGGAAGATCCAATTCAAGAGTGAACTATGCAGGAAATGGAAAAGTCCTGGGGAAAATTGATGTCCAGAGAGATTTGGGTGTTCTGGTCCACTGTTCCCTGAAGGTGGCAACGCAGGTAAATAGAGTGGTCAAGAAGGCATACGGCATGCTTTCCTTCATCGGACGGGGCATTGAGTACAAGAGTTGGCAGGTCATGTTACAGTTGTATAGGACTTTGGTTCGGCCACATTTGGAATACTGCGTACAGTTCTGGTCGCCACATTATCAAAAGGATGTGGATGCTTTGGAGAGGGTGCAGAGGAGGTTCACCAGGATGTTGCCTGGTATGGAGGGCGCTAGCTATGAAGAGAGGTTGAGTAGATTAGGATTATTTTCATTAGAAAGACGGAGGTTGAGGGGGGACCTGATTGAGGTGTACAAAATCATGAGAGGTATAGACAGGGTGGATAGCAAGAGGCTTTTTCCCAGAGTGGGGGTTTCAATTACTAGAGGACACGAGTTCAAAGTGAAAGGGGAAAAGTTTAGGGGGGATATGCGTGGAAAGTTCTTTACGCAGAGGGTGGTGGGCACCTGGAACGCATTGCCAGCGGAGGTGGTAGATGCGGGCACGATGGCGTCTTTTAAGATGTATCTAGATAGATACATGAATGGGCAGGAAGAAAAGAGATACAGAACCTTAGAAAATAGGCGACATGTTTCGAGAGAGGATCTGGATTGGCGCAGGCTTGGAGGGCCGAAGGGCCTGTTCCTGTGCTGTAATTATCTTTGTTCTTTGTTGTTCTAGGTCAGCCATGATCCTATTGAATGGCGGAGCAGGCTCGAGGGGCAAAATGGCCTACTCCTGCGACTATTTCTTCTGTTCTTCTGTTCTTATAACCTCATTGCAGATTAGTTCAAACAGAGACGAATGAATGGAATTCCAGAGGAGAGGTGAGAGTGATTGCCCTTGAGTGAGTGTGGCATCAAGGATCCCTAGCAAAATTGAAGTCAATTGGAATCTGTGGAAAACTCTCCACTTGGTGGAGTCGTACCTCGCACAAAGCAAGATGGTTGTGGTTAGTGGAGGCCAATCATCTCATCCCAGGACATTGCCTCAGGTGTTTCTCAGGGTTGTGTCCTAGGTCCAGACATCCTCAGCTGTTTCATTGTTGACTCAGAAGAGTCAGAAGCGGGAATGTTCCCTGCTGATTCACAATTCCTCAGATACTGAAGCAGTCTGTGCCCACAAGCAGCAAGACCTATACAACGTTCAGGCTTCAGCTGATAAGTGACAAGCAACCTTCTGGCCACACAAGTGCTAAGCAGTGAACATCTCCAATGAGAGAAAATCAAACCATCCACCTTTTGATATTCAGCAGCATTACCATCGCTGAATCCCTCACCATAAACGTCTTGGGGGTTACCATTTACCAGAAACTAAACTGGAACAGTCACATCTATGCTGCGGCCATAAGCGTAGGTCAGAGATTGGGAATTCTGCAGCAAGTATCTCACCTCCTGATACACCAAAACCTGTCCACTATCGACAAGGCACAAGTCAGGACTGTGATGGAATACACCTCACTCAACAACACTCAAGAAGCTCAACACCATCCAGGACAAAGCATCCCACTTGATCAGAACCTAACCCACCACCTTAAACATTCACTTCCTCCACCACCAGTACACAGTGGCTGCAGTGTGTACCATCTCCATATGAACTGCAGTAACTTGCCAAGTATCCTTCAACAGCACCTTCCAAGACCGTGACCACTACCACCTCGAAGGACAAGGGCAGCAGATGCATGGGAACTCACTACCTGCAGTTTCCCCTCCAAGTCACTCACCATCCTGACGTGGAACTATATCGCCATTTCTTCGCTATTGTTGGGTCACAATCCTGGAACTCCCTCCCCAATAGCACTGTGGGTGTTTCTACACCATATGGACTGCATTGGTTCAAGAAGGCAGCTCACCACTACATTCTCAAGGGCAATTAGGAATGGGTAATAAATGCTAGACTTATCAGCAATACTCGCGCCCAAGAATGAATAAAAACCAAATCACTCTCCAAAGATTCCCCACAATTCAGGCTTGGACATTTACTTCAGGAGCACAGAGCTTTATATAACTGCAACATGAGTTCCAATCTTCAGATTCCATTAGCCTTTCACATTATTTTCTACCAGTCCACTAGCTTTTAGTGATTCAGCACTCGGGTCTCTGCTTCTCCAGTTTCTAACATCTCACCACTTATAAAAAACACTCTGATCTATCTTTCGTAGGTCCTAGATGACCCCTCATTTTAAACTCCATCTGCCAAAGCATTGCTCACTCACTTAATCTATCAAGAAGATTTGAAAATAAATTTCTTGCCAAAGGATAATGTTCTGCTTCTGCTCCCTCGCCGTTTGCTTTTCCCGTTAGTCTTTCATTTGGTGAAAGTAAAGATGGAAGGAAGGGAGGGAGGGAAAAATCTTCCTCCTTTTCGTGATCTCAATTTGATCTTCATTCCAGTCCAATTTGGTGAAGAATTCCAATTGTCTGTCTCAATTTTAATAAAGTATAAACAATTCTGGAATCACCTTCTAGATATTTAGTTTAGTTTAGTTTAGAGATACAGCACTGAAACAGGCCCTTCAGCCCACCGTGTCTATGCCGACCATCAACCACCCATTCATACTAATCCTACACCAATCCCATATTCCTACCACATCCCCACCTGTCCCGACCACCTACCTATACTAGGGGCAATTTATAATGGCCAATTAACCTATCAACTTGCAAGTCTTTGGCATGTGGGAAGAAACCGGAGCACCCGGAGTAAACCCACGCAGACACAGGGAGAACTTGCAAACTCCACACAGGCAGTCCCCAGAATTGGACCCGGGTCGCTGGAGCTGTGAGGCTGCGGTGCTAACCACTGCGCCACTGTGCCGCCAAGAGATTGACAAGAACAGGTTTCCAGGCCGACTTAACACAAAATTCTCCCCCCTGGAAACAACAATGCACTAGGCAGTTCATAAACTAACAACAAGGATGGGATTTGAACCCACACACGCAAAGGATTAGCAATTCATCATGTTAACCTCACCGCCACCTTGTCAACTGTTTTGGCGTGATGGTCACCTTCAGCTCAGATCCTGACTGTGCAGCCAGATGTGCAATGATGGAAATGCAGCTTCTGTAAGTAAATGAAATTTCCATCACATCAGGTCATGGCCTGTTGGGAATGGAGCGGTGTGAAACATTCCAGACCATGTCCAACACGTTTCAACTCAGTGTTAAAACTCACCACGGAAAGACTGGAACATACAAACATTTGCTCACAACATGATTAATATCACTCAGACACCTGAACCATTAGGTCACTGACGAAGTCATGATGACTTCTAATTTCTCATGAAATGACAACTGAACTGACTGGAAGTATTGCTTTAACTCCACATGATCAGAGAGACACAGCCTCAGACTGACTTGTCAGGTGGTGTAAACAGATATTACTGCTTCTGATCTTCACCAGAACAGAGAGTGAGATGTAACATTGATCATCAAACAGACTGTGAGAGAATACAACAGAATAAAACACATGGAGAGACACTGTGGAATAACAAATAGATTTGCCTGGAATGTTGAATTTTAATTGGAATGGATAAAACACCAGAAACAACAGATTAAATTGGGATTCTCATCATTATATTGATCTGGGACAGAAAAGAGAAACCGATAGAAAGAAGGGAAGAAGGAAGAAAAGAAAGGATGGATCTGTTTACTTTTTTCAGTTTTTTCACTCGCCCATCAAAGCTGGATAAAAAAGTTGCAAATAACAGAGAATTTCACCAAAAAGGGTGATTAAATGCTGCCGAAACCTTGGATTGAAGGATGCCCCAACAGATCACCTGTTTAACTGTCTCCTCACTGGGGGATTTCAATCAGTGAGCAATATTATTCACTACTTTGTTTATGAAATGAACCCAGAACTGTCACTTGGAATTAATATCTGTGTTCCAACTCCTGAATAATAAAATTGTGAGTTTCTCAATATTATCTGGACACATTTCCTGCTGAAAGAACTAAGAACTCTTTTCTAATTTACACAATACTATATACACACACTCATCAAGCCTCCTAAGCTGGCAACCTTGGTGCTGCTCTCTCTTCTCCCAAACCTCATCTCATGTGACTGTTACATCATCACTCTGACAGTGGGAGAGGTTGATCCCACTGTCTTCAGCATTAACCCTTTACATTCTTATGCTACACTGTCTGTCCAAAAAATGGTTAGAGAACTTCCTTCATTTATCGAAACACCAACAGCTGCCAGTTGTAAATCAACTCAAACCCATCAGAGAGAGAGAGAGAGAGAGACTGTCAGAGAACTTCCTGCATCCTGTCCTGACCCTGTCACACTCAGCAGCTGCTCACCCAGACCCCACTCTCATCAACACTGAATACTGTTACCGAGACCCTTCAAATAATGTTTATAAAAGTCGGAACAATTCAAAGTTCATCGCAGCTGGACTGACTAGAACAAAGTTTAATATCTTTTCACCGTCACTCGGTGACCACATGAGAGACAGTCCTTAAATCAGGAGCATAAATTATCAGCTGTAAGAATGTTTGTCATTGGGTTGAATAATTTCTGTGTGAGAAATATTCCAGCATCATAAACCAGGGGAACGTGCTGACTGAGCTGTGTCTTCATCTCTTCTGGTCAGTCGGACAGTTCACCCTTCATTCTGCTCTGATTCGCTTTCCCCAAGCGGATCTTCAGATTCTCAAATAGTCATAGAGTCGTACAGCATAGAAACAGGTCCTTCAGCCCACCGCATCCATGTCGACCATAATGCCTATCTATACTAATCCCACCTGCCTGCATTAATTCCATATCCCTCTATGCCTTGCTCATTCAAGTACCTGTCCAGATGCCTCTTAATTGTCACTACTGTTCCTGCCTCCACCACCTCCTCAGGCAGCTCATTCCAGATACCCACGATTCTTTATGTGAAAAATTTACCCCTTTGATCCCCTTTAAACCTCCTCCCTCTCACCTTAAATCTATGCCCTCTAATTTTAGCCACCGCTCCCATGGGAAACAGACTCTGGCTATCTATGCTATCTATGCCTCTCATAATTTTATATACCTCTGTCATGTCTCCTCTCAGCCTCCTTCGCTCCAGGGAAAACAGACCCAGCCTGTCCAATCTCTCTTGATAACTCATGGCCTCCAAACCAGGCAACATCCTTGTGAATCTTTTCTGCACCCTTTCTAGCTGAATCACATCTTTCCTGTAATGCGGCAACCAGAACTGCACACAGTACTCCAAATATGGCCTAACCAACGTTATGCATAACTGTAACATGACGTCCTAACTCTTGTATTCAATGCCTCGGCTGATGAAGGCAAGCATGCCATACGCCCTCTTCACCACCCTGTCTACCTGTGTTGCCACTTTCAGGGAACTATGTACTTGCACACCAAGGTCTCTCTGCTCAACAACACTCCCCAGAGCCCTGCCATTCACTGTATATGTCCTGCCCTGGCTTAACTTCACAAAATGCATCACTTCACACTTGTCTGCATTAAACTCCATTTGCCAAGCCCTTGTCCACTTTCCCAGTTGATCTATATCCTGTTGTAACCTTAGACAACCTTCTTCACTGTCCACTATACCACCAATTTTGGTGTCTTCTGCAAACTTACTAATCATGCCCCTTACATTCACATCCAAGTCATTAATATATATGAAAAACAACAGGGGGTCCAGCACCGATCCCTGCGGCACACCACTGGTCACCGGCCTCCAATCTGAAAAACAACCGTCCACTACCACCCTCTGCCTCCTATCACCAAGCCAATTTTGCATCCAATTTGCTAGCTCATCCTGGATCCCATTTGTTCGAACCTTCTGGACCAGCCTACCAAGCGGGACCATGTCAAAGGCCTTGCGAAAGTCCATGTAGACAACATCCATCGCCCTGCCCTCGTCAATCCTCTTGGTCACTTCCTTGAAAAACTCAATCAAATTCGTGAGACATGATTTCCCACGCACAAAGCCATGATGACTATCGCTAATCAGACCATGCCTTTCCAGAAGCATATAAATTCTGTCTCTCAGAATCCCTTCCAATAACCTTCCCACCACTGATGTAAGACTCACCGGCCTGTAGTTTCCTAGCTTATCCCTTCTGCCCTTCTTAATAAAGGCACAACATTAGCTATCCTCCTGTCTTCCGGTACCTCGCCCGCGGCTAACGATGACACAAAAATCTCTTACAGGGCCCCAGCAATCTCCTCCCTTGGTTCCCATATCATCCTAGGATACACCTGGTCAGGCCCTGGGGATTTAACCACCTTAATGCACTTCAAAACCTCCAACACCTCCTCCTTTGTAATGTTGATATGCTCCAGGATATCAGTGCTCCTTCCCTTGAACTCACTAGCTTCCATGACCTTCTCCACGGTAAATACGGATGAGAAATATTCATTTAAGACCTCGCCCATTCCCCGTGGCTCCACACATAGATTGCCACACTGATCCTTAAGGGGACCTACTCTCTCCCTAGCTACCCTTTTACTCTTAATATACTTATAGAATCTTTTAGGATTCTCCTGTATCTTATGTGCCAAGGAAATCCCATGGACCCTTTTCGCCCTCCTAATTTCCTTCTTAAGTGCAGTCCTAGATCCTCTATGCTCCTCGAGTGAGTCGCTCGATCCCAGCTGCCTATACCTGACATATGCCTCCTTCTTTGTCCTGAACAGACCTCAATATCAATCGTCAACCAAGGTTCCCTAAACTTGTCAGCTTGCCCTTCCATCTAACAGGAACATGCCTGTCCTGAACTCTTCCTATCTCACTTTTAAAAGCCTCCCACTTGCCAGACGTCCCTTTACCTGTAAACAGTCTCTCCCATTCAACGTTTGAGAGTTCCTGTCTGATGCCATCGAAATTAGCCTTCCCCCAATTTAGGACTTCAACCTGAGGACCAGTACTATCCTTTTCCAGAACTATCTTGAAGCTAATAGAGTTGTGGTCACTGGTCCCAAAGTGCTCCCCCACTGGCACATCAAGCACCTGCCCATCCTCATTTCCTAAGGGGAGGTCGAATGTAGCCCCTTCTCTAAAAGGGCCATCCATATACTGCTTCAGAAAACTATCCTGGACACATTTAACAAATTCTTCCCCATCTGATCCCTTAGCACGAAGGCAGCCCAGTCAATATTAGGGAAGTTAAAATCACCCACTATTACAACCCTATAATTCCTACACATATCGGTGATTTCCCTACATATATGCTCCTCCACTTCCCTCTGACTATTGGGGGGCCTATCGTATAATCCCATCAAAGTGATCACCCTTTTCTTATTTCTAACTTCTACCCACAGGTCCTCGCTGGACATTCCCCCCCGGATATCCTCTCTAAGTACTGCCGTGATGTCCTCCCTAATCAATAGTGCAACTCTCCCTCCTCTCTTACCTCCACCTCTGTCACGCCGAAAGCTTCGGTACCCCGGAACATTGAGCTGCCAGTCCTGTCCATCCCTCTACCACGTTTCCGTAATAGCTACAATATCACAATCCCATGTACCGATCCATGCTTTGAGTTCATCTGCCTTACCTGTAAGGCTTCTTTCATGAAAGTAAATGCAGTTTAGCCTACCAGACCTTCCACGCTCCCTGTCCTGCCCCTGCCCAGCCTGCCTACTAGACCTGCTTGCTTTAACCTCTACATTTGCCTCAACCATCTCATCTGAGAGATTACTACTTTAGATCCCACCCCCTGCAAGACTAGTTTAAACCCTCCTGAGTAGTACTAGCAAACCTCCCTGCAAGGATATTGGTCCCCCTCCAGTTCAGATGCAACCCATCCTTCTTGTACAGGTCACCTCTGCACCAGAAGAGATCCCAATGATCCAAGTAGCTGAAGCCCTCCCGCCTTCGCCAGTCTTCAGCAACGCATTCATTTGCCTAATCCTCCTATTCCTACCCTCACTATCACGTGGAATAATCCTGAGATTACAACCCTGGAGGTCCTGCTTTTTAACCTTCTGCCTAACTCCCTATATTCACTTTGCAGGACCTCATCTCTCTTCATGCCTATGTCGTTAGTACCAATATGGACCACGATCTCTGGCTGCTCACCTTCCCCTTTCAGGATGTCCTGCAGCCGCTCCGAGACATCCTTGACCTTAGCACCAGGGTGGCAACATACCATCCTGGAGTCTCGATTGTGGCCACAGAAACGCCAAACTGCACCCATTACTATAGAATCCCCATCAGTATAGCTCTTGCAACATTTTTCCTCCCCTGCTGTGCAGCAGAGCCCTCCGTGGTGCCACAAACGTGGCTGTTGCTGCTTTCCCCTGGGAGGTCATCCCCCCGCAACAGTATCCAAAGCGGTATATCTGTTTGAGAGGGGGATGGCCACAGGGGACTCCTGCACTACCTGCTACTCCGTCTGGTGGTCACCCATCTCTTTTCTGCCTGTGCAGCCATTACCTGCATTGTGACCACCTCACTAAACGTGCTATCCACAACATCCTCAGCATCGCGGATGCTCCACAGTGAATCCATCTGCAGCTCCAGTTCCGTAATGCGGGTAGCCACTAGCTGCAGCTGGATACACTTCCTGCAGACATGCTCACCAGGGACACTGGAAGCGTCCCTGATTTCCCTCAAAGCGCAGGAGGAGCATATCACGGGGCTGAGCTCTCCTGTCATGTCTTACCCTTAGGTTAATTAGTTAATACCTTCATTAAAAAATACTAATTATACTAGGGTAATTGTTCCACCCACTTCATTCTGAAGTCCTTAAAAAAAAACACTTTAGTAGTACTCACCTGATCACGAGAGAATTTTTTTTCCAACAAAAAAAAACAACTTTCCCCTTATTTTTTCAGATATTCAAACAGCTGCTACTTACCAAGCAATCGGCTTGCAGCTCTCCTCTGATGTCACTGTTTGCCTTTTTTGTTCAATATTCCGGCGCATTGGAAGAGGTTCGACTGCTCTCCGCTCCCGGAAGGTAAGAGACTGGGCATCGATCCTCGGGGTCGATTTACAGGCTCCGCTCCCGGTGTTCCCCCCACAGGTCCGCTCTGCTCCTCGCCTCTCCGCTCTTGGAAGGTATGAGACTGGGCCTCGATCCTCAGGGTCGATTTATTGGCTCCGCTCCCGGCGTTCTCCCCACAGGTCTGCTCTGCTCATCTCCTCTCCGTTCCCGGAAGGGAAGAGCAAATCTGGAGACAGGGTTTTCTTATTTAGTTCCTTTCGATTTTTCTTGCTCCTGAATGATAATATATTCCAACCTTGGATCAACCTTGCGTTGTGTCCCAGTCTCGGTTAAAAGTGACACATAACGGCACCAACACACTGAAACATACAACATGGTCACACTCTGCTTCAGTGAGATTAATGCTGAAGCAGTTTCCATGTCGAATGCAATTGTGAACAAATTTCTTTCGAGGAAATTGTGGGTGATTGAGTATTTGCACTGAATTTCTGTGCAAGAAGCGACAGTTTCAAACAGCCATTCCCAAATCACTTCCTTCACAAAGACAAAAACTGTGCTGTCTTAACGTGTGACTCAACTTCACAAACAAATCTGAACTTGAAGTTCAGGAGAAGACAGAGAAGTGAATAACTGACAGTGTAATCTCTGAATCATAATTTTCTTGTTTCTTTGCTGAAGTGAGGCTCAACCCGAAGACACACAAGATTACGGAAATCTACAAATTTGGAATGAGAAAGCAGAAAAGTAGTGAAACAGTTGGTGAGTACATTGTGGCACTGAAGAATTTATCACTACATTGCAACTTTGACACATTCTTAGATCGTACATTATGAGACAGATTTGTGCTATCTTGGCGGATGAGAAAAGATACTAAACGCACAAAATCCCACATTTGAGCAAGCGTGTAAGATTGCTCTTTACATGGAGATAGCATCAAAGAATGCTCGGGAATTTCGTCCTATGCCAGTGACAGTAATACACTTCAGAGGAAATTAAACACACTGGTAAAATGGGCTTACACATAACAGATAAAATTTTACACAGAGAAGTGTGAAGTGATACAGTTTGGGAGGAAGAATGAGACAATGTACACCAATCTTTTCTGTTCAAGGTTTGACAAGGTTGCTAAGAGCAAACAGGACACTTGGCTTTATTAATACAGGCAGAGAGTAAAAGCAAATAAGTTATGCTAAACCTTTATAAAACACTGGGGCTGAATGGCCTACTCCTGCACCTCCACAGAAAGCTTCCACTTCAGTCTCGGACACCCTTGTCAGGATCACTCTCCATACATCCCGCCACTCCACGCACGGATATCTCCCTCAGGATCAGTTCACAGCTCCACAGTCCTGCCACATCCAGTCGTGAATAGTGGTGGATAATGAAATAACTAACAAGATGAGGAGGCTCCAAAAACATTCACATCCTCAATGATGGTGGTGCTGAGCACGTCAGTGCAAAAGATGAAGCTGAAGCATTTGCAACCATCTTCAGTCAGAAATATTAAGTGGATTTGATCTGTGCTAATTTCAGCTCCTCATGCTCGCTGGTGCCTTGGTTCTCTGGTGCTAATTTCAGAGTAAATCATGCAGCTTGACAATTGGAGCCAAAGAAAAAGACACAGGAGAGGTTGAAAGTGCCAAAACCTGGGATTGAACCAAGAACTGTTTAACTGTTAGTACAACACGAACTCAACAAAGCTATTTCAACAACACACTAAAGCCACCATTCTGTCACTGCTTTGGAAGACAATATATACATTTAAGTGTTTGTAAAAAGTTACAGGACACAACATGTGAGTAATATCCCCCATTGTTTTCACAGTACTGATGGATTGTTAAGCGGGAGACAGCCAGAAGTCCCATTGTGCCACACTGACCCTGAGCTGTGAGTGAGATGAGATAAAGTTCAATCTTCAGCAGAGAGATTCTGGAGAGAGGTAAGAGTCCTGAATCAAGGAAAGACTTTCTGACACAATAAAAGCAAAATACTGCAGATGCTGGAAATCTGAAATAAAAACAAAAAGTGCTGGAAATACTCAATAGCTCTGGCAGCATTTGTGGTGAGAGAAACAGAGTTAACGTTTCTGGTCTGTGACCTTTCATCAGAACAGACAAAGGTTAAAAAAGAATTAGGTTTTAAACAAGTGAAGGGGAGGGGTGTGTGGGAGAGAACAAAGGGGATGGTGTTTGATAGGGCAGAGGGCAGGAGAGATTAAATAACAAAGCTGTCCTGGGACAAAGGCAAAGAGTGCGTTAATGCTTGTGGTTGCCTGACACCAGTCATGCTCTGAAGTTATTGAACTCAATGTTCAGTCCACAAGGCTGTAGAGTGCTGAATCAAAAGGTCAGGTGCTGCTCCTCGAGCTTGCGTTGATAATCACTGGAACACTGGAACAGGCCAAAGACAGAAATGTTGACATGAGAGCAGGGGGGTGTGTTGAAATGGCAAGCAACCAGAAGCTCAGGGTCATGCTTTCGCACTGAGCAGAGGTGTTCCACCGAACCTGCGTTTGGTCTCCCCAGTTTAGAGGAGACCGCATTGTGAGCAGTGAATACAGTATACATAATTGAAAGAAGTACAAGTAAATCGCTGCTTCACCTGAAAAGGATGTATCGGGCTTTGGATAATGAGCAGAGAGGAGGGAAAAGGGCAGGTATTATATCTCCTGCGATTGCATGGGAAGGTGCCTTGGGAAGGGGACGAGGTATTGGGGTAATGGAGGAGTGGACCCGGGTGTCGTGGAGGGAACAATCCCAGCAGAATGCTGACAGGGGAGGGGAGGATGCGTTTGGTGGTGGCATCACGCTGGAGGTGGCGGAAATGGTGGAGGATGATCCTTTGGATGTGGAGGCAGGTGGGGTGGAAAGTGAGGACAAGGGGAACCCTGTCGCAGTTCTGGGGGGGAGGGGAAGGCGGAGGGCAGAGGTTGAGGGTCCTGTCAACTACACTGGGAGGGGGCGGGGGGGGGGGGTAGTTGAAATCTGATGATGTTGTTGAATTTAATTTCAAACACTCCTTGAACTCTCTGCCGATGAAGTCTGAAAAAGGGAAGAACAACCACACAACAAGGGTCTCGTATCCAAGACCCTGAGATTAAAAGTCTCATGCTCTACCAACTGAGCTAACAAGGCCTGATACAGTACTTCTACTCTGTCTGTTATTGGACGGATGCAGCTGTTGGCTCCACCCCAAGGGCGGGAGTTTGTTCCACCAACCATGAAGCAGCTTCCCATCAATTCCCCAGATTATCAGTAAATCTACTTACAGAAGCCCCGAAGTGTGATATATTCCTCTCACTCATCGATAATAAAACTGAAATCTTTTTACCTTCCAAATGCTGCAATCTATTTTGTCAGTATTTATTTCTCTCTACTTTTTATTTAGTTCATGCATTCCTTAGGAATTTGTTTTCCAATTATATCTGATGGAAGAAATGAACAGATCTGGCAACTCAAAACTGGGCATCCATGAGGCACTGTGGGACATCAGCAGCAGCAGAATTGTATTTAAACACAATATGTTACCTCATGGCCTGGCATATCCCTGACTTTACCATTACCATCAAGTCAAGGGAGCAATAGTGGTTCAATGAAGTGTGCAGGAGGGCATGTCAGGAGCAGCACCAAGCAGACCCAAAAATGAGGTGTCAACCTGGTGAAGCTACAACACAGGATTACTTGCATGTCAAACAGTGGAAGCAGCATGCAATAGACAGAGCTAAGCGATCTCACAACCAACAGATCAGATCAAAGCTGTGCAGTCCTGCCACATCCAGTCCTGAATGGTGGGGGATAATTAAACAATTCACAGGAGGTCAAGGCTCCACAAATATTCCCATCCTTAATGATAGGGGAGACCAGCATATCAGTGCAAAATACAAGGTTGAATCATTTGCAACCACCTTCAGCCAGACGTGCCAAGTTGATGATCCATCTCGGCCTCCTCCTGTGGTCCCCAGCATCACAGATGCCAATCTTCAGCTAATCCAATTCACTCCACATGATATTTGCAGTGGTTCAAGAAGGCAGCTCACCACCACCTTCTCAAGGGCAATTAGGGATGGGCAATAAATGCTGGCCTGGCCAGCGTGGCCCATATCCCATGAATGAATTTTTAAAAAATCAAGAAATGGCTGAAGGCTCTGGATCCTGACAACATCCCGGCTGTAGTGCTGAATACTTATGCTCCAGAACTAGCCGTGCCACCAGCCAAGCTGTTCCAGTACAGCTACAACACTGGCATCTACCCGGCAATGTGGAATATTGCCCAGGTATGTTCTGTACACAAAAAGCAGGACAAATCCAACCCGGTCAATTACTGCCCCGTCAGCCTCCTCTTGATCATCAGTAAAGTGATGGAAGGTGTCGTTGACAGTGCTATCAAGCAGCACTTACACAGCAATAACCTGCTCTTCATTGCTCATTTTGGGTTCCGCCAGGGCCACTTAGTTCCGGAACTCATTATGGCCTTGGCCCAAATATGGGCAGAAGAGTTGAATTCAGGAGGTGAGGTGAGGTGACAGTGACTGCTCTTGCCAAGAGCATCAAGGAGCCCTTGCAAAATTGAAGTCAATTTTAATCAGGGGAAAACTCTCCACTAGTTGGAGTCATACATCGCGCAAAGGAATATGTTGATGCTTGTTGGTGGCCAATCATCTCGGTCCCGGAACATCACTCAAGACTTCCTCAGGGTAGTGTCCTAGGCCCCAACCATCTTCAGCTGCTTCATCAATGACCTTCCCTCCGTAACAAGGTCAGAAGTGGGGATGTTCGCTGATGATTGCAGAATGTTCTGTCTCATGAACATCTCCTCAGATACTGAAGCAGTCCAAGTCCACATGTAGAAAGACCTGGACAACATTGGGCTTTGTGTGGCACAGTGGCACAGTGCTTAGCACCGCAGCCTCACAGCTCCAGTGACCCGGGTTCAATTCCAGGTACTGCCTGTGTCGAGTTTGCAAGTTCTCCCTGTGTCTGCGTGGGTTTTCTCCGGGTGCTCCGGTTTCCTACCAAAAGACTTGCAGGTTGGTAGGTAAATTGGCCATTATAAATTGCCACTGGTATCGGTCGGTGGAAGGGAAATATAGGGACAGGTGGGGATGTGGTAGGAATATGGGATTAGTGTAGATTAGTGTAAAATGGGTGGTTGATGGTCGGCACAGACTCGGTGGGCCGAAGGGCCTGTTTCAGTGCTGTATCTCCAAACTAAACTAAAGTGGCAAGTAACATTCACGCCACAAAAATGCCAGGCAATGACCGTTTCCAACAAGAGAGAATCTAACCATCTTCCCTTGATATTCAACGACATTACCATTGCTGAATCCTTCACGATCAACATTCTGGGGGGTACCATTGAGCAGAAACTGAATTGGATCAGCCATATAAATAGCATAGCTCGAAGAGCAGGTCAGAGGCTGGAAATTCTGCTGTGACTGACTCACCTCCTGTCCACCATCTACAAGGCACAAGCCAGGAGTGTGATGCAATACTCCCCACTTGCCTGGATGAGTGGAGCTCCAACAACACCAAAGAAACTCAACACCATCCAGGACAAAGCAGATCACTTGATCAGCACTCCATCCACTACTTTAAATATTCATTCCCTGCACCACCAGTGAACAGTGGCAGCAGTGTGTACCATCTACAAGATGCACTGCAGCAACTCACCAAGCCTCCTTCGACAACACCTTCCAAACGCCCTCCCTTGAGAACCTGGAAAGACATTGAATGAATGGGAACACCACCATCTGCAAGCTCCCCTCCAAGCTACACACCATCTTGACTTGGAACTATATCACCGTTCCTTCACTGTCACTTGATCAAAATCCTGGAACTCCCTTCCCAACAGCACTGTTGTTTTACGTACAACACATGGACTGCAGTGGCTCAAATAAGCTGCTCACCACCTTCTTCTCAAGGGCAATTAAGGATCGACAATAAAGGCTGCGTTTGCTGACAACACAACCACTAGGTGGCACAACTCGCTTTCTCCCCCTCCTTCGCACCGGCCGCTTCCATCCTCCACAGTCGCTCACTCCAGACCTCACTGCACCCCGCACTTCCCTGGACGTTTGTCCCCCGATCGCGTCACCCCATTCTCTGGTCGCATGGTCACTCCCCACCCCCCCCCTCCCCTCCAGGCGCTAGCTCTATGCTGCGCTGCTTCCTTTCTCTCGGCCACTTGCTCCCACGTTTGTCGAATCTCCACGCGCCGCCCGAAGAAGTAAGGTGGGCTGCAAAGTGTGACATAGGAGCGAGGAGTGAGTGGCCTAGAGGAGGGACGTGGCACGGCCTAGAGCTAGCAGCTGGAGCGGGAATTGGGGGGTTGAGAGCGAGCAGCCAGAGAGCTATGTGACGCGAGCGGGGAACGAACAGCCAGGGGAGCATCGAGGTGTGGAGCGAGCGGCTGAGGGGAGGAAGCGTCGAGGCCTGAAGCGAGTTGTCGAGGGGGGAGAGCTCCAGCCTCAAAGTCTCCTATTCAGCCGCTTCCTCCAGCTGAGTGAGGGGCTGGATACCCGATGACGCTGTGGCGCACATGAGCGAAGATGGACCAGGCGCGGATATGCGATGACGTTGTCGCTGCGCCATGACATCATCCTGCGCATGTGCCACTTAATCCTGGCAAGATGTAGCTGTGCCTATGCACAGCTTGGCACAGTCCGATGATGTCAGCGGGCCGCTGCATTGACAGGAATCACATTGTGTCAGCAGTGCCCACATCCCATGAAAGAATAAAAAAGAGATTTACCACAATGGTAGCAGGGTGAGGGATTTCAGTTATGTGGAGAGATTGGAGAAGCTGGGGTTGTTCTCCTTGCAGCAGAGAAAATTCAGAAGAGATTTGACACATTTGTTCAAAATCATGGAGGTTTTCAATAGTTTAAATAAGGAGAAACTGTTTCCAGTGGTAAAAGGGTCAGTAAGCAGAGGACACAGATATCAGGTGATTGGCAGAAGAACCAGAGGTGACATGAAGAACCATTTTTTACACAGCAATGTGTTGTGATAAAGAAAGAAAAGACTTGCAGTTATGTAGCATATTTCAAGACCACTGGATATATCAAAGCACTTTGTAGAAAATGAAATACTTTTGAAGTGTAATCACTGTTGTAATGTCAGAAATGCAGCAGCTAATACCGACAAACAGCAATGTGATAATGACCAACTGATCTGATTGAGAGGAAAATATTGATCACAACACCAGGGAGAATTGTTCTTCACTTGTTTGAAATTGCAGCATGGGATCTTTTACATTCACCCAAACATGCAGACCAGGTCTTGGTTTAACATCACACCTGAAAGGCAGCACCTTCAACACTCTCAGTGCTGCACTGGAGTGCCAGCTGTGAAATCTGAACCCAGAAGCTTGTGATTTCGAGGTGAGTGTGACCAACTGAGCCACAGCTTTTACCTGCGTCTCAATCCTTCTACCAACAGTTTCTCTCTATCAGGTCTGTCACGACCCCTCATGATTGTGAACATCTCTATCAAATCTCCTCTCTAAGGAGAACAACCCCAGCTTCTCCAATCTAACCACATAACTGAAATCCTAACCACACGTTGCAGAAAGGAATTTTTCCTCATGTTCCTTCTGGTTTTGTGAGTCTCTTTAAATCTGTAACCTTCAGTTATTGACCGTTCAGCAGTTAGAAACAGTTCCTCAGTATTTACTCCACCTCAAACCTTCAAGAAAGCTCTGCAAAGTAACTGAAAATCAAGTTGTCAGAAGTGGGATTTAAACACATGCCTCCAGTGAAAGCTGCAACCTGAACAGAGAAGCTGAAACCGCTCAGTCACCTCAACTGTTCAGACCTTTTTGACCTCGTCATCACTTCTGTACTTTGAAAGGTTCACTCAGTTCAGGAACTTGTTCAATGTTGCTGGAATGATCAGTGATTGAGATATTAACTCCCCCGGGTTTTCCTGAGCTTGTTCTCGGTGTGTGGGGATGTTTGTCCTGGGCCGTGGAATCTTGCATCCCGGTAATGGACATTAACCCACTGATTGAATCTGTATTCACTGCTTTCCGCTGGTGCTGGGTAATTGCAGAGTGTGGGGCCGGAATGTTGCTGCTTGTCCCGGCCTCACTCACTCTAGGAAAGAGTGAATAATTGATGCATCTGTTTCTGTATCTGAAATGTGACTTCGATCTGCTGTTATTAACCGAGGCAGCGCTGCAGAAAGATACGTTAATAATCTCTCACTAATCAACTGCAAACAGTCAGAATGTGTAACTTTGAACAGCGCTTTCTGCAATGTCAGGGCTGGAAAATTGAGGGAGGGAGAGACACTGTCAGTATCTGAGTGCATACAGCACTGTACAGAGAAAGAGCCAATATACCGGGGCTGTGACACAGTGCATCTTTTCACATTTAATCACAATAATATCCGGAGTCAGGAACTGAAAAGGATGAAAAACCAAATAACAAGAGCAAAATTATAGATTAGTTGATAAGCTTTCACTGTGTTACCTGGTAGTCTACTGTTTTAGATTCAATGCTCTCTCCACTGTGGTCAGGGAATGATTTCTTCTCAAGGGCTGAATATTAACAAAACTTCTTGGAATTTAAAATCTTTCAAAATTAATTCCATGGAGCTAATGGGGAAAAGTCAAATAACTGCATCAATTATAGGAGAGCTGGTTGGTGATGATGTGGATGTGTCTGCAGTGTGCAGGACCAGACTGTTTCTATAGATTCACAATGAATGTTCCACCCTTTATTTGTAACAGTAAAACTGATCGTGGACAATGGCTATACTGGTTGCAGCAACCTGAAGATTTAACTCATTGACACCCTGCTTTAGGGTAATCTGGAAAGAACAACACCCAGCTCTGTCAGTTAGTGTGATAGTTTGTTAACCCACAATTTGTTGGTTCAAGCACTTAAAAGGATGAGGCTTTATTAACTTAAACTCTTCTACATCTGCTGTATTACTCTTGCTGTTGATTCTTCAAAGTTAAGGTTAATCAAGTCTTTCTTTGTGAAATCCATGCTGACTGTGCTTTATTATATTTTCATTTTCATATGTATTTTCTACTTTTGGGGATTACAGGATATTGTCATTTTTTATTGATTTTAATTTTATTTATTGCCCATCCCTAATTCCCTCGAGAAGGTGGTGGTGAGCTGCCTTCTTGAACCACTGCAGTCGATGTGGTGCTGTTAGGAAGGGAGTTCCAGGAATTTGACCCAGCCACAGTGAAGGAACGGTGATATGGTTTCAATTCCAGGATGGTGTGTGGCTCAGAGGGGAAATTGCAGGTGGTGGTGTTCCCATGCATCTGTTGCCCTTGTCCTTCTAGGTGATAGAAGTCATGGGTTTGGAAGGTGCTGTGTAAGGAGGCTTGCTGCGTTGCTGCAGTCCATCTTGTGCATGGTACACGCTGTGCGTTGGTGATGGAGAGAGTGAATATAGTGAATGAGTTGCCAATCAAGTGGGCTGCCTTGTCCTGGATAACGTTGATCTTCTTAAGTGTTGTTGGAGCTGAACCTATCCAGGCAATGTAGAGTATTGCATCACAATCCTGACTTGTGCCTTGTAGATAGGGGACAGGCTTTGGGGAGTCAGGAGGTGAGTTACTCGCCGCAGGATTCCTAGTGTCTGACCTGCTCTTGTAGCCATGATATTTATATGGCTACTGCAGTTCTGTTTCTGGTCAATGGTAACCCCCAGGATGTTGATAGTGGGGGATGCAGCAATCGTAATGCTGTTGAATGTCAAGGGGAGAGGGTTAGATTCTCTCTTGTTTCAGAAGGTCATTGCCTGGGACTTGCGTGACTCGAATGTGAAATATCCTTATTGTAGGGTATTGTATTGTACTGTACAGTGACTACACTTGGAAAGTCCTTCATTGGCTGTAAAAGGCTTTTCAAAGTCCTGTGGTCGTGAAATGCATGTGTCGCTTTTACCATTGTTATCAGTGTCATTTTGATCAAAAGATAGGTTTCGTGAGCACAAAGTTTAAATCAATGTTGATTCAAATAATGTAAAAGCATCTATATTCTTGCACTATACTTAATAATCACCATCTTCCCATCCTTGCAGAGTACAATGTTTTTGGTCCTGAAATTGATTCCACAATCTCAGTCCCTCAGACAATTTCAGCCCAGTTCTGATGAAAGATCACAGATCTGAAACGTTAACTCTGTTTCTCTCTCCACAGATGCTGTCAGACCTGCTGAGTATTTCCAGCATTTTCAAGAGTCTCGATTTAATGAATAGGAAACTTGTTTCCGATCAGATTGGGAGACAGTGTGAAACCACTCCATTGTACTCATGTCTGAGATTCTGAGGACAGGTGGCTGTTAGTGGAAGAGATCATTAATTAAATGTACCTAGCAACAGCTCAGACCAATTATTATTTTACATGGTGGTGTGATGGCCATCCAGGGGTTAAAAGTAGGGATCTTGTAAGGTTTCAGTGTGCAGGAACACTAGAAGATCTCAGGGGTAAAGGCTCAGATCATCAACCAAGTTCTCCACCTGATGAGGGATCTAGGGTGGACAAAGAGGACCGTGACACTCTGTGACCAAGCTCGACCAGTCCACACACCTGCCAGAGCTGTGAAGTTATATTCCCCAAGTTTGTTCAAGATAATTTTCCTTCCAATTATTAAGTACTATTTTACTCTCAATAAAAGTTCTGGACTTATTAATCAAGTATCCTATTGATTTAATTGGTTAAAGTCATGCCCAAAGAGATTGTCCACAATAGACTTTCCAGAACTGAAAGATAAGTCTGCAAGGATTGCTAATTTTACAGCCCTGTTTAAAAAGAGAGATAAACCCAGGAATTACAGACCAGTTCGTCTAATGTCAGTGGTGGGGAAACTTTTAGAGACAATTATCCAGGAGAAAATTAACTGGCACTTGGTAGAACATGGGCGAATAAATGACAGCCAGTACAGACTGGTTAACAGAAGATTGTGCATGAATTAAATAATTAATTAATTTCTTTGATGAAGTTTCACAGAGAGTTGACCAGGGTGGTGAGGTTGATGGTGTGTGTCTGCACTTCAAAATTGGGTTTGAAAAAGTACCATAAAATAGACTTGTTAACAAAATTTGAGCAGATGGGATTAAAGAGGCAGTGGCAGCGTGGTTACAAAATTGGCTGAGAGACGGAAAGCAAAAAGTAGGGTGAATGCTTGTTTTTCAGAATGGAGGGACTAATACAGTAATGTCACTGTTGTTGCAGTGTGTGCAGTGTCTGACTCTGAGCTGTCCTAGGGAGGGGGCTGTTTGTGATTTTCCTGTGGGGTGTATTATCATCAGGGTATCTCTCTGAGCTGTCCCAGGGATGGGGCAGTGTGTGATATCCTTGTGCATGTCATGCAGGCCCACTGGCGTGTGGTTCCATCCTGATGCCAAGAAACAGAGCCCCATCTCTGGGCAAAAAGTCTCACTTCCTTGTGGGTGTCTTGAGAGAGAAGAAGGCTTAGGGAGTAAACCTGGACAGTAAATCTGGAGTGGAGTCCCGTAGGCGGTTACCTGTTACTTATCAGGTAGTTTTCCAGCAACTCCTACAGCAGAGCTGGTACCAAACAGTGCTGCTTTTTTCCTATCCTTTGGACAATACTAGCAATGCTGAGAGGGGGTCCTGATGCTCAGTGTCTCCATACTATTTGCCCAGGCCTGTGCCCTGGAGAGGACACTCCAGCTTCGTGGTTAAACATTAGCAAAACATGGGAAGAAACAGTTACCGATTATAAGCTCTCACTCAATTGGTGTAGGGTATGAGCACAAGGGGTTACTTTTGACAGTGGGAGAGATCATCGCGTCTCATTGGATAACTACCACCTACTCCAAGCTGTGCAGCCCCCAGTCAGTTAGGTGCTGTCCTGCCACGACCTACTTGCTTCAATGGGTGCTTGCAGCTTAGAGAAATATCTCTCAACTGGCGGATTGATAATCTATGCACCAGGCAAGACAAACTCAACAAAGAAGACACCAGTGCTTCGCATCACAAGCTGGAATGTAAGGACTATGTGTCCTGGCCTTACCGACAACCTTCTGCAGGTTGATCGCACACACAAGACAGCTGTGATTGACAAGGAACTGACAAGGCTCAATGTGGACATTGCTGTGCTGCAAGAAATTTGGACTCATTCAATTTGGATCCCTCAGAGAGAAACACTACACCTTCTTCTCGCAGGGGAAAGCCCAAGAGGCAACTCGTGAGCATGGAGTGGGTTTCACAGTAAAAAACACGCTCCTTGCAATGAATGAACCCCCCACAGTTGGCTCAGAGAGACGTCTTACCCTTCACTTGTCAACAAGCGCGGGTCCAGATAATCTCATGTGCATCTATGTCCCGACACTCACCTCCACCCCAGATGTCAAGGATCAATTCTATGAGACACTTGACACTGCCATGAGTAGATTTCCCAGCACTGAGGGACTGTATCTTCTCGGGGATAGCAACGCAAGCTTGGGTACTGACTACAGCTTGGCCAATGAGCAGAGGGCACCAGGGGATTAGCAAGATGAACAAAAATGGACAGAGGTTTCTGGAGCTATGCTGTCACCATGGACACTGTGTGACGAACAGCTATTTCCAGGTCAAGCTGTGCCACAAGGTGTCCTGGAGACGTCCGAGATCACGCCACTGGCACCAGCTAGAACTTATCATCACCAGACGTACCACCCTCAGCAGTGTCCTCATCACTCGCAGCTATCACAGCGCTGACTGTGACACTGATCACTCCCTGGTGTGTAGCAAGGTCAGGCTTCAGCCAAGGAAGCTTCACCCATCCAAGAAGAAAGGTCGTTCTCGGATCAACACTAGCCGAACCACTGACCCAGAAAGGACCCAGGAGTTCCTCAACATCCTCGATCAGGCTCTTTCAGAAAACACGCAAGGCCTCAGTGCGGTGTCAAAGTGGAATCATCAGCACACCACCATCTATAACTCTGCACTCGCTGTGTATGGGAAAAGAGATGGGAGGAATGCTGACTGGTTTGAGGCTTATTGGACTGAAATGGAGTCAGTTACTGCAACTAAGAAGAGAGCCCTCATGAACTACAAACAAGTCCCGAGCAAACAAACTCGAGATGCTCTCAGAGCTGCCAGAAGCAAGTCTCTGCAGACTGCTCGTCACTGCACCAATCAATACAGGTTAAAACTCTGCAACAGCATACAATCTGCCGCTGAATCTGGGGGATGCTAGAGGGACATATGAAGGAATTCAACACACCAGGGTTCCTTAGACAGCACCATCCATACCCGCAACCTCTACCAACTAGAAGGACAAGGCAGCAAATTCATGGGAACACCACCACCTGCAAGTTCCCCTCCAAGCCACACACTATCGTGACTTGGAACTATATCGCCTTTCCTTCACTGTTGCTGGGTCAAAATCCTGGAACTCCCTTCCTAACAGCACTGTGGGTGTACCTACCTCACACAGACTGCAGCGGTTCAAGAAGGCAGCTCACCACCACCTTCTCAAGGGAAATGAGGGATGGGCAATAAATGCTGGCTTATCAGTGATGACCACATCACTTGAATGAATAAAATAAAAATTAAGAAAGCAACCGGCCCAGCAGTAACTAAATCAGCACCTTTGAAGACAAAGACAGGGACGATCATCACTGAACCTAACAAGCAGATGGAAAGGTGAGTGGAGCATTACCTTGAACTCTACATAACGGAGAACATTGTAATTGAAGTAGCTCTCAGCACCATTCCAGACTTCCCTGTCATGGAGGAGTTGGACAGCGACACCACCATAGAGCTCAAAAACGCCATTGACCGTCTTGCCAGTGGTAACGCCCTGGCAAATGATGGTATTCCACCTGGAATCATCAAAAGTGGAATAGCAGCACAGCTGTAGCATCTCCATGAACTTCTGTGTCTCTGTTGGAAGGGGAGATCTGTGCCTCTAAACATGCGTGATGCAAATATTGTCAACTTGTGCAAAAATAAGGGGGAATCGCAGTGACTGCAGCAATTACCGAGGCATCTCCTTGCTAAGTATTGTGGCGAAGGTCTTTGCTCACATTGCTCTGACCAGATTGCAGACCCTGACATCTGTGCAGCTTCAGAGCTGGTAGATCGACAGTCGACATGATTTTCTCACTTCGGCAGTTACATGAGAAGTACTGTGAACAGTCCAGACCAATCTACATTGTCTTTATAGACATCACCAAGGCCTTCGATCTTGTCAGCAGAGACAGACTCTTCAAACTGCTGTGGAAACTAGGCTGCCCTCCTGAACTCTTGGACGTCATCTCTTCTTTCCATGAGAACATGCACAGTTCCGTCAGTTACAATGGAGCAACATCAGACACTTTCACGATCAGCAGTGGGGTAAAACAGGGCTGTGTCCTGGTGCAAACTCTCTTCGGAACATAGGAGGAGGCAGTTTAACCTGTCGAGCCTGATCTGTCATTCAATTACATCCTTGCTGATCATCTACCTCAACACCACTTTCCCGCGCTATCCCCATATCCCTTGATGTCATGAGTATCAAGATTTCTATCAATTTCTGTCCTGAACATGCTCAATGATTGAACTTTCACAAACCCCTGAGGTAGAGAATTCCAAAGATTCACCACCCTCTGAGTGAAGAAATTCCACCCTATCTCAGTTTTAAATGGCCTTTTAAATGAAACTTTAAGGAATACAAGCCCAGTTTCCTCATAAGACAATCCCACCATCCCAGGGATTAGTCTGGTGACCCTCTGTTGCACTCCCTCTATGGCAAGTATATCCTTCCTTAGATAAGGAAACCAAAACTGTACACAATACTCCAGCACGATCTCACCAAGGCTCGATACAATTGCAGCAAGACATCTTTATTCCTGTACTCATGACCCCTCGTGTTAAGGCCAACATACCATTTGCCGTCCTAATTGATTGCTGCACCTGCATGCGAGCTTTTAGTGTCTCATGAACAAGGACACCCAGGTCCCTTTGGACATCAACACTTCCCAACCTCTCACCATTTAAGAAATATTCTGTCTTTCTGTTTATTCTACCAAAGTGGATAACTTCACACTTATTCACATTATTTTCCACCTGTCATGTCATTCACTTATCCTGTCCAAGTCCCCTGGAAACCTGCTTGTAACCTCCTCACAGCTCACATCCTTTACAATTGGCATATTCTTCTCCATGTTGCTATTTTAAACTTTCAGTGACTCGGATGAGGGTGTCCACCTGCTTACCAGAGCTGATGACAAGCTGTTCATCTTGGCAAGACTGCGCACCAAGACCAAAATGAGTCAGTTCTTGGTCTGTGAGTTGCTGTTTCCTGATGACGCTGTGCTAACATCCCATAATGAAGTACATTAACAGCAGCTTGTATATCGGTTCTCCCTGGCCTGCAAGGAGTTTGGACTGACGATCAGCATCAGGAAGATCAAAGTTATGGGCCAGGACGTAGAAACTCCACCTTCCATCAACATCGACAGCCTCACTTTGGAAGTTGTCAACGGCTTCACATACCTTGGATCAACAATCACCAGCAATCTGTCCCTTGATACTGAAATCAGCACCAGGATTGTCAATGCTCCAGCTGTCATGTCAAAGTTGAGAAGACGAGTGTGAACCAACAGCAAACTGATCGAAAATTCAAAACTACGCGTGTAACAGGCTTGTGTTCTCAGCACCCTCCTTTATAGTAGAGAAGCATCAACAACTTATGCAAGCCAAGAAAAGCAGCTGAACAGCTTCCACCTCCGCTGTCTCAGATGGATATTGGACATCTCCTGGCAGGACAGAGAGCCGAATGCAGTAGTACACCAGCGTGCAGGGATCCGCAGCATGTTTGCCCTATTGAGTCAGCGGTGACTCTGTTGACTGGGTCATGTGTGCTGAATGGATGACGGTCGCTTTGCCAAAGGCATGCTCTTTGGTGAGCTTGCTATCAGCACGACACCAACAGGTCACCCACGTCTGTGATACAAGGACATCTGAAGAGCGAGATCTCAAGCTGACTGGGATTGGAGTCGATGCTTGGGAAGTCCTTTCTGCTGACTGGAGTTCCTGGAGAAAGGCATTCAGGTAGACCATGGGAAAAGCAGAGGACAAAAGAAATGACCAGATGGTGGGAAAGAGAGCTCAGAGGAAGGAAAAATTATCAGTCGACCTCGGGCCAATGATATTCATCTGTACCAGCTACGAAAGGAATCGTCACTCACGAGTCGTCCTCTGCAGCCACAACAAACGATGTTTAATACAGAAGTGACGTACACCCCGGGTGTAGCCCATCGTCTTCCGAGACGGACGGTTGCCTATTACAATTACAACTACAGCTACAACTACAAGAGCGAGTCAGAGGCTGGGAACTCTGCCGTGACGAACTCAACTCTTGACTTGCCAAAGCCTGCCCACCATCTACAAGGCCTTCCTCTGATTTCAATTGTATGCACATTTGTGATCTGGCTCTGTAGCTTAGTTGGTGAAAGCACCTGGCTGATAAACAGGAGGTCCTGGATTTAACTCCCACTGGAGCCTTATTTCACAGTAGCAACATGCTTGAAAAGTTTCATTATCAACATTGACATCTGGGTCTTGTGAACTTGAATTCAAAATATATGATGAATTTCAATCACATAAAAAAACAGCCTTTGTGAAGGATATGAGTTTGGAATGGATGTTCTTCCTTGTCCAGAATTTCAGTGCTGATACATCAAAGGTAACTTCTTTGACATAAATTTGTTCACAGTTACATTCAACCTGGAAAACAGCTTGATATTAATCTCACTGAAGGAAAGTGTGACCGTGTTCTCTGTTTCAGAGTGTTTGTGTCATTATGTGTTGCTTTTAAGCGAGACTGGGACATGACGCAAGTGGGAGGGTTTATCTGAAGTTTGGAATATTTGTCAGTCAGGAACAAGAAAAATCAAAGGAACCAAATAAGAAAACCTATGTCTCATGTGGTTACCGATAAACGGTGAGAAGATATTAAACTTTGTTGCATTTAATACAACTATGTGAACTTTGATCTTTGCAGCCTTTTCTAAACATTATTTGAAGGGTCTCAGTAAAAATGTTCAGTGTTGATGAGAGTGGGTGAGCAACTGCTTAATGTGACAGGGTCAGGACTGGATGCAGGAAGTTCTCTGACAGTCTCTCTCTGATGGGTTGAGTTGATTTTCAACTGGCAGCTGTTGCTGTTTTGATAATTCAAGTTCCCTCCACCGATTTTTTTGGACAGACAGTGCAGTATGAGGATGTAA
This sequence comes from Heterodontus francisci, assembly GCF_036365525.1. Classification (NCBI taxonomy): domain Eukaryota; kingdom Metazoa; phylum Chordata; class Chondrichthyes; order Heterodontiformes; family Heterodontidae; genus Heterodontus; species Heterodontus francisci. Next base: position 2,988,823 of record NW_027141699.1, on the reverse strand, counting down.
AGGGTTAATGCTGAAGACAGTGGGATTAACCCCTCCCAGAATCAGAGTGATGATGTAACAGTCACATGAGATGAGGTTTGGGAGGAGAGAGCATCACCAAGGATGCTAGTTTCGGAGGCTTGATGAGTGTGTATATAGTATTGTGTAAATTAGAAAAGAGTTCTTAGTTCTTTCAGCAGGAAATGTGTCCAGAAAATATCGCGAAACTCACAATTTTATTGTTCAGGAGTTGTAACACAGGGATATTAACTCCAAGTGACAGTAGTGGTTTCATTTAACAAAAGAAAAGTAGAGAATTATATTGCTCATTGATTGAAATCCCCCAGTGAGGAGACAGTTAAACAGGTGATCTGTTGGGGCATCCTTCGATCCAAGGTTTCGGCAGCATTTAATCTCCCTTTTTGGTGAAATTCTCTGTTTTTTGCATCTTTTTTTAATCCAGCTTTGATGGACCAGTGAAAAAACTGAAAAAAGTGAACAGATCCGTCCTTTCTTTTCTTCCTTCTTCCCATCAGTTTCTCTTTTCTGTCACAATTTAATCTGCTGTTTCTGCTGTTTTATCCATTCCAATCAAAATTCAACATTCCAATCAACTCTATTTGTTATTCCACAGTGTCTCTCTATGTGTTTTAATCTGTTGTATTCTCTCACAGTCTGTTTGATGATCAATGTTACATCTCACTCTCTGTTCTGGTGAAGATCAGAAGCAGTGTTATCTGTTTGCAACACCCGACAAGTCGGCCTGAGTCTGTGTCTCATCGATAATGTGGAGTTAGGAACATAGGAACATAGGAGCAGGAGTCGGCCATTCAGCCCATCGAGACTACCCCACCATTCAATATGATCATGGCTGATCATCCACTTCAATGCCCTTTTCCCCACACTTCCCTCATATTCCCTTATGTCATTTGTATTTAGAAATCTATCAATCGCTGCTTGAAACATACTCAATGACTGAGCTTCCACAGCCCTCTGGGTTACAGAATTCCAAAGATTCACAACCCTCTGAGTAACAGCATTTCTCCTCATCTCTGTCCTAAGTGGCTTGCCCCTTATTTTGAAATTGCGTCCCCTGGTTCTCGACTCCCCAACCAGGGGAAACATCTTAGCTGCATCTACCCTGACTGTCCTTTAAATATTTTGTGGGTTTCAATGATTTCACCTCTCATTCTTCAAAACTCCAGAGAATACAGGCCCAGTTTCCCCAATCTCTCGACATAGGACAGTCCCACCATCCCAGGAACAAGTCTGATGAACCTTCTTTGCACTCCATCTATGGCAATAATATCGTTCCTTAGGGGAGGGAACCAAAACTGCACACAGTACTCCAAGTGCAGTCTAACCAGGGTTCTATACAATTGAAGCAAGAATTCACTACTCCTGTACTCAAATCCTCTTGCGATAAAGGCTAACATACTATTAGCCTTCCTAATTGCTTGCTGCACCTTCATGTTAGCTGTCAGTGACTTATTGACATGGATACCAGGTCACCCTTATACTCTATACCTCAGTTAATAAAGGAAAGGATTCCATATACCTGCTGAACCACCTTATTGACCTGTACTGCTACTTCAGGGATCTGTGGACATTCACTTCAAATTCCCTCACTTCCTCTACACCGTTCAGTGTTCTCCCATTAATTGTGTATTCCTTTGCCTTTTTTGAGGCCTGCTCTCGCTGTTCTCTGCTCTCCGAGTGAACTCTTGCTCCCTCTCCTGGGCTCTTTATGCTCCATTCTGCTCTCACTGTTTCCCGCTCTCTGAATGTATCAATATTTGTTTGCCTTGTGTTTAATTTAAAATATGGATTAACTGCATTTTACAGTTGTAGGTTTTATTTGGTAGTTCTGTACAAGTTGTGGATTGGTATTTAATATTTAGCTCTGTGAAAACGATTGTGAAATAAAATATAACTTTCAATCTTATACATGGGCTGGTCTGCAAGCTCCAAGTCCTTCACTTTGTAGTAATGTAATTGATACTGTATCTTTCAGTCTTAATCTCTGTGGGATGTTTGAACTGGTATGTAATGCCTAACTTGGTCTCACGTCTGATGTACATTATTGTGATGAATAGGCTCATAGGAAATAGGGGCATAAGGCCATTCAGCCCATCGAGCCTGCTCCAACATTCAAACAGATCGTGACTGATCATCTACCTCGACGCCATTTTTCCCTGCTATCTCCATATCCCTTGATCTTGTTAGTATTTAGAAATCTATCGATTTCTGTCTTGAATATGTTCAATGATTGATCTTCCACAGCCCTCTGGGATAAAGAATTCCACAGATTTCTCACCCTCTGAGTAAAGAAGTTCCTGCTCATCTCAGTCTCAAATGGCTTGCCCTTTTTCTGAGACGGTGTCCCCTTTTTCTACACTCACTAGACAAAGGAAACATCCTATCCATATCTACCCTGTGACACTCTGTAAGAACTTTGTCTGTTTCAATGAGATCACCTCTCATTCTTCAAAACTCTAGAGAATTTCGGCCCAGTTTTTGCAGTCTCTCATCATAAGACAATCCCACCATCCTAGGGGATGAGACCGGTGAATCTCTGTTGCACTCCCTCTATGACAAGTCTATCCTTCCTTAGATAAGGAAACCAAAATTGGACAGAATACTCCAGGTGCGGTCTCATCTGGACTTCATACATCTTTACTCATGTACTCAAATACGCTTTCAATGAAGCCAACATACCATTTGCCTTCCTAATTGCTTGCTGCACCTGCATACTAGCTTTTAGTGTCTCATGAACAAGGACACCCAGGTCCCTTTGGACATCGACACTTCCAAGCCTCTCACCATTTAAGAAATACTCTGTCGTTCTGTTTATTCTACCAAAGTGGAGAACTTCTCACTTATTTACATTATATTCCATCTGCCCATTCATTTAACCTGTCCAAATCCCCTTAAAGCCTCCTTGCATTCTATTTATTTTTTATTTCGAGATACAGCACTGAAACGGGCCCTTTGGCCCACCAAGTCTGTGCCGACCAACAACCACCCATTTATACTAACCTTATGGTAATCCCATATTCCCTACCAGCTACAGACAATAGGGGCAATTTACAATGGCCAATTTACCTATCACCTGCAAGTCTTTGGCAGTGGGAGGAAACTGGAGCACCCGGCGAAAACCCATGCGGTCACAGGGAGAACTTGCAAACTCCACACAGGAGGTACCCAGAATTGAACCCAGGTCCCTGGAGCTGTGAGGCTGCGGTGCTAACCGCTGCACCACTGTGCCACCCATTCATTCTGTACCTTTCAATTCTGTAAATTTTGTCTGTTCTATTTCAGATTTTATATTTAAAATGTGACCATGGTGACAGAGTTTATTTAGATCTGATGGTGGGTTTGTTTTTGGACTGTGATTGATGTATCAAACTGTCAGCTGTACTGAATTGGAGTGAAATAGAAACAACTTCTGTCTCTCCTGCTGTTGTTTGACTGTTGGATTGAAAATGTGTCTCTTGACTTTGGGATGAGTGTCTGACTACTTATTTTGTTTGCTCCAGTGGAACTGACGAGCTGGCAGTATCTCTGTGCTTTGGGAGTGATCCTGTACCGACTGTGTGTTGGAACGAGCTCGCTGCACTTTTCTTTGTGTCCAAGAATCACCACATCCATTCAGGTTCCTTCATGTATTTTCCTGCAGGAATGAAAGAAATGGTGAGGTAGAAGATACAAAAGCGAACAATGTAATCGCCCCAATAATAATCATTATGAACAATCACAAAATGAAAACCAGGAACACAAACAGTGTCAGTGTCTGACTCCACTGCAGTACTGCAGTATTCAGCTTCTGTTTGCCAGGTGTTTGCAGTGGTTTTACACCAGGTTTGTGACATTCAGAAACAACACAAACCCTGCAATGCTCAATGGCTGGGACTGTCCGATAGAGCAGTGACCTTTACACAGTCACATTTCTATTTCAACGGAAAACAAGCAGCCACTATTTAAAATGTGCCTTTCACACTTCTCACCTGGTGTTAACAATAAATGCTCTTTGTCTAACTGTCCACATCGTTATTTTGCGGCTATTCCCCCCCCCCCCCCCACACTGTTCACAATCCAACAAACAGTGAGAGACTGGAACTAAAGCAGGAAAATTCCCTCTCCTTTGGGTGGTGAAATTGTCAGTGATTTTCAATAGTGATTTCTTCCCATTGTGTCTCCCTGAGCCTGGACAGACACTGTCCGAGAATGAACTCTCCCTTCCCCGTGTCCCCGGCTCACTCCATGTTCCGGGAGCAACTCCTGCTCCACAGTGTCTGTTACAAACACTCCCCGACTCCCCCTCAACTTACCGCCACTCAACGCTAATCTCTGAGCACATCTGCGGACACGCTCCCAAAGCAGTGGCTGCTGGAAGCAGATGCTGTTTGTTCATTTCCCCCGGGCCCGGGAAGTCTCCATTCGCAGCTGATTTAAAGCATCTTCCCCTGATTGAGTGAATGGCCTCACAGACTGGGTTGGGGAAAGGCTGCACATGCGCTCCACTCCTCATTGTGACGTCTCACTGGGGGCGGGGCTGCGTCGCCGGTGCGCAGATCTCTGCAGCAATTCAGCATTCAAACATCAATGGGAACTTTCCCCATTTCACCCTCATCAAAGTCCCAAAGAAAGTGAAGAGGGGCTTGGACTGGAGGGAGGGGCGGGGTAGGGGGAACCTAGAACCCAGAAAGCTGCCCACTTGCCCCATTTAGATGCTCAATATGCGGTCATTCCCTGCAGGGGATTTGTTATTATTGAGCCCCTCCTGGTAAAACAATCCGATCGAAAGAGGGGAGAAAGGAGGGAGCCGGTGTGTTGGCTGGGACCTTGCAGAATTCATTTCAGCAGCAAAAGTCCCGGGTTATATTAACCCGAGTGAAACACGCTCTCAGTGAGAGGAAAACCGAACGGCCCTTTTCATCTTTTCATTGGAAACAAAGTAGAGCCGGAAGTGCGGCGAGCAGAGCAGACACACAAGCTCAATGACAGGAGAGCTCGGCCGTCCCTGAGTTTCAGCTCCCAGCTCTTACATTTCCTCATCCACACTGTCTTTACTGTGGATGTTCAGGGGTTCCTTGTCGGATTCTGAGTCAGGAGATCCACACACTCTCTGTTATCAAGATTTATGGGCAGGAATGTTTCAAAACGTTGTCTATTAAATCATTGTATTATTCACAGAACTAATGAGGCAATCGGTTCCTTATTCTGGCCTTGAACTTGGTTTGGGTCGACCGAAAACTGAGAGGTTCAGCACCTTTCCACTTCTTCACTAATATAACTGATTCTTTTGATGAAGTAACAGAAAAGGTTGATGAAGGGAAAGTAATGGATGTTGTATATATGGATTTTAAGAAAGCGTTTGACAAACTACCACATAAAAGGCTGGGTAACAAAACTGAGGTTCCTGGAATAGGAGGGTCAGTATCTGCTTGGATTAAAAAATGGATGAAATATCAAGAAAAGCGAGTTGTGGTATTTGGTTGTTTTTCAGAATGGAAGATGGTGAACAGTGATGTCCACAAGGGTCAGTGTCAGGACCACCATATATAGAAATGACTTGAATATTGGAATCACAGAATCACAGAATTGTTACTGCCCAGAAGGAGGCCATTTGGCCCATCGTGTCTGCACTGACTCTCCAAATGAGCAATTCACCTCATGTCACTTCCCCGTCTTCTCCCCATAATCCTGCACATTCTTCCTTTTCAGATAACAGTCTAATTCCCCTTTGAATTCTTCAATTGAACCTGCCTCCATCACATTCTCAGGCAGTTCATACTTTAACCACTCGCTGTGTGAAAAAGCTTTTCCTCATGTCGCTTTTGCTTCTTTTACCAATGACTTTAAATCTGTGCCCTCTCGTTCTCGATCCTTTCACAAGTGGGAACAGTTTCTCCCTATCCACTCTGTCCACACCCCTCATCATTTTGAATACCACTATGAAATCTCCTCTTAGCCTTCTTTTCTCCAAAGAAAACAGTCCTAACTTCTCCAATCTATCTTCATAACTGAAATTCCTCATCGCTGGAACCATTCTCATGAATCTTTTCCAGAATCTCTCCAATGCCTTCACATCTTTCCTAAAGTGTGGCACCCAGAACTGGACTCAGTACTTCAGCTGAGGCTAGTGTCTTATACAAGTTCAACATGACCTCCTTGTTCTTGTACTCTATGCCTCTATTACTAAAGCCGAGGATACTGTATGCTTTATTAACCACTCTCTCAACCAATGACTTATACCCCCAGGTCCTTCTGCTCCTGCACCCCCTTTAGAATTGTACCCTTTATTCTATATTGTCTCTCCATGTTTTTCCTACCAAAATGAATCAATTCACATTTCTCTGCATTGAACTTCACCTGTCATCTGTCCTCCCATTCCACCAACTTGTCTATGTCCTTTTGAAGTTCTACACTATCATCCTTACAGTTCACAATGCTTCCAATTTTCGTATCATCCATAAACTTTGAAATTCTGCCCTGTACACCAAGGTCTAGGTGATTAATATATATCAGGAAAGGCAAGGGTCCCAACACTGACTCCTGGGGAACTCCACAACAAACCTTCCTCTCGCCCTAAGAACATCCATTGCTCACTACTCTTTGTTTCCTGTCACTCAGCCAATTCCATATCCATGTTACTACTGTCCCTTTTATACCATGAGTTATAACTTTGCTCACAAGTCTGTTGTGTTACATTGTATCAAACTCCTTTTGAAAGTCAATAAAAGCAAAATACTGCAGATGCTGGAAATCTGAAATATAAATAAAAAGTGCTGGAAATACTCAGCAGGTCTGGCAGCATCTGTAGAGAGAGAAGCAGAGTTAACATTTCAGGTCCTTGACCGTTCAGATGCCGTCAGACCTTTTGAAAGTCCATGTAGACCACATCAACAGCATTGCCCTCATCAACCCTCTCTGTTACCTCATCAAAAAACTCCAGCAGGACAGTTAAACATGATTTTCCCTGAAGAAATCTATGCTGGCTTTCTTGAATTAACCCACATTTGTCCATGGGACTATTAATTTTGTCCCAACTTATTCTTTCGAGAAGTTTTCCCACCACCAAAATTGAACTGGCTGGGGATTGAAATGAGGTGAGTTGCTCTAACAGAGAGCCAGCACGGGTTCGACAGGCCGAATGGCCTCCTTCTGTGCTGTAGCCATTCTATGATTGTATGATTCTAGCAGCAACTGTTGGTGGAGAGGCAGTGATGCAGGAATGGGTTGACAGAAAGGGGAAAGTCTGGGCTGGTGTGCGTTTGCAGCATTTGCAGCTTGTGTTTGGGTTTGTGAATAAAGGTGATTTGGAAGCTGTTTTCCAAATTGATATGTTTATTGGAAGCAAGAAGTTTAGTTTAGTTATGCAGCACTGAAACAGGCTCTTCGGCCCACCAAGTCTATGCTGACCATCAACCACCCATTTATACTCATCCTACACTAATTCCATATTCCTACCACATGCCCTCCTGTTCCTATATTTTCCCTACCACCTACGTCTACTAGGGGCAATTTTTATAAGGGCCAATTTACCTATCAACCTGCAATGCTTTGGCATGTGGGAGGAAACCGACGCAGACACAGGGAGAACTTGCAAACTCCACACAGGCATTACCCGGAATTCAACCCGGGTCGCTGGAGCTGCGAGGCTGCAGTGCTAACCACTGCACCACTGTGCTGCTGATGTGAATAAAGAGTAAAACGTGTTAAGATGAAGTGCGGTGTGATTGAGGATAGCAGTAAATATTGTGTTGGTGAATTATTTGTGTTAATAAACTTCCACTGCGCCCTCTGCTGCAGGCTGCTGTTTATATCCAGCTGTGTATTAGTGCTGTGTGTGAACTAGATAAATGTTTGTTTCAACGCTGTTTGCAAAGCAATAGCATTGCACTCAAACAGTCCCTGACATTGCAACACACGTACAAAAGCAAAATACTGCGGATGCTGGAAATCTGAAACATAAACAGAAAATGCTTGAAATGCTCAGCAGGTCTGGCAGCATCTGTGGATAAAGAAACAAAGTTAATGTGAGCTAAGGAAACAGATCTGAACTGTTAACTGTTTCTCTCTGCACAGATGCTGCCAGACCTCCTGAGCATTTCCAGCATTTTCTGTTTTTATTTACAGCAACACAGGTGTTGGGAGGCTCAACATGGCTACACAATGTTACAAGGACGCTGAGTAACACCATCGACAACGGAACAGAGAGAATAACACACAGAAAACCAATAGACTGTGAGGAAGCAAAAGTGAGGGACAGAGAGAGATATAGACAACGAGACTGAGATGGAGAAACAAGGCATTTGTATGATTGTGTTATCCCTGTTATCTGAAGGTATTTCCTGGTGTGTAAATATGTTTTCTGTTGTGTAAAGATGTCCCCTGTTGCTGTGTAAAGGTTTTCCCTGTTACTGTTTTATTTTCTGTTACTGACCGTCCCCTCACTGTGACCATTTGCCCTGGTTTTATTGTGGCCAACATCACCATCTGGTGGTGGAGAGGAGGCGCTGCAGGAAGGGGTTGACAAAATGGGCGAGACTCGGCTGGTCCATGTTTGCAGTTTGTGCAGCTTGTGTTCGTGTGAGCAAAAGTGAGTTGTTACTGATTGATGTGTTCACTGGAAGATAAAAGCTGATTGCAAAAGAGTGACTTAGGAAGCATTTTGTTATGATGGGTAAACACTTGATGTTTCGAAAGTGAACTGTTTGTGTTACTACGAACATAAATAGCAGAGAATGGTTTCGATCTATTGATCTCTGGGTTATGGGCCCAGCACGCTTCCGCTGCGCCACTCTGCTAACCACTTATTTAAATTTTTGCTGCCTGTTAGTGAAATATGTTCATTTCCCCAATGTTTTTATCAAAATAGGATTGTCGTCTGAATGCTCAAGAATCCCAGACTCAGCAACACACGTGCTGACGGACTCACCCTCATTGCGTAATGACACAAGGACACTGAGTAACTGCACCGACAATGAGGCAGGCAGAGAAAGACACACAGAAAACCAGGAAGAGATTATCAGGACCCAGAAAGGAACAGACAGAGAAAGACTCACAGAAAACCAGGCAGAGACAGCGAGAGACCGATGATTTATGTAATCGTGTTCTCTATTGTGTAAAGATGTCCCCTGTGTTTTTAAAATATTTTTCCTGCTGTGTAATATGTTCCCTGTTGTGTAACTATATTCGCTTTTGTGTAAAGATGTTCTCTGTTATTGTGTAAAATGGTTCCCTGTTGGGTAAAGCTCTTCTTAGTTGTGTAAATATGATCCATCTTGTGTAAAAGTGTTCCCGGTTGTTTAAATATGTTCCCTGCTCTGTAATGTAGAGCTGAGTCTGCACTAATGGAATTGCTACAGTATCTTCCAGTCTGATACTGTATGAGGGCTGGAATGTGATCCAACGCACGTCTATGCAAATTAAATTGCTATTGTATCTTTTCGTTTCACACTCCGGGGGAGTTTTAAACTGAAATCTCAGTTTGTATCTTAGGTTATGCTATCTTTCAGATTCTCTCAATCTGATGACGCACTTGAGATTTAGACTAAAGAAAGGATGTACTGGCATTGGAGGAGTTCAAAAGAGATTCACTCAGCTGATTCCTGAGATCAAGGGGCTGACTTATCAAGAATGGCTAAACAGGTTATTCATTCGAGTTCAGAAGAATGAGGGGTGATCTTTTTGAAACGAACAAGATTCTGAGGGTGCTTAACAGGGTAAAGAAGGGTCTCTGACCTGAAACATTAACTCTGCTTCTATCTTCACAGATGCTGCCAGACCTGCTGAGTATTTCCAGCATTTCTTGTTTTTATTAACAGGGTCGATGTTGAGAAGATGTTTCCACTAGTGGGGGAATCTCAAACTAGGCGACATAGTTACAGAACAAGGGGACACTCATTTAAAACTGAGATGCAAAGGAATTTCTTCTCTCAAAGGGTAGTGAATGTCTGGAATTATCTACCCCAGACAGGTGTGGAGACGAGATCATTGAAAGTATTTAAAGAGGAAGTAGATAGATTTTTGAAATATTGGAGAGTTGAGGGCTATGAAGAGCTGGCATGAAAGAGGAATTGAGGTCTAGGGCAGATCAGCCCTGATCTTACTGAATGGCAGGGCAGGCTTGAGGGGCCGAATGGCCTACTCCTGCTCCTATTTCTTCTGTTATGTTATATCTAATGTATATGTCAGGATGCACTATGGGAATTAATACTGAAACTTATAAACTCATAACGTGTGTAAATATTGGGCTGATATTTAACTTGAATCTCAGAGTACATTATTGTGGTTAATTCTGTAACTTTGAAAAGGGAACTATGTGCGATAATGAAAACAAGAAATGCTGGAAATACTCAGCAGGTCTGGCAGCATCTGTATAGAGAGAAGCAGAGTTAACGTTTCAGGTCAGTGACCTTTCATCAGATGTGAAACTGATCAATCCACTGTTACAATAACTCCATCTCTGACTCCCTCCTGACAGTAACTAATCCTTTCACAGAGACTGTGGGTGGTTCTGAAAAGAGCCTTTGGGTTATGAAATGACATTTTTCCACTTTACTTTTTCTGGGAGTTCTGAGCGCTGAGAATGATTCTCACTGACATGTACAGGGCAACAGACCGACTGATTTGGCATAACGGTGTAACTAATGTTTGGGCTAACTCATGGCATCAGGTCAAACATGGGCAAGGAAACCTCCTGCTGATTACCACCTACCACCCCTTCCCAACCACCCCCATCTCCCCGCCCCTCAGCTGATGAGCCAGTACTCCTCTATGTTGATCACCACTTGGAGGGAGCACTGAGGTGGAACAGGGCGCAGAATGTAGTCTGGCTGGGGGATGTCAATGTCCATCACCATGAGTGGCTCGGTAGCACCACTACTGACCATGCTGGCAGAGTCTGAAAGGACATAGCTGCTCGATTGGGTCTGCAGTAGGTGGTGAGGGAACTAACAAGAGGGAAAAACATACTTGACCTCATCCTCACCAATCTGCCTGCCGCAGATGCATCTGTCCATGACAGTATTGGTAGGAGTGACCACTGCACACTCCTTGTGGAGATGAAGTCCCGTCTTCACATTGAGGATACCCTGCATTGTGTTGTGTGCCACTACCACTGTGCTAAATGGGATAGATTTTGAACAGATCTAGCAATGCGTAGCTGGGCATCCATGAGGTGCTGTGGACCATTAGCAGCGGCAGAATTGTACTCAACAACAATCTGTCACCTCATGGCCCGGCATATTCCCCCACTCTAACATTACCAACAAGCTGGGGATCAACCCTAATTCAATGAAGAGTGCAGGAGGGCATGCCAGGAGTAGCACCAGGCATACCTTGAAATGAGGCGTCAGGCTGATGAAGCTACAACACAGGACGACTTTCATGCCAAACAGCAGAAGCAGCATGTAATAGACAGGGCTAAGTGATCCCACAACCAACGGATCAGATCTACACCCTGGCACATCCAATGATGAATGGTGGTGGACAATTAAACAACCAACAGGAGGAGGTGGCTCCACAAATATCCCCAACCTCAATGATGGGGGAGCCCAGCACATCAGTGCAAAAGACAAGGATGAAGAATTTGCAACAATCTTCAACCAGAAGTGCCGAGTGGATTATCCATCTCGGCCTCCTTCTGAAGTCCCCAGCATCACAGATGACAGTCTTCAGCCAATTCTGTTCACTCCGGGTGATATCAAGAAACGAATGAAGGCATTGGATACAGCAACGGCTACGGGCCCTGGCAATATTCCGGCAATGGTACTGAAGACCTGTGCTCCAGAACTTGCTGCACCTCTAGCCAAGCTGTTCCAGTACAGCTACAACACTGGCATCTACTCGGCAAAGTGGAAAATTGCCCAGGTATGTCTTGTACACAAACAGCAGGACAAATCCAACCCAGCCAATTGCTGCCGCATCAGTCTACTCTCAATCATCAGTATAGTGATGGAAGATGTCATCGACAGCGATATCAAGCAGCACTTGCTTAACAATAACCTGCTCAGTGACACGCAGTTGGGTTCTGCCAGGGTCATTCAGCTCCTGACGTCATTACAGCCTTGGTTCAAACAAGGACAAAAGAGCTGAACTCAAGAGGTGAGGTGAGAGTGTCTGCCCTTGACATCAAGGTAGCATTTGACTGAGTATGGCATCAAGGAGCCAGAGCAAAACTGGAGTCAATGGGAATCAAGAGGAAAACTCTCCACTGGTTGGAATCATACCAAGCACAAAGGAAAATGGTTGTGATTGTTGGAGGTCAATCATCTCAGCTCCAGGACATTACTGCTGGAGTTCCTCAGGGTATTATCCTCGGCTCACGGCTCAACCTTCTTCACTACTTCATCAGTGACCTTCCTTCAATCATGAGGTCAGAACTGGGGATGTTCGCTGATGATTGAAAAATTCAGCACCATTCGCGACTCCTCAGATACTGAAGCAGTCCGTGTAGAACTGCAGCAAGACTTGGACAATATCCAGGCTTGGGCTGATAAGTGGCAAGTAACATTCATGCCACACAAGTACCAGGCAATGACCATCTCCAACAAGAGAGAATCTAACCATCTCCCATTGACATTCAACAGCATTACGATCACTGAATCCCCCACGAGCAACTTCCTGGGCGTTCCCATTGACCAGAAACTGAACTGGAGTAGCCTTATAAATAGTGTGACTACATGAGCTGGTCAGAGGGTAGGAATCATGCGGTGAGTAACTCACCTCCTGACTCCCCAAAGCCTGTCCACCATTTACAAGGCACAAGTCTGGAGTGTGATGGAATACTATCCACTTGCCCGGATGGGTGCAGCTCCAACAACACTCAAGAAGCTCGACACCATCCAGGACAAAGCAACATGCTTGATTGGCACCCCGTCCACAACATTCACTCCCTCCACCACTGACGTACAGTGGCAGCAGTGTGTACCATCTACAAGATGCACTGCAACAATGCACCAAGGCTACTCAGGCAGCACCTTCCAAACCTGCATCCTCTACTGCCAAGAAGGAGAAGGACAGCAGATGCATGGGAACACCACCACCTGAAAGTTCTCCTCCAAGCTGCACATCATCCTGACTTGGAACTATATCGCCATTCCTTCACTGTCGCTGGGTAAAAATCCTGGAACTCCCTTCCTAATGGCACTGTGGGTGTACCTACCCCACATGGACTGCAGTGGTTCAAGAAGGAAGCTCAGCACCACCTTCTCATGGGCAATTAGGGATGGACAATAAATGTTGGCCTGGCTGGCGACGTCCACATCCCATGAAACAAATAATTAAATACAATAACAGCTCATCTCAATTCCTGGCATTTCTAAATCCCACCAGTCCAACAGAAGCTGAACAATTATTGCATGTTGTGATTGATGGTCTGGTCTGTAAACTGCACTGTATCACAGATTGCTGACATTTGCTAACTGGAAGTGAGAACTGCAAAATCGGGGCAGTAGTTCACATAGTCTGTCAGTGTGAAAGAATCAGGCAATGTGAGGTAATAGAATTTGTCTGTAAATGTTACACTCAATTTGCTTTATATTTTTATATTGAAAATAAAAGTATTCATTTCGTGAAAATAGTGACATGTTGTCCAAACTTTGGTAGCCAGTTGTTTTCGTCTAGCACCCAGCAGGGCAATCCACAAGAATACCAATTTAAAGGAAAACAACAACTTTCTTCTGGATGAGAAGAGAGTGCTGATTGGTTGGCAAGTAAACTCTGATTGGTCGAGGCATTGCCATTCAGAATGCACCAGTTTATGGTAACTGCCCAGCTTTGTTTGAATTTTAAACCAGGCAGCTTGACTCTGATTGGTCAGGGCATTGCCCTGAGGAATGAGCCAGTGAATGGCTGTCACTTATTTTGTTTAGCTGAAATTGGCACAATATGTGTGCATGTTCTTTCTGTCTGCAAAGAACAGGGCCCTGTGTATTAATATATGTACCTTACAGTACACACCAGTGCACCATACTGTGAGCCGTACTGACAGTCATAAATCGGTTGTCAGTGTGATTCTTAGCACACTGAGAATTATTTAGCAAATGTTGTCCTATTGTGGAATCACATCTCATGTTGGATACTGTGTTTTGAGTTTTGCAAGCACGGGTTGGTTGGGTAGGGCCCATTGCGAACAGCGGAAGGGACATTTTATTTGATACAATCCGCCAGTTTTGGGATGTACGGTCTAGAAACCTAGCATCACACTGGTATTGAAATTCATATATCACGTTACTTATTTGTGTGATAGGCAGGACGTCTCTTTTGCTTGACAGCAGCATCCTGTTAGTGGCGAACACCACACTTGTTGCTCCTGCATAGTAACAGCAGGAAACAGCGAGCTTCACCTGTTACTGAAATACTGGGGATATATTACCTTTCCAGGGTAATTTGAGGAGACTGGGCACTTTTCAGGGCTCAAACTGACGTCCTTCAGCCCATTTATAAGTTTGTGCGATATACAGATAGAAATGATCTGATCAGTGTAGCCATTGTAATGCAGGATTCTTTGATTCGCCCTATTTCAGCATCAAGCTTGCATGGTGAGCAAACGGCTCAGCCCTATTTATGAGGTTGCCGATAAGACCAATCTTCTAGCGCGTGGAACTGTAAGAATCCCAACGCGTGTATTGACCAGTGAAGGTAGGTTTGTGGCAGACCGTGGTAGAAAACCCCTTAGCAGAATTCTCAACTAGTACATCAAGGAAAGGGAGCTCATTTGACTGCTCCATTCCACAGGTGAATTTGAGTGTTGGATGGAGCCCATGAAGACGTGCAAGGAAATTATTTCATGCAGCTGCGGATTCAAATATAGCAAACGTATCATCTGCATATCGGAAATATGCAAGAGGTATGAGGTTAGGTGTCATTCCCTTAAAAACAGGTTTGTCATGGAATCCAACAAAGATGTTTGTGAGAGCTGGGCCTCGAGGGGATCCCATGGTGTCAATAAAACTGAACTCAACTGTGCAAGTTGCCGAGTTCATAAGTTCAATGAATACTGATTCACTGGCGCAGTGGTTAGCACTGCAGCCTCACATCTCCAGCAACCTGGGTTCGACTCTTGGTACTGCCTGTGCGGACTTTGCAAGTTCTCCCTGTGACCCTGTGGTTTTCGCCAGGTGCTCTGGTTTCCTCCCACAACCAAAGACTTGCAGGTTGGTAAGTAAATTGGCCATTATAAATTGCCCCTAGTATAGGTAGGTGGTAGGGGAATATAGGTACAGGTGGGGATGTGGTAGGAATATGGGATTAGTGTAGGATTAGTATAAATGGGTGGCTGATGGTCGGCACAGACTCTGTGGGCCGAAGGGCCTGTTTCAGTGCTGTATCTCTAAATAAATAAATAAACAATGGTGACGAGTCCAGATTGCCATGATATAGCGCTGCAGTGCAAATATCTATGGCTTCCTTAAGTGGTACATTGGTGAATGGGCGAGCAATGTCAAATGAACATCTGGACACGGCATTGCTATCGATATGCAAGTCCTGTATGGTCTTCACAAATGTGAAGGAATCCTTCACCGTGTATGTGGAGAACTTGCTCAAAAACTGGTTGTAACAATTTGCCCAACCATTTGGCAAATTCATTTCAGGATACTATTTACATTACTTCAAATAAAGAAAACACAACGACACAAAGAACTGAGCACAACGCTGAAAGTTTCACAGCAAATAGTCAAATGGGAAAAGGACGAAATACAGAAAGAAAAAGCCTAAAATGCTGAAAACACTCAGTCAGTCCGGAAACAACTGTGGAGAAGAGAAGCTCGGGTTACTGGTCCAGTTCTGTGACCCTTCTATAGACCTGAAACATTGCTCCTACCTTCCTCTCTCCACAGATACTGCTGGAACTGCTGAGTGTTTCCAGAATCTTCTGTTATTATTCAGGTTTCCAGTGTGAGCAGTATTTCTCTGCCATTCAATAAGATCACAGCTGATCTCCTGCATCAACTCCATCTTACCACACTAGCACAGATCCCTTGATTCCCTGAGTATCCAAAAACCTATCGATCTCTCTCTTTGATATACCCAATGATTGAGCATCCACAGCTCGAGAGTCATAGAGAGATACAGCACTGAAACAGGCCCTTCGGCCCACCGAGTCTGTGCCGACCAACAACCACCCATTTATACTAATCCTACATTCATCCCATATTCCCTACCTTATTCCCACCATTCTCCTACCACCTATCTACACTAGGGGCAATTTACAATGGCCAATTTACCTATCAACCTGCAAGTCTTTGGCTGTGGGAGGAAACTGGAGCACCCGGCGGAAACCCACGCGGTCACAGGGAGAACTTGCAAACTCCGCACAGGCAATACCTAGAACGGAACCGAGGTCACTGGAGCTGTGAGGCTGCGGTGTTAACCACTGTGCGTAGAGAATTCCAAAGATTCACAATGCTTTGAGTGAAAACAAATTCTCCTCTTCTCAGTCCTAAATGATGGAGCCATTTATACTGAGACTGTGATCCCTAGTTCTAGATTCCCCAGCCAGAGGAAACATCCTCCCAGCATTTACCCTGTTAAATACCTTAAGATGTTTAGGTGCCAGTAAGATTACCTCTCACTCTTCTAAATTCTGAGGAATATCGGCCTCGTCGACTCAATCTCTTCTCATAGGACAATCCCCTCTTCCCAGGAAGCAATCGAGTGACACTTTGATACACTTCCTTTAAGGCAAGTATATCCTTCCTTAGATAAGGGGACCAAAACTGTACACAGTGCTCCAGGTGTGATCTCACCAAGGCTCTGTCTAATTGCAGTCAAACTTCTTTATTCTTATAAAAACTCTTCACAATGTTGAACACAACTATTAACTGACCCATTAACATCTCTGCTCTAAGAACAAGGACCCCAGCTTCACACACCCCAGACCCCTATTCTTTCCACATTAGCTGAATTCCTGCATCTCTGATACATTCCACTAAATCTCCTCTGCACCCTCTCTAAGGCCTTGACATTCCTGCTAAAGTGTGGAGCATTGAATTAGACACAATGCTCTAGCTGAGGCCTATAACCAGTGAGATTTATAAAGGTTCAGCGTAAATTCCTTGTCTGTGTCCCGTACTCCCATTTCTGGTTTCCAACTCAATGTCGGCTCTGAGCTGTTGAAACTGCCTGAATAAATATTTCCACCCAACAAAGCGCTCGGAATGTGAGAAGGGACAAAGTGAGTGACCAAGTACATCAACTCCAAGTAAAACTCCACCATGTAGTGAAAACACTCAAAACACAACGGCTCTTTTAAGAGCCACCCACAATTTCTCTGAAAAAGATGCACCAACATCTCTCCAGAATTGGTTTATTTAATTATTTATTTAGAGATACAGCACTGAAACAGGCCCTTCGTCTCACCGGGTCTGTGCCGACCAACAACCACCCATTTATACTAACCCTACACTAACCCCATATTCTCTACCACATCCCCACTATTCTCCGACCTACACTAGGAGCAATTTACAATCACCAATTTACCTATCAACCTGCAAGTCTTTTGCAGGTGGGAGGAAACCGGAGCACCCGGAGGAAACCCACGCGGTCACAGGGAGAACTTGCAAACTCCGCACAGGCAATACCTAGAACGGAACCGAGGTCACTGGAGCTGTGAGGCTGCGGTGTTAACCACTGTGCGTAGAGAATTCCAAAGATTCACAATGCTTTGAGTGAAAACAAATTCTCCTCTTCTCAGTCCTAAATGATGGAGCCATTTATACTGAGACTGTGATCCCTAGTTCTAGATTCCCCAGCCAGAGGAAACATCCTCCCAGCATTTACCCTGTTAAATCCCTTAAGATGTTTAGGTGCCAGTAAGATTACCTCTCACTCTTCTAAATTCTGAGGAATATCGGCCTCGTCGACTCAATCTCTTCTCATATGACAATCCCCTCTTCCCAGGAAGCAATCGAGTGACACTTTGATACACTTCATTTAAGGCAAGTATATCCTTCCTTAGATAAGGGGACCAAAACTGTACACAGTGCTCCAGGTGTGATCTCACCAAGGCTCTGTCTAATTGCAGTCAAACTTCTTTATTCTTATAAAAACTCTTCACAATGTTGAACACAACTATTAACTGACCCATTAACATCTCTGCTCTAAGAACAAGGACCCCAGCTTCACACACCCCAGACCCCTATTCTTTCCACATTAGCTGAATTCCTGCATCTCTGATACATTCTAGTAAATCTCCTCTGCACCCTCTCTAAGGCCTTGACATTCCTGCTAAAGTGTGGAGCATGGAATTAGACACAATGCTCTAGCTGAGGCCTATAACCAGTGAGATTTATAAAGGTTCAGCGTAAATTCCTTGTCTGTGTCCCGTACTCCCATTTCTGGTTTCCAACTCAATGTCGGCTCTGAGCTGCTGAAACGGCCTGATTAAATATTTCCACCCAACAAAGCGCTCGGAATGTGAGAAGGGACAAAGTGAGTGACCAAGTACATCAACTCCAAGTAAAACTCCACCATGTAGTGAAAACACTCAAAACACAACGGCTCTTTTAAGAGCCACCCACAATTTCTCTGAAAAAGATGCACCAACATCTCTCCAGAATTGGTTTATTTAATTATTTATTTAGAGATACAGCACTGAAACAGGCCCTTCGTCTCACCGGGTCTGTGCCGACCAACAACCACCCATTTATACTAACCCTACACTAACCCCATATTCTCTACCACATCCCCATTATTCTCCAACCTACACTAGGAGCAATTTACAATCACCAATTTACCTATCAACCTGCAAGTCTTTTGCAGGTGGGAGGAAACCGGAGCACCCGGAGGAAACCCACGCAGACACAGGGAGAATTTGCAATCTCCACACAGGCAGTACCCAGAATTGAACCCGGGTCACTGGAGCTGTGAGGTTGCAGTGCTAACCACTGCGCCACTGTGCCACCCATAACTGGTTTTACTGCTCAGTAACTCTCTGGAACTTTCTCACTGTCTTTGTGTTTTCTGTTTCAATCTGGTATGGAGATTCTGGGAAGATGAGTTTCACTGGTGGGAGGATCTTTGTGGTTTTCCTGCAGAAACACAAAACAAAGTCTCTTTTCAGAGTCACCCACCGCCTCATAGGGACAGCAGTGACATGGGAACGGGAGCTGGGGTGTGTTTTATGCCGGAAATATCAGTTAATGATTTATGTTGTGCTCTCGTTATATTCCAATCTCTGAATTGAGCCTTTCCACCGCACCAGGGTTTTGGGGAGAGTTTTCATCGTTTCTTTTCCAAACGTACAGACGATGTTATAAATTTGCTGATTGACCCAGATGGCGGATTCTCCCCTCACAGTGAAAAGTAACATCGCACCTTCACATCTGCCCATTGTTTTATAATTGAATAATTAGTCAAATGGAATTATTTGTGATGTTATTTCCCCCGAGATGGTGTTTCCTGCAGTGAAACTGACAGGGTTTGTGAATCTGATCAGTTTCAGCTCAGTCATTCAGGGACCTGGAATTCCTGCAGTTTGAGCCCGCTGTAACCCCAGCCCACTTCTGATTGTTCACCCTCTTCTCATAAAGTCAGTTACAGCACATGAGGAGGCCATTCGCCCCATTAAGTCCATGTCGGGTTTCCAATCTGTTCAGTCCCCGACTCGATCCCCAAAGCCCTGCATAACCCCTTTGGGTCAAAATGACCGCGACAGGACTTAAACCTGCAATCTTCTGATAACTTCATGGAATACACTGAAGTTAAACGCCTTATCCATTCGGCCACACGGCCATTAGATAAAATGAATGATCCAATCGGAGAACCTCGAAGCACAAAATACAGCAAATCATTGGTTGAACCTCTCAACCTGGCACAATATTTGAATTTGTGAAAGCCGCCAATTTCACTCTGGAAAAGAAGTGATCGACTGGAAAAGTACATAAAAATCTATTTTCCCGTAGCGGTTTAAATAAACTTTTAAAACACAATTTTGCTTTTACCGACTCAAATTGCTGGTGCTATTTTATGAACAGCTTTATTTTGCCAATTTTTGTCAACTTCTTATCCGTAACTGACAGTAAAAGACTCCGTTCAGCAAACTTTCACACGACAAATAACTCAAACTCGGTGTGGAAGTAATAAATTGCAGACTATTGGTAATTCCCCTTCACACAGGCTTCAGGGGGACAGTGAGAAGCCACTGACATAGTTGCTTCATCCTTTTAAAAGGTTCCCATTCTGTCCTGTTACTGATGTGCTGGAATCAGATTTGTATTTAACAAGTTATTTCTCTGAAAACAAAATCCTCAACAGACCAGCTGGGAATCTGGGAATCACTATAGTAAAATAAAAGGCTTTTGATTGAGAAGACGGGACCTTCTCACCAGCATCCGGGTTACATTCCCCTCACATCTTTACACAGTGAGCAGCTCTTTCCCTCGAGAAATAGACAGCAGCAGTTTGAAGTTCAGTAAAAGGATCGGTTCATTGAGACAAGTTTCTGACTGACAGGTGGTGCTGAATATTAATACAAGAAGGTCCTGGAATGGGAAACAAGTGTCCAGAGTGGGGTCTGAAATCAGGACAGGGAAATGGCCAGCACTGACACAGATCATTTCATTATTACATTGATATCTGACTGTCTATAAGGAGAAGCGAGTTAAACACATGATGGTGAAAGGAATGGAAGATGACGCTGGTTGTTCTAGATGAAGAGGGATAGACAGAGGTGTGGGTACAGCAGACTTCAGACAATAATCAGCCCTTTCAGATACTGTGGGTGGATCTGAAAAGAGCCTTTGGGTATTTGATAAAAATCCTGGCAGATTGACTTGGTTTTAGTGCCCTGAGCGCTGGATTTCTTGGGCAGCAACACGGCCTGGATATTCGGCAGCACTCTGCCCTCAGTGTCCTGGAATCAAAAGCAAGTGTCCAGAGTGGGACCTGAAATCAGGATAGGGGAAAAAGCTCTTTGTTTAAAAACCCTCAAATAGCTACCTTGTAATCGGTAAGGTTGCTAATGTTTTAGTTAGTGTAATATATAATAATTACTAATTAGAAAGTGCTGTTTGGACAGAGTGTAAAGCTGTGAGTTGATGTGTGAGGGACTTCACTGACTAGGGGAAGGAGGTGCTCTTTGGTCTTTCTTTTCTTTTCTGCCTTTTCAGCCTCCATGGTACAGGGGAAGAAGCTGATTGGTGAGTAACTGGTAAATAATTCTACTTATTACACTTATTACACGAGCAACAATTAGTTTGTAAAGCTAAGTAATGGCAGGGCAGCTTGGCCAAGTGGAATGTGCCTCCTGTGGTATGTGGGAAGTCATGGATGCACCATGTGTCCTTGACAAACACATCTGCAGGAAGTGTCACCAGCTGCAGAAGCGTGAGCTCCAGGTTTCAGAACTCGAGCAGCAACTGGAGTCAGTGTTGTGCATCCGCAAGGCAGAGAACTACGTGGATAGGACTTTTCAGCAGGTTGTCACCTCGGCGCTGAAGAGAGCACAGGCTGAGAGGGATTGGGAGTTTGCCAGACAGACAAGAAGGTCAAGGCAGGTAGTGCAGGAGTCCCTGGAGGGCATCCCACTTTCTAACTGGTATTCAGTTCTGAGTACTGATGGGAGAGAGGGTTCCTCTGGAGAGTGCAGTGAGAGTCATGACCAGAACTCCATGGGTGGCTCAGCTGTGCCGGGAGGGAGTAGAACATACAAGAGAGCAATACTGGCAGGGGATTGTATAGTTAGGGGAACAGATAGGTATTTCAGTGCTCGCAAACCAGGTTTCCTCCTTGGTGCAAGGATCATGGATATCACTGGCTACAGAGCATTCTGGAGGGCAAGGATGCACAGCCAGAGGTCGTGGTCCACATTGGTACCAACGATATAGGAAGAAAGAGGGATGAGATCCTTCAGGCTGAGTTTAGGGAGTTAGGAAAGAGATTAGCAAGCAGGACCTCAAAGGTAGTAATCTCCAAATTACTCCCAAGGCCACATGCTAGTGAGTATAGAAATAGGAGAATACACCAGATGAATGCATGGCTGGAGAGATGGTGCAGGAAGGAGGGCTTCCGATTGCTGGGGCATTGGGACCAGTTCTGGGGAAGGTAGGACCTATATAAGTCGAACGGTCTGCACCTGAACAGGACTGGGATGAATATCCTTGCAGGTGCTGTTGGGGATTGTTTAAACTAATTTGGCAGCTTGATGGGAACCTGACGGGAGTTTCAGACAGGGCAATTTCAGGGCAGGGAACAGGAGGCAGAAAATTAGCGAATGATTCTGAAAGACAGAAGAAGCAAAGTTTAAAAAGTGTGCAGCAGAGGAATTTGGCAGTGTTAAAGGATATTTATTTATTTAAAGAGGCAACTTGATTGAAACATATCAGATCCTAAGGAGTCTTGACAAGGTGGATGTGGAAAGGATGTTTCCCCTTGTGGGAGAATCTGGAATTAGGGGTCACTGTTAAAAAATAAGGGGTCACCCATTTAAGACAGAGATGAGGAGAATTTTTTTCCCTCAGAGGGTGGTGAGTTTTTGGAACTCTCTTCCTCAATAGGCGGTGGAAGCAGAGACTTTGAATATTTTTAAGGCAGAGGGACATCGATTCTTGATCAGCAAAGGGGTGAAAGGTTATCGGGGGTAGGCGGGAATGTGGAGTAATCAGTTCAGCCGTGAACTTATTGAATGGGGAAGCAGGGTCTAGGGGTCGAATGGCCTACTCCTGCTTCTAATTTTTATACTTGTATGTATATTCATATGGTGAATAAAGCTGATGAGCTGAGGGCACAGATAGACACATAGAACAATACGGCACAGGAACAGGCCATTCGCCCCTCCAAGCCTGCGCTGATAAAGTAACATCACACTTTTTATTTTTATTTAGAGATACAGCACTGAAACAGGCCCTTTGGCCCACTGAGTCTGTGCTGACCAACAACCACCCATTTATACTAACCCTACAGTAATCCCATATTCCCTACCACCTACTTACCCTAGGTGCAATTTACAATGGCCAATTTACCTATCAACCTGCAAGTCTTTGGCTGTGGGAGGAAACAAGAGCACCCGGCGAAAACCCACAGGGAGAACTTGCAAACTCCACACAGGCAGTACCCAGAATCGAACCCGGGTTCCTGGAGCTGTGGTGCTAACCACTGCGCCATTGTGCCCACACATGGTAACACAATATCATTGCAATAAGGGAAACTTGGCTTCAGGAGGGCAAGAATGGCAGCTCAACATCTCTGGATATAGAGTTTTCATGCGGCATAGGGATAAAAAAGGTGGGAGTGTAGCATTATTAGTTAAGGAAGGCATGCAGCTTTGAGGAGGGATTAAATGCTAAATGAATCATCAAATGAGGCCATATGGGTGGAGCTCAGAAATAAAAAAGGGGCAGCCACACTACTAGGAGTGTACTGTAGACCCCCAAATAGTGAGAGAGAGATAGAAGAACAAATATGTTGGCAAATTTCTGAGTGCAAAACTATAGGGAAATAATAGTTGTGGATTTCAACTATCCCAATATCAACTGGGATAGAAACAGTGTGAAGGGCACAGAGGGCACAACATTCTTGAAATCCATTCAAGAGAACTGTAATAGCCAGCACGTCACACGCCCAATGAGAGGGGGCACAATTCTAGAGCGAGTCTTCAGTAATGAAGCTGGGCAAGTAGCAGTGGGTGACCATTTTGGAGATAGCATTTTTTTATTCATTCATGGGATTTTGGGCGTCGCTGGCCAGGTCAGCATTTATTACCCATCCCTAATTGCCCTTGGCAAGGTGGTGGTGAGCTGCCTTCTTGAACCGCTGCAGTCCATTTGGGGTAGGTGCACCCACAGTGCTATTCAGAATGGAGTTCCAGAATTTTGACCCAGTGACAGTGAAGGATCCGCGATATAGTTCCAAGTCAGGATGGTGTGTGTCCTGGTGGGGAACTTGCAGGTGGTGGTGTTCCCATGCATTTTCTGCCCTTGTACGTCTAGTTGGTAGAGGTCACAGGTTTGGAAGGTGCTGTTCAAGGAGCCTTGGTGCATTGCTGCAGTGCATCTTGTAGATGGTACACACTGCTGCCACTGTGCGTTGGTGGTGGAGGGAGTGAATGTTTGTAGATGGGGTGCCAATCAAGTGGGCTGCTTTGTCCTGGATGGTGTTGAGCTTCTTGAGTGTTGTTGGAGCTGCACCGATCCAGGCAAGTGGAGACTATTCCAACACACTCCTGACTTGTGCCTTGTAGATGGTGGACAGGCTTTGGGGAGTCAGGAGGTGAGTTACTCGCCTCAGGATTCCTAGCCTCTGACCTGCTCCTGTAGCCACGGTATTTATAAGGCTACTCCAGTTCAGCTTCTGGTCAATGGTGCCCCTAGGATGTTGATAGTGGGGGATTCAGCAATGGTAATGCCATTGAATGTCAATGGGAGATAGTTCGATTCTCTCTTGTTGGTGATGGTCATGGCACTTGTGTGGCCCGAATGTTACTTGCCACTTATCAGCCCAAGCCTGGATATTGTCCATGTCTTGCTGCATTTCTACACGGACTGCTTCAGTATCTGAGGAGTCATGAATGGTGCTGAACATTGTGCAATCATCAGCGAACATCCCCACTTCTGACCTTATGATTGAAGGAAGGCCATTGATGAAGCAGCTGAAGATGGTTGGGCCGAGGACATTACCCTGAGGAGCGCCTGCAGTGATGTCCTGGAGCTCAGATGATTGACCTCCAACAACCACAACCATCTTCCTTTGCGCTAGGTATGACTCCAGCCAGTGGAGGGTTTTCCCATTGACCTCAGTTTTGCTCGGGCTCCTTGATGCCATACTCGGTCAAATACTGCCTTGATGTCAAAGGCAATCACTCACACCTCACCTCTTTTGTCCATGTTTGAACCAAGGCTGTCATGAGGCCAGGAGCTGAGTGGCCCTGGCAGAACCCAAACTGAGTGTCACTGAGGCAGGTTATTGCTAAGCAAGTGCCGCTTGATGGCACCTTCCATCATTTTACTTATGATTGAGAGTAGACTGATGGGGCCTAAAGTGATGGAAGGTGTCATCAACATTGCCATCAAGCAGCACTAGCAGATATGTCCTTCAGGATTCGGCCAGTAGAGATGCTCCCGAGCCACTCTTGGTGATGGACATTGAAATCCCGCAGCAAGAGGACATTCTGTGCTCTTGCCACCCTCAGTGCTTCCTCCAAATGCTGTTCAACATGGAGGAGTACTGACTCATCAGCTGAGGGAGGGCAGTAGGTGGTAATCAGCAGGAGGCTTCCTTGTCCATTGCTTGATCTGATGCCATGAGACCTCATGGGGTCCAGAGTCGATGTTGAGGACTTACAGGGCAATTCCCTCTCTACTGTACCGACACCTCTGGTGAGTCTGTCCTGCCCGTGGGACAGGACATACCCAGGGATGGTGACGGCAGTGTCTGCGACATTGCCTGTTAGGTATGATTCTGTGAGTATGACTATGTCAGGCTGTTGCTCTCCCAACTTAACACAAGCCACCAGATGTTACTAAGGAGGACTTTGCAGGGTCGACAGCGCTGGGTTTGCCATTGTCATTTCTGGTGCCTCGGTCGACGCCGGGTGGTCCGTCTGCTTTCATTCCTTTTTATGGACTTCGTAGTGTTTAGTTTCAACTGAGTGGCTCGCTCGGCCATTTCAGAGGGCATGTAAGAGTCAACCACATTGCTGTGGGTCTGGGGTCGCATGCAGGCCAGACAAGAACAGCAGATCTCCTTCCCTAAAGGGCATTAGTGAACCAGATGGGTTTTTACAACCATCAACAATGGTTTCATGGCCATCATTAGACTTGCTTTTTAATTGCAGATTTATTGTTTGGATTTAAATTTCAATGGTGGGATTTGAACCCACGTCCCCTGAGCAATACCCTAGGTGTCTGGGTTACGAATCCACTGACAAGTCCACTGACAAGACCACTACGCCACCACCACCCCTAGTGACCATACTGCAATTAGTTTTGGCATAATCATGTAAAAGGACAAAGATACAACAGAAGTAAAAATTCTAAATTGGGGGAAGGCAAATTTAACAAAACTGAGAGGTGACTTGGTGGATGTAGACTGGATACAACTACTTGAAGGAAACCCCAAAGATGTTCTATCAGTACATTAAGAGCAAGAGGATAACTAAGGAAAGGGTACGGCCTATCAGAGATGTACAAGGGAACGTATGAGTGGATGCAGAAGATGTGTGTGGGGTTCTTAATGAGTTTTTGTCTCTGCCTTCACAAAGGAGAGGGATGATGCAGACAAAGAAGAGGAGTGTGAAATATTAGATACGATAAGCATAATGAGAGTGGACGTACTCGAGAGTCTGACATCCTTGAAAATGAATAAATCACCAGGGCCAGATGGTTTGCATCTGAGGTTATCAAAGGAAGCCAAGGAGTAAATAGTGGATGCGCTGAGGATCATCTTAAAATCCTCACTGGATATGGGGGAGGTGCCGGAGGATTGGAGGTCTGCGAACGTTGTACTATTATTTAAAAAGGATGTGAGGGATTGGCCAAATAATTATAGGCCGGTCAGTCTGACCTCGGTGGTGGGTAAATTATTAAAATCAATTCTGAGGGACAAGATAAACTGCCACTTAGAAAGGCACAGATTAATCAGGGATAGTCAGCATGGATTTGTTAAGGGAAGGTCATGTCTCGCTAACTTGATTGAGTTTTTTGAGGAAGTAACAAGGAACATTGATGAGGATAGTGTGGTGGATGTGGTTTACATGGATTTTAGTAAGGACCCACATGGCAGACTGGTCAGTAAAATGAAAGCCCATGGAATACAGGGGAATGTGGCAGGTTGGATCCAAAATTGACTCAGTGACAGGAAACAAAGGATAGTTATCGACGGATGTTTTTTGCGAATGGAAAGCAGCTTTCAGTGGCATTCCACAGGGCTCAGTGTTGGGTCCCTTGCTGTTTGTGGTATATATTAATGATTTGGAATTAAATTTGGGAGGTATGATTGGGAAATTTGCTGATGACACAAAAATTGGCCGTTCAATTGATAGTGAGGAGGATAGCTGTAGACTTAAGAATGAGATGAATGGATTGGTTGAGTGGGCGGAAAAGTGGCAAATGGAATTCAATCTGGAGAAGTGTGAGGGAATGCATTTGGGGAGGGCAAACAAAGCAAGGGAATACACAATAAACGGGAAGATATTGAGAGGGGTAAAAGAAGTGAGAGACTTTGGAGTACATGTCCACAGGTCCCTGAAAGTGGCAGGACAGGTAGATAGAGTGGTGAAGAAGGCATAGAGAATGCTTTCCTTTATTGGCCAAGGTATAGAATAGAAAAGCAGGGATGTAGTGCTAGAACTGTATAAAACGGCGGTTAGGCCACAGCTGGAGTGTTGCATACAGTTCTGGTACAGTTTGCATACATTACAGAAAGGACATAATTGCTGTGGAGAGAGTACAGAGGAGATTTACAAGAACGTTGCCAGGGCTTGAAAGTTGCAGCTATGAGCAAATATTGGAGCGGCTCGGGTTGTTTTCCTTAGAACAGAGGAGTCTGAGGGGTGACTTGAATGAGGTGTACAAAATTATGAGGCGCCTAGACAGAGTGGACAGGAAGGACCTGTTTCCCCTGGTGGGGAGGTCAGTTACCAGGGGGCACAGATTTAAGGTGATTGGGAGACGGATTAGAGGGGACATGAGGGGAAATGTTTTTACCCAGAGGGTGGTGGGTGTCTGGAATTCGCTGCCAGGAATGGTGGTGGAGGCAGAAACCCTCAACTCATTTAAAAATCCCTGAACATGCACCTGAAGCGCTGTAACCTGCAAGTCTACGGATCAGGTGCTGGAAGGTGGGAATAGATTGGGTGGCTAGTTTTTTCGGCCAGAGCAAACGCGATGGGCTGAATGGGCTCCTTCCGTGCCCTAATTTCTCTATGATTCTATGGAAATTGCCAGCACTGACACAGATCATTTAATTAGTACATTGATATTGGACTGACTATAAGGAGAAGCTAGTTAAACACATAATGGTGAAAGGAATGGAAGATGACGCTGGTTGTTCGAGATGAAGAGTGATAGACAGAGCTGTGGGTACAGCAGACTTCAGACAGTAATCAGCCCTTTCAGATACTGTGGGTGGCTCTGAAAAGAGCCTTTGAGTATTTGAAAAAATCCTGGCAGATTGATTTGGCTTTGGTGCCCGGAGCGCTGGTTTTCTTGGGCAGCAACACGGCCTGGATATTCGGCAGCACCCTACCCTGAGCGATGGTCACCCCTCCCAGCAGCTTGTTGAGCTCCTCGTCATTGAGGACGGCCAGCTGTAGGTGTCTGGGGATGATGCGGGTCTTCTTGTTGTCCCGGGCCGCGTTACCGGCCAGCTCGAGGATTTCAGCGGTCAGATCCTCGAGCACAGCAGCCAGATAGACCTGGGCTCCGGCACCCACACGCTCAGCATAGTTTCCCTTTGTCAGGAGCCTGTGAACACGGCCCACCGGGAACTGTAGTCCAGCCCGGGAGGAGCGAGACTTGGCCTTGGACCGAGCTTTCCCGCTGGTCTTTCATCTTCCAAACATTTCCACAATCTCACAAATACTTTCACAATGAATGGATAATTTCGTCAGCATTAAACATACACATGGGGTAGTCAGGATGGTCGAGCAGTCTGAGACGGTTCATTCAGATCACAATTCTCTCTGCAGAGGTGGGTTCAAATTCCCCTTCTGATAAGTTGTGTTTTGACATGACTAGAGCTATTTGGGAGTAGCGATGAAGAACAAACAGAGATCACGAAAGAATATTGACAAGCAAAATCAAGACAAATCCAAAGATGTTTCATCAATACATTGCAGTCAGAGGCAACTGAGGAAAGAGTAGGGCCCATCAAAGACCTAAAAATGTAACCTATGTGTCAGGGTGGAAGATGTTGGTATGTTCATTAATGAATATTTTACTTTCTTCGTAAATGAGGGGGGTGATGCAGATATTGTAATTAAGGAGAAGGAGTGTGAAGTATTGGACATGATAAACTGAGGGAAAGAAGAAGTATAAATGGGATTAGCATCCTTGAAAGTGGATAAATCATCAGGGCCGGATGAAATGTACCACAGGCTGTTGAAAGGAGCCAGGGAGAAAATAGTGGAAGGTCTGACCATCAGTTTCCAATCTCTCACTGGATACAGGTGTGATGCCAGAGGATGGGAGGTCTCGTAACGTTGCAATAAAAGCCAAATTCTGCAGATGCTGGAAATCTGAAATAAAAACTAGTTGCATTGGAAATACACAGCAGATCTGGCAGCAACTGTGGAGAGAGAAGCAAAGTTAACGTTTCTGTTCTGATGAAAGGTCACTGACCTGAAATGTTAACTTTGTTTCTCTCTCCACAGATGCTGCCAGACCTGCTGTGTATGTCCAGCACTTTTTCTTTTTATTGCTAACATTGCACCATTCTTGAAAAAGGAAGCCAGTGATCGACCAACTAATTAAAGGCCAGTCAGCCTAACCGCAATATTGGGCGAGGTGTAGAGTATAAGGGTGACCTGGTATCCAAGTCAATAAGTCACTGACAGCTAACATGCAGGTGCAGCAAGCAATTAGGAAGGCTAATAGTATGTTAGCCTTTATCACAAGAGGATTTGAGTACAGGAGTAGTGAGTTCTTGCTTCAATTGTATAGAACCTTGGTTAGACCGCATTTGGAGTACTGTGTGCAGTTTTGGTCTCCTTACCTTAGGAAGGATATTATTGCCATGGAGGGAGTTCAACGAAGGTTCATCAGACTTGTTCCTGGGATGGTGGGACTGTTCTTTGAAGAGAGATTGGGAAACTCGGACTGTATTCTCTAGAGTTTCAAAGAATGAGAGGTGATCTCATTGAAACCTACAAAATACTTAAAGGACAGTCAGGGTAGATGCAGCTAAGATGTTTCCCCTGGTTGGGGAGTCGAGAACCAGGGGTTCAATTTCAAAATACGGGGGAAGCTCCTTAGGACAGAGATGAGGAGACATTTCTTTACTCGGGGGGTTGTAAATCTTTGGAATTCTGTACCCCAGAAGGCTGTGGAAGCTCAGTCGTTGAGTATGTTTGAAGCAGAGATTGACAGATTTCTAAATACAAATGACAAAAGGGAATATGAGGAAAGTGTGGGGAAAAGGGCATTGAAGTGGATGATCAGCCATGATCATATTGAATGGTGGGGCAGGCTCAATGGGCTGAATAGCCGACTCCTGCTCCTATGTTCCTATGTTCCTAACCCCACATGATCGGCGAGGCACAGCCTCAGGCCGACTTGGTGGGTGGTGCAAACAGATATCACTGCTTCTGATCTTCCCCAGAACAGAGAGTGAGATGTAACATTGATCATCAAACAGACTGTGAGAGAATACAACAGAATAAAAGACATGGAGAGACACTGTGGAATAACAAATAGATTTGATTGGAACGTTGACTTTGATTGGAATGGATAAAACACCAGAAACAGCAGATTAAATATGGGATTTTCATCATTATATTGATCTGGGACAGAAAAGAGAAATTGATGGGAAGAAGGGAAGAAGGAAGAAAAGAAAGGAAGGAACTGTTCAGTTTTTTCAGTTTTTTCACTTGCCCATCAAAGCTGGATAAAAAGAAAGTTGCATATAACAGAGAATTTCACCAAAAAGGGAGATTAAATGCTGCCGAAACTTTGGATCGAAGGATGCCCCAACAGATCACCTGTTTAACTGTCTCCTCACTGGGGGATTTCAATCAGTGAGTAATATTATTCTCTACCTTTTTTTGTTAAATGAACCCAGAACGGTCACTTGGAATTAATATCTGTGTTCCGACTCCTGAATAATAAAATTGTGAGTTTCTTGATATTATCTGGACACATTTCCTGCTGAAAGAACTAAGAACTCTTTTCTAATTTACGCAATACTATATACACACTCATCAACCCTCCTCAGCTAGCATCCTTGGTGCTGCTCTCTCTTCTCCCAAACCTCATCCCATGTGACTGTTACATCATCACTTTGACAGTGGGAGAGGTTGATCCCACTGTCTTCAGCATTAACCATTTACATCCTTATCCTCCACGGTGAATCAAAATAAAATGGTTAGAGGGAACTTCCTTCATTTATCGAAACACCAACAGCTGCCAGTTGTGAACCAACTCAAAACCATCAGAGAGAGAGAGAGAGTGAGAGACTGTCAGAGAACTTCCTGCATCCAGTCCTGACCCTGTCACGCTCAGCAGTTGCTCACCCAGACCCCACTCTCATCAACACTGAACATTGTCACTGAGACCCTTCAAATAATGTTTATAAAAGGCAGAAAAATTCAAAGTTCATCGCAGCTGGATTGATTGAAACTAAGTTTAATATCTTCTTACCACTAGGTAACCACATGAGAAAGTCCTTCAATCATTAGCATAAATTATCAGCTGTAAGAATGTTTGTCATTGGGTTGAATCATTTCTGTGAGAGGAATGTTCCAGCATCATAACCCAGGGGAACGTGCTGACTGAGTAGTGTCTTCATCTCTTCTGGGCAGTCGGACAGTTCACCCTTCATTATGCTCTGATTCACTTTCCCAAAGCGGATCTACAGATTCTCAAATCTGGAGACTGGGTTTTCTTATTCGGTTCCTTTTGATTTTTATTGCTCCTGAATGATAATATATTCCAACCTTGGATCAACCTTACGTTGTGTCCCAGTCTCGGTTAAAAGCGACACATAATGGCACCAACACTCTGAAACATACAACATGGTCAGACTCTGCTTCAGTGAGATTAATGTTGAGGCGGTTTCACGTCAAATGCAATTGTGAACAAATTTCTCTCGTGGAAATTGTGGGTGATTTGAGTATTTGCACTGAATTTCTGTGCAAGGAGGGACAGTTTCAAATAGCCATTCCCAAATCACTTCTTTCACAAAGACAAAGACTGTGCTGTCTTAACGTGTCACTCAACTTCACAAACAAATTTGAACTCGAAGTTCTGGGGAAGACAGAGATGTGAATGATTGACAGAGTAATCTTTAAATCATAACTTTCCGTTTCTTCACTGCAGTGAGGCTTTTTTGGGGTTTGAAGTTAGGTTCTGCTGTTTATTGGACAGAGGCTTTAACCAACTAAGCGACAGGGCAAAATCTCAAACAAATCCTTTCCTGGAGTTACAGGTTATTGCAGGACTATCTGTCTCTGGGTTCTTTCTGAATCCACAAGGTTGCAGATCTTTGTGAGTGGGAGACATGGAGATATGCTTCAAGGATTTCCCTGTAAATTATTCATATCTCCATCTTTTCCTGAACTTTGAACAAACACATTACTGTGGGAATCACACACATCTGGCCCTCACATTCGTCCACTAAACATTGAAAGGTGACAGTTTTTATTGTGAGGGGATCCATTTATTCAGACACATCTTGATCGGGACGTGTTTCACACATGTGATGTTTTTGTATATTATGTTTATGATGTAATATTGCAAATAAACATTTCTTTGCACTTGTCGCATTTGGTCTCCATTTTCTCTGCTGATGCCCCCTGAATATATTCGAGAAAATGGTGATGAGGATGAGATAAAAGTCTGTAAATATAGGCAGCAAACAGCAGCAGGGACTGCAGTGAACAGGATCATCTAGCTCCTGGTGACCTACCTGCTCGGATGGTGGAGATTTTAGGTGGATTGTGTGAAGCCTGGGCCACAGAATGTCTCTTCAGTTGAATGAGATTCCGCAGGGTCTTCCTGTGCATCTGATTCAAATTGCTTATTTGGGACAATATGGCTGCACACATATGGGATACATTGGAAGGTGAGGAACTTATGAGAGGGCTTGAGAACCATTCAGTTTATATATTGAAAGAATGGACATGTTTTTCAGAGCTAATAACATTTTGAAACTTGAAGGTGAAAGTGAAGAGGTCGAGACTTAGAATAAGGCAATTCTTGAGGGCAAGAAAGTAATTTTGCGAATGTAAATTATCCTGGAAGTGTATGACATGCTAACAAATCTTCCTGCTCCCATCAAGGCAAAAGATGTGAATTCAAAACAATCATCACCAAGTTGGAGGAACATTTTAACCCTAAGCCACTGGAGATCCGGCAAGCTAGAAATTTGGAACCAGAAAGCAGAAAAGTAGTGAAATAGTTGGTGAGTACATTGTGGAACTGAAGAATTTATCACTACATTGCAACTTTGGCACATTCTTAGACGGTACATTACGAGACAGATTTGTGCTTATATTGGTGGATGAGAAAAGATACTAAACACGCAAAATCCTACATTTCAGCTAGCGTGTAAGATTGCTCTCTCCATGGAGATAGCATCAAAGAATGCTGGAGAATTTCGTCTTATGCCAGTGACAGTCACACACTTCAGGAGAAGATAAAAAAAAATGTCAAAATGGGCTTTCACATGGCAGATAAAATTTTACACAGAGAAGTGTAAAGTGATAAAGTTTGGGAGGAAGAATGAGACAATGTGCACCAATCTGAGAAGGTTTGAAAATGTTTCTAAAAGCAAACAGGACACTTGGCTATATTCATAGAGGCATATAGTAAAAGCAAATAAGTTACACTAAACCTTTATAAAACACTGGGGCTGAATGGCCTACTCCTGCACCTCCACAGAAAGCTTCCACTCCAGGCTCGGACACCCTCTTCAGGATCACTCTCCATACATCCTGCCACTCCATGCACGGTTATCTCCCTCAGGATCAGATCACAGCTCCACAGTCCTGCCACATCCAGTCGTGAATGGTGGTGGATAATTTAATAACTGACAAGATGAGGAGGCTCCAAAAACACCCACATCCTCAATGATGGTGGTGCTGAGCACGTCAGTGCAAAAGGCAAAACTGAAGCATTTGCAACCATCTTCAGTCAGAAATATTAAGTGTATTTGATCTGTGCTAATTTCAGCTCCTCATGCTCGCTGGTGCCTTGATCCTCTGGTGCTAATTTCAGAGTAAATCATGCAGCTTGACAATTGGAGCCAAAGAAAAAGACACAGGAGAGGTTGAAAGTGCCAAAACCTGGGATTGAACCAAGAACTGCGATTTTTAGTGCAATACAAATCCAGCTGATCTATTTCAGCCACACACTAAAACCAGCCTTCGCTCATTGCTTTGGAAGACAATATTTACATTCAAGTGTTTGTCAAAATTTACAGAACACAACATGAGTAATATTTCCCATTGTTTTCTCAGCACTGATGGAATGTGAAGCGGGAGACAGCCAGAAGTCCCACTGATCCACACTGACCCAGAGCTGAGAGTGAAATGAGATAAAGTTCAATCTTTAGCAGCGAGACGCTGGAGAGACGCGAGAGTCCTGAATCAAGGAGAGACTTTCTGATATAGTAAAAGCAAAATACTGCATATGCTGGAAATCTGAAATAAAAACAAAGGTGCTTGAAATACTCAGCAGGTCTGGCAGCATCTGTGGAGAGAGAAACAGAGTTAAAGTTTCAAGTCTGTGACCTTTCATCAGAACTGCCAAAGGTTAGAAAAGAATTAGGTTTTAAACAAGTGAAGGAGAGGTGCCTGTGGGAGAGAACAAAGGGGAAGGGTTTTGATAGGGCAGAGTGCAGAAAAGATTAAATAACAAAGTTATCCTGGGACAAAGGCAAAGAGTCCGTTAATGCTTGTGGTCAAAGACAAAGCATTTGTCCAGAGAGAGTGTTAATAGCAGAATAATGAGCAGCTCTGACTACATGAAAAACAAGCACATGGTTTTAAACACACTGTGTTTTGTGCTCCCCCTTTTGTGAATCCTTGTTCACAGCTTTCCAATTATAATGCAAAGAAATGAACACAAACAGGCTTTCTTTGGTTTAAAGAAGAAAAGTGCAACTTATTAAACTTGCTTAAACTTTAATACGGTTCATGCCGACAGATATACGATGCACCCATGCTAGCATGCACACGTGATATACAGATGCAGCTAGGGACAGAAAAAATAAAAGATAAAGTGGAACAGTTTGAGGCATTATCTTGTTAATGTGCTTCGAGCTCACGGTATGGAACTTTTGTAGGTATTTCTTGCATTTCGTAGGGCCCAGTATTCTACTTAAACCTTGTACATGTTGGAGACTTTTCTCTCTTTGAGATTCACATGTTTTCACAAGGTTCAGTTCTGTGGGAAAGAGATGGAGGCAGGCAGGACTGGAGAGCGTCTGCCCCATCCGGGAGCACATGTTGTTCTGAGTTCAAATCTGTGGCAAGTTCAAAAAACCAACAGCCAACTAGTCATGTGACTAAAACTGGTCTGACCACTTCTGCTGTGTATTGGGGAAGCAAAAGACTGCGTCCCTTTGTTTCAATACTGTTTGTTACTATGCAAATTTCTTTCCAGTCAGGCGCTTGCAATTTTAAGTTTTAATGTTCATGTGGCAAAATCATGTGTGCCTCAGTCTTGGCAGGTGGGTTGGCTGGGTTTGCCTGACACCAGTCATGTTCTGAGGTTATTGAACTCAAGGTTCAGTCCACAAGGCTGTGGAGTGACGAATCGAAAGATTAGGTGCTGTTCCTCGAGCTTGCGTTGATGTTCACTGGAACACTGGAGCAGGCCAAAGACAGAAATGTTGACATGAGAGCAGGGGGAAGAGTTGAAATGGCAAGCAACCAGAAGCTCAGGGTCATGCTTTCGGACTGAGTGGAGGTATTCTACAAAGCGGTCAGCTAATCTGCGTTTGGTCTCCCCAATTTAGAGAAGACCGCATTGTGAACAGATAATACAGGACACTAAATTGAAAGAAGTACATGTAAATCGCTGCTTCACCTGAAAGGGGTGTTTGGGGCCTTGGATAGTGAGGAGAGAGGAGGTAAAAGGGAAGCTATTACACTTCCTGCGATTGAATGGGAAGGTGCCGTGGGAAGGGGACGAGGTATTGGGGATAATGGAGGAGTGGACCAGAGTGTTGCAGAGGGAACGAACCTTTCGGAATGCTGACAGGGGAGGGGAAGATGCATTTGGTGGTGGCATCACGCTGGAGGTGGTGGAAATGGCGGAGGATAATCCTTTGGATGTGGAGGCAGGTGGGGTGGAAAGTAAGGACAAGGGGAAACCCGTGGCGTTTCTGGGAGGGATGGGAAGAGGGGAGGGCAGATGTGTGGGAAATGGACCAGACACACTCCTTGAACTTTCTGCTGACGAAGTCTGAAAAAGGGAAGAACAACCACACAACAAGGGTCTCAAATCGAAGACCCTGGGATTAAAAGTCTCATGCTCTACCAACTGAACTAACAAGGCATGATACAGTACTTCCACTCTGTCTGTTATTGGACGGATGCAGCTGTTGGCTCCACCCCAAGGGCGGGCGTTTGTTCCACCAACCATGAAGCAGCTTCCTATCAATTCCCAAAATTATCATCTCCAACAAGAGAGAATCTAACTATCTCCCCTTGACATTCAATGGCATTGTCATTGCTGAATCCCTCACGATCAACATCCTGGGGGTTACCAATGAACAGAAACTGAATTGGAACAGCCATATAAATACCATAGCTTCAAGAGCAGGTCAGAGGCTGGGAATTCTACTGTGAATCACTCACGTCCTGTCCACCATCTCCAAGACACAAGTCAGGAGTGTGATGAAAGGCTCCTCACTTGCCTGGATGAGTGCAGCTCCAACAACACCAAAGAAGCTCAACACCATCCAGGACAAAACAGCTCACTTGATCAGCACGCCATCCACCACGACCTCGACCACCTATATGGACATTGGATGAATGACAACACCACCATCTGCAAGTTCCCCTCCAAACTACACACCATCCTGACTTGGAACTATATCATGATTCCTTCACTGTCACTGGATCAACATCCTGGAACTCCCTTCCTAACAGTACGTATTGCAACGGCTCAAAAAGGCGGCTCACCACCACCTTCCCAATGGCAATTAGGGATGGGCAATAAATGCTGGCTTTGCCAGCAATGCCCACATCCCATGAAAGAATAAAAAAGAGATTTGCCACAATGGTAGCTGGGTGAGGGATTTCAGTTATGTGGAGAGATTGGAGAAGCTGGGGTTGTTCTCCTTGCAGCAGAGAAAGTTCAGAAGAGATTTGACACATTTGTTCAAAATCATTTTAAATAAGGCGAAACTGTATCCAGTGGTAAAAGGGTCAGTAAGCAGAGGACACAGATATCAGGTGATTGGCAGAAGAACCAGAGGTGACATGAGGAAGCATTTTTTACACAGCGATGTGTTGTGATAAAGAAAGAAAAGACTTGTATTTATATCGCACCTTTCAAGACCACTGGATATATCAAAGCAGTTTGCAGACAATGAAATACATTTGAAGTGTAATCACTGTTGTAATGTCAGAAATGCAGCAGCTAATACCCACAAACAGCAATGTGATAATGACCAACTGATCTGATTGAGGGCCAAATATTGATCACAACACCAGGGAGAATTGCTCTTCACTTGTTTGAAATTGCAGCATGGGATCTTTTACATTCACCCAAACATGCAGACCAGGTCTTGGTTTAACATCACACCTGACAGGCAGCACCTTCAACACCCTCAGTGCTGTACTGGAGTGTCAGCTATGAAATCTGAACCCAGAAGCTTGTGATTTCGAGGTGAGTGTGACCAACTGAGCCACAGCTTTTACCTGAGTCTCAATCCTTCTACCAACAGTTTCTCTATATCCGGTCTGTCACAGCCCCTCATGATTGTGAGCACCTCTATCAAATCTCCTCTCTAAGGAGAACAACCCCAGCTTCTCCAATCTATCCACATAACTGAAATCCTAACCACACGTTGCAGAAAGGAATTTTTCCTCATGTTCCTTCTGGTTTTGTGAGTCACCTTAAATCTGTAACCTTCGTTATTGACCGTTCAGCAGTTAGAAACAGTTCCTCAGTATTTACTCTACCTCAAACCTTCAAGGAAGCTCTGCAAAGTAACTGAAAATCAAGTTGTCAGAAGTGGGATTTAAACACATGCCTCCAGTGAAAGCTGCAACCTGAACAGAGAAGCTGAAACCGCTCAGTCACCTCAACTGTTCAGATCTTTTTGACCTCGTCATCACTTCTGTACTTTGAAAGGTTCACTCAGTTCAGGAACTTGTTCAATGTTACTGGAATGCTCAGTGACTGGGATATTAACTCCCCCGGGTTTTCCTGAGCTTGTTCTCGGTGGTTGGGGATGTTTGTCCTGGGCTGTGGAATCTTGCATCCCGGTAATGGACATTAACCCACTGATTGAATCTGTAT
This sequence comes from Heterodontus francisci, assembly GCF_036365525.1. Classification (NCBI taxonomy): domain Eukaryota; kingdom Metazoa; phylum Chordata; class Chondrichthyes; order Heterodontiformes; family Heterodontidae; genus Heterodontus; species Heterodontus francisci. The sequence goes on along the minus strand of NW_027141699.1, from coordinate 2,950,703 downwards.
TCACTGCTTTCCGCTGGTGCTGGGTAATTGCAGAGTGTGGGGCTGGAATGTTGCTGCTTGTCCCGGCCTCACTCACTCTGGGAAAGAGTGAATAATTGATGCGTCTGTGTCTGTATCTGAAATGTGACTTCGATCTGCTGTTATTAACCGAGGCAGCGCTGCAGAAGGATACGTTAATAATCTCTCACTAATCAACTGCAAACAGTCAGAATGTGTAACTTTGAGCAGCACTTTCTGCACCGTCAGGGCTGGAAAGTTGAGGGAGGGAGAGACACTGTCTGTATCTGAGTGTATACAGCACTGTATAGAGAAAGAGCCAATATACCGGGGCTGAGACACAGTGCATCTTTTCACATTTAATCACAATAATATCCACAGTCAGGAGCTGAAAATGATGAAAAACCAAATAGCAAGAGCAAAAGTAAGAAAACTAAGCAATTATAGATCAGCTGATAAGCTTTCTCTGTGTTACCTGGTAGTCTACTGTTTTATATTCAATGCTTTCTCCACTGTGGCCAGGCAATGGTTTCTTCTCAAGGGCTGAATATTAACAAAACTTCTTAGAATTTAAAGCTTTGAAAATTATTTCCATGGAGCTAATGGCGAAAAGTCAAATAACTGCATCAATTGTAGGAGAGTTGGTTCGTGATGACATGGATGCGTCTGCAGTGTGAAGGACCAGACTGTTTCGATAGATTCACAATGAATGTTCGACCCTTCATTTGTAACAGTAAAACTGATAGTGCACAATGGTTGCAGCAACTTGAAGATTTAACTCATTAACACCCTGCTTTAGGGTAATCTAGAAAGAACATCACCCAGCTCTGTCAGTTAGTGTGCTTGTTTGTTAACCCACAATTTGTTGGTTTGAGCACATAAAAGGATGAGGCTTTGTTAACTTAAACTCTTCTACATCTGCTGTATTACTCTTGCTGTTGATTCTTCAAAGATAAGATTAATCAAGACTTTCTTTGTGAAATCCATGCTGACTGTGCTTTATTATATTTTCATTTTCATATGTATTTTCTACTTTTGGGGATTACAGGATATTGTCTTTTTTATTTATTTTATTTTTATTTATTGCATTTATTGCCCATCCCTAATTCCCTGGAGAAGGTGGTGGTGAGCTGCCTTCTTGAACCAATGCAGTCGATGTGATGCTGTTCGGAAGGGAGTTCCAGCAACAGTGAGGGAACAGTGATATATTTCCAATTCAGGATGTTGTCTGGCTTAGAGGGGAACTTGCAGGTGGTGGTGTTCCCATGCATCTGCTGCCCTTGTCCTTATAGGTAGTAGAAGTCACGGGTTTGGAAGGTGCTGTCGAAGGAGGCTTGCTGCAGTGCATCTTGTGGATGGTGCACACTGCTGCCACAGTGCATCGGTGATGGAGAGAGTGAATATTGTGAATGAGGTGCCAATCAAGTGGGCTGCTTTGTCCTAGATGGCGTTGAGCTTCTGAAGTGTTGTTGGAGCTGAAACTATCCAGGCAAGTGGAGAGTATTCCATCATACTCCTGACTTGTGCCTTATAGATAGTGGCCAGGCTTTGGGGAGTCAGGAGGTGAGTTACTCGCCGCAGGATTCCTCGTCTCTGACCTGTTCTTGTAGCCATGATATTTATATGGCTACTGCAGTTCATTTTCTGGTCAATGGTAACCCCCAGGATGTTGATAGTGGGGGATTCAGCAAACGTAATGCTGTTGAACGTCAAGGGGAGATGGTTCGGTTCTCTCTTGTTTGAGATGGTCATTGCATGGGACTTGTGTGACTCGAATGTGAAATATCCTTATTGTAGGGTATTGTATTGTACTGTACAGTGACTACACTTGGAAAGTCCTTCATTGGCTGTAAAAGGCTTTACAAAGTCCTGTGGTCGTGAAATGCATGTGTTGCTTTTTCCATTGTTACCAGTGTCATTTTGATCAAAAGATAGGATTCGTGAGCACAAATGTTAAATCAATGTTGATTCAAATAATGTAAAGGCACCTATATTCTTGCACTATACTTAATAATCTCCATCTTCCTATCCTTACCAAGTACAATGTCTTTGACTCTGAAATTGATTCCACAATCTCAGTCCCTCAGACAATTTCAACCCAGTTCTGATGAAAGGTCACAGACCAGAAACGTTAACTCTGTTTCTCTCTCCACAGATGCTGTCAGACCTGCTGAGTATTTCCAGCATTTTCTGTTTTTATTTCAGATTTCCAGTAACTGCAGTATTTTGCTTCTGTGTTACTTTGAAAGTTAAAACTTACCCACCTGTCAACAATTCACACTGGGGTCTGCCATGAAATGATTCTGTATAATGTTGATGTAATGAATACAGACTCTGAGCACAGAGCTTCCTGTGGGGAATTGGGGATATGAAAACCAGCAGACTCTGCAGGAATTTCCACTGGGAGCACAAATTCACAAAATCTACCTTTTATATATCGATTCATTTTGATTGCCCTTCTGGAAAATTATTTTGAAACAATTTAAACATCAACCCACAGCTCCATGACTGCGTCAATTATGAGGTCATCCTCTGACAGGTCATGTGACAGCTGGAGCCACAAGACATCAGAACAAGATTTGTGACTGGATTAAAACCCGGAATCCTGTCACAATGGCTTTTCAAATAAAGCTGTTGCTGTTTGAAAACACAGCAGTTAAACTTTCTGCCTGACCATGAGGGGAGCGAGGGAGAAATGCACAAAACTCAATCCTTCAACAAAATAGTTCGTAAACCATTAATATAGAAATCTTGTGAGGATTCATATGCAGTAGAGAAACAAGCAGAATACAGAAAGTACAAAGAACTCTGAAAAGGGAAATTAGATCAGCAAGAGAGTGTGTGAGAAAAGATTAGCAGGTCACATAACTGGGAACACTGAAGTCTTTTACCAACATATGGACAGTCAATGAAAGGGTGGGTCAATTAAGAGATCCTGTGGAGGCAGAGAGCGTGCCTGAGGCACTAATTAAGTACATTGCATCTGTCACAAAACAAGCAGATTGTGCAAATGTCACAGTAAAGGAGGAGGATGTGGAGAAATTGGAGGGGATGAAAATAGATAAAGAGGAGATACTTACAAGGTTGGCAGTGCTCATAGTAGAAAAGTCACTCGGTCTGGATGGGCTGCATCCTGGGTTGCTGAGGGAATTAAGGGTGGAAATAGTGGAGACTTGAACCACAATCTTTCAATCCTCCTTGAATATGGGAATGATGCCAGAGGACTGGAGGATGCAGGTAAGCTTAGGTAGTTCGATCTCAGTTTAACTTAACCATTTTTATAATGTATCTGTTGTAATAACTAATAAGGTCAAGGAAGCCATTTTATAATTAACACATGACCGAAGGAGCCATTTTGTGTTCAGTACTAACGTTTATATCCTGTATAATTAATGAGTAGCTACCCATCATGAAACAGATGATTGTAAAGGTAATGAACCTTGATTGAGTTATAAATAATGAATCAATAATCATTTTAGAGAGAATGGGTTTTCATTTAAAGTTAGTTCAATCTAATTACTGTGAGTTTCTGTGTCTGTGTGGGAAAGGGCAGTTTCAGCGAAACGTATTCAAACAATGGACCTTTCTAGGACACCTGATAAAACCCATGGTATGGTACATCGTGACCTTCAACAGTCTCGATTTAATGAATAGGAAACTTGTTTCAGATCAGATTGGGAGACAGTGTGAAACCACTCCATTGTGCTCATGTCTGAGATTCTGAGGACAGGTGACTGTTCGTGGAAGACATCATTAAGAACTTATTAAATGTACCTAGCAACAGCTCGGACCTTATTTTACAAGGTGGTGTGATGGCCATCCAGGGGTTAAAAGTAGGGAGCTTGTAAGGTTTCAGTGTGCAGGAACACTGGAAGACCTCAGGGGTAAAGGCTCAGATCATCAACCAAGTTCTCCACCTGATGAGGGATCCAGGCTGGACAAAGAGGACCGTGACACTCTGAGACCAAGCTCGATCTGTCCACACACCTGCGAGAGCTGTAAAGTTATATAGTCCAAGTTTGTTCGAGATAATTTTGCTTTCAATTATTAAGCACTATTTTCCTCTCAATAAAAGTTCTGGACTTATTAATCAAGTTTCCTGTTGCTTTAATTGGTTAAAGTCATTCCCAAAGAGATTGTCCACAATAGACTTTCCAGAATTAAAAGATAAGTCTGCAAGGATTGCTAATTTTACAGCCCTGTTTAAAATGAGAGATAAACCCAGGAACTACAGACCAGTTAGTCTAATGTCGGTGGTGGGGAAACTTTTGGAGACAAATATCCAGGAGAAAAATAACTGTCACTTGGTAGAACATGGGCTAATAAATGACAGCCAGTACAGATTGGTTAACAGAATATTGTGTCTGAAATAATTAATTAATTTCTTTGATAAAGTTTCACAGAGAGTTGACCAGGGAAGTGAGGTTGATGGTGTGTGTCTGGACTTCAAAATTGTGTTTGAAAAAGTACCATAAAATAGACTTGTTAACAAAATTGGAGCAGATGGGATTAAAGGGGCAGTGGCAGCATAGACACAAAATTGGCTGAGGGACAGAAAGCATACAGTAGGATGAATGCTTGTTTTTCAGAATGGAGGAACTAATACAGTAATGTCACTGTTGTTGCAGTGTGTGCAGTGTCTGACCCTGTGCTGTCCTTGGGAGGGGGCTGTTTGTGATGTTCCTGTGGGGTGTATTATCATCAGGGTATCTCTCTGAGCTGTCACAGGGTTGGGGCAGTGTGTGATATCTTTGTGCATGTCATGCAGGCCCACTGGTGTGTGGTTCCATCCTGATTCCAAGAAACAGAGCCCCAGCTATGGGCAAAAAGTCTCACTTCCCTGTGGATGTCTTGAGAGAGAAGAAGGCTGAGGGAGTAAACCTGGACAGTAAATCCGGAGTGGAGTCCCATAGGCGGTTACCTGTTACTTATCAGGTAGTTTTCCAGCAACTCCTACAGCAGAGCAATACCAAACAGTACTGTTTTTGTCCTTTCCTTTGGACAATACTAGCAATGCTGAGAGGGTGTCCTGATGCTCAGTGTCTCCATACTATTTGCCCAGGCATGTGCCCTGGAGAGGACACTCCAGCTTTGTGCTTAAACATTAGCACAACACGGGAAGAAACAGTTACTGATTGTAAGCTCTCACTCAATTGGTGTAGAGTATGAGCACCAGGGGTTACTTCTGACAGAGGGAGAGATCATCATGTCTCATTGGATAGCGACCACCCACTCAGTTAACTGCTGTCCTGCCACGACCTACTTGCTTCAATGGGTGCTTGGAGCTCAGAGAGTCATCTCTCAACAGGCGGTTCGATAATCTATGCACCAGGCAAGACAAACTTAACAAAGAAGACACCAGTCCTTCGCATCACAAGCTGGAATGTGAGGACCATGTGTCCTGGCCTTACTGACAACCTTCTGCAGGTTGATGACACACACAAGACAGCTGTGATCGACAAAGAACTCACAAGGCTCAATGTGGACATTGCTGTGCTGCAAGAAAATAGACTCGTTCAAAGTGGATCCCTCAAAGAGAAACACGACACCTTCTTCTGGCAGGGGATAGCCCAAGAGGCAACTCGTGAGCATGGAGTGGGTTTCACAGTAAAAAACACGCTACTTGTGATGAGTGAACCACCCACAGTAGGCTCAGAGAGACTTCATACTCTTCACTTGTCAACAAGCGCGGGCCCAGTTCATCTCATGTGCATCTATGTCCCGACACTCACCTCCACCCCAGATGTCAAGGATCAATTCTATGAGACACTTGACGCTGCCATCAGTAGAATTCCCAGCACTGAGGGATTGTATCTTCTAGGGGATTTCAACGCAAGTGTGGTACTGACTATAGCTTGGCCAACGAGCATAGGGCACCAGGGGATTGGCAAGATTAACAAAAATGGACAGAGGTTGCTGGATCTATGCTGTCACCATGGACCCTGTGTGACAAACAGCTACTTCCAGTTCAAGCTGTGCCACAAGGTGTCCTGGAGCCATCCAAGATCACGCCACTGGCACCAGCTAGAACTTAACATCACCAGACGTACCACCCTCAACAGTGTCCTCATCACACGCAGCTATCACAGCGCTGACTGTGACACTGACCACTCCCTGGTGCGGAGCAAGGTCAGGCTTCAGACAAGGAAGCTTCACCCATCCAAGAAGAAAGGTCGTTCTCGGATCAACACTTGCCGAACCACTGATCCAGAAAGGACCCAGGAGTTCCTCAACATCCTCGATCAGGCTCTTTCAGACAACACCCAAGGCCCCAGTGCGGTGTCAAAGTGGAATCATCTGCACGCCGCCATCTACAACTCTGCACGGGAAAAGAGATGGGAGGAATGCTGACTGGTTTGAGGCTTATTGGACTGAAATGGAGTCAGTTAAGTAACTAAGAAGAGAGCCCTCATGAACTACAAACCCGTCCCCAGCAGACAAACTCTAGACGCTCTCAGAACTACCAGAAACTAGTCTTTGCAGACTGCTCGGCACTGCACCAATCAATACTGGTTAAAACACTGCAACAGTATTCAATCTGCCACTGAATCTGGGGGATGCTAGAAGGACATATGAAGGAATTCAACACACCAAGGTTCCTTAGACAGCACCTTCCATACCCGCAACCTCTACCAACTAGAAGGACAAGGGCAGCAAATTCATGGGAACATCACCACCTGCAAGTTCCCCTCCAAGCCACACACTATCGTGACTTGGAGCTATATCGCCTTTCCTTCACTGTCGCTGGGTCAAAATCCTGAAACTCTCTTCCTCACAGCACTGTGGGTGTACCTACCTCACACAGACTGCAGCGGTTCAAGAAGGCAGCTCACCACCACCTTCTCATGGGAAATGAGGGATGGACAATAAATGCTGGCTTAGCCAGTGATGACCACATCACATGAATGAATAAAAAAAAATATGAAAGCAATGGGCCCAGCAGTAACTAAATCAGCACCTTTGAAGACAAAGACAGGGGTGATCATCACTGAACCTAACAAGCAGCTGGAAAGGTGAGTGGAGCATTACCTTGAACTCTACATAACGGAGAACATTGTCATTGAAGTAGCTCTCAGCGCCATTCCAGACTTCCCTGTCATGGAGGAGCTGGACAGTGACCCCACTATCATAGAGCTCAACAACGCCATTGACCGTCTTGCCAGTGATGAAGCCCCGGGAAATGATGGCATTCCACCTGGAATCATCAAAATTGGAAAAGCGGCTCTGCTGCAGCATCTCCATGAACTTCTGTGTCTCTGTTGGAAGGGACGATCTGCGCCTGAAAACATGCGTGATTCAAACATTGTCACCTTGTACAAAAATATAGGGGATCACAGTGACTGCAGCAATTACCGAGGTACCTCCTTGCTAAGTATTGTGGGGAAGGTCTTTGCTCGCATTTCTCTGACCAGATTGCAGACCCTGGCATCACATATCTATCCTGAGTCTCAGTGCAGCTTCAGAGCTGGTAGATCGACAGTCGACATGATTGTCTCACTTCGGCAGTTACAGGAGAAGTGCTGTGAACAGTACAGACCACTCTACATTGTCTTTATAGACATCACCAAGGCCTTTGATCTTGTCAGCAGAGACGGACTCTTCAAACTGCGATGGAACATAGGCTGCCCTCCTGAACTCTTGGGCATCATCTCTTCTTTCCACGAGAACATGCACAGTTCCATCAGTTACCATGGAGCAACATCAGATGCTTTCCAGATCAGCAGTGGGTTAAAGCAGGGCTGTGTCCTGGTGACAACTCTCCTAGAAACAGAGGAACATAGGAGGAGGCCATTTAGCCCGTCGAGCCTGTTCTGCCATTCAATTAGATCATGGCTGATCACCTGCCTCAACACCACTTTCCCGTGCTATCCCCATATCCCTTGATGTCATGAGTATCAAGGTTTCTATCAATTTCTGTCTTGAACATGCTCAATGATTGAACTTCCACTGACCCCTGGGGTACAGAATTCCAAAGATTCACCTCCATCTGAGTGAAGAAATTCAACCCAATCTCAGTTTTAAATGGCCTACTCCTTATTCTGAGACTGGATCCCCTGGTTTTAGACTCACCAACCAGGGCAAACATCCTGTCTACATCCACACTGTCACGCCCTGTAAGAATTTTGTCAGTTTCAATGAGATCACCTCTCAAGCTGACTGGGATTGGAGTCGATGCATGGGAAGTCCTTCCTGCCGACTGGAATTCCTGGAGAAAGGCATTCAGGAAGACCATGGGAAAAGCAGAGGACAAAAGAAATCACCATTTGGGGGGAAAGAGAGCCCAGAGGAATGAAAAATTATCAGTCGACCTCGGGCCAATGATATTCATCTGTACCAGCTGCAGAAGGGATTGTCACTCACGAGTCGTCCTCCACAGCCACAACAAACGATATTTAATACAGAAGTCACCTACACCCCGGGTGTAGCCCATCATCTTCCGAGACGGACTGTTGCCTATTACTACTGCAACTACAGCTACATCTATAAGAGCGGGTCAGAGGCTGGGAACTCTGCGGCAACTAACTCACCTCTTGACTCGCCAAAGCCTGCCCACCATCTACAAGGCACAAGTCAGGAATGTGATGGAATACTCATGCCTGGATGAGTGCAGCTCCAACAACACTCAAGAGATTGACACCATCAGGTCAAAGCAGCCCACTTGATTGGCACCCCATCCACCACCTTAAACATTCATTCCCTCCAGCACCAGTGCAGAGTGGCAGCAGTGTGTAACATTTACAAGATGTACTGCAGCAACTTACCAAGCCTCCTTCAACAGCACCTTCCAACCCACAAACTCTACCACCTAGAAGGATAAAGGCAGCAAACACATGGGAACATCACCACCTTCAAGTTCCCCTCCAAGTCACGGACCCTCCTGACTTGGCACGATACCGCCATTCCTTTACTGTTGCAGGGTCAAAAACCAGGAAGACCCTCCCAACAAGCACTGTGGAGGTGCCAGAGGATTGAACAGTGGCAAATGTGACTTCCTATTTCAACAAAGGGTGTAAGGATCGTCCGGGTAACTACAGGCCAGTGTGATTAACAGCAGTGGTGAATAAGGTTTTAGAAACAATATTCGGGAAAAAAATCAACAGTCATTTGGAGAGATTTGAGTTAATTGAGGAGAGTGAGCATGGATTTATAAATGGGAGTTCATGCTTGACAAACTGCATTTTTTGATGAACTAACAGGAAGATGATGCAGCGAATGTTGTTGATATGGATTTTAAGAAAGGATGGATGGATGGATGATAAGGTACCACATAAAAGGGTGGTTAACAAAATTGAGGTTCATGGAATAGGAGAGTCACTGTCCAATTGGATAGAGAATTGCCTTATGGACAGAAAATAGCGTATCGTAGTAAATGGTTCTTTGTCAGACTGGAGGATAGTCGACAGTGGGTGTTCTCCAGTGGTCACTGCGAGAACCACTGCTTTTTCTGCTATATGTAAATGACTCGGATCTTGGAATATCGAGTAGAATCTCAAAATATATCGATAACACCAAACCTGGAGGAGTGGTAAACAATGAGGATGATATGAACTGCCTGCAACAGGACAGTGATAGGCTAGCAGAATGGGCAGACAGGTGGCAAATAGAATTTAATAGCGACTAGTGTGGGGTGATGCACTATCGCAGAAGGAATTGGGAGAGACAATATATACTTAATAGCACAGTTCTAAATAGAACTAAAAATAATGCACCTTGTAAGTGGCTTGTTGGTCGAGGGGTATGATTCATGCTTTGGGTGTCTGATTGGTTCACATGCGAGAGGTTAACAGACGAGCCCTTCTTCATTTGTGTTTTTAGTTGAAGGTCATCTATTGGTTGCAGCCTTACAGAAAGTGAAATTGACGTTCATACAGATCCTGTATGAGGACAAGAGAACTGGATTCAAAGAGTCTGTCGACAAAATTGAAATGAACAAAATGCACAGGTCGCCAAGTGGGTGTCTGAAGGTGGAGCAGGAACTGAGAGCTGGATACAAAAACAACACGACTAGTATGTAGTATGGAATGGAATTCTTCTGTGTTTTTGTTGTTTGGTTCGAATTAGGGCGGCACAGTGACGCAGTGGTTAGGACCACAACCTCACAGTTTTAGGGGCCTGGGTTCAATTCTGAGTACTGCCTGTGTGGAGTTTGCAAGTTCTCCCTGTGTCTGTGTGGGTTTTTGCTGGGTGCTCTGGTTTCCTCCCCCCTCCAAAGACTTGCAGATGATAGGTAAATTGGCCATTGTAAATTGCCCCTAGTGTAGGTAGGTGGTAGGGAATATGGGATTACTGTAGGGTTAGTATAAATGGGTGGTTGTTGGTCGCCACAGACTTGGTGGGCCGAACGGCCTGTTTCAGTGCTGGATCTCTAATAATAATAGCTCATCGATTTTCTTGTTTTTCTCTTTTTGGATTGCGTTTGAATAATTGTGGATCCTTCTTCAGGCTGTTTCCGTTCACCAGAAAGTTCTGACCTCTGATGATGTTGATCGTAATAAGCTTCTAATAGATTTGGAACTGAGCAAATTTCTTTAGCTTGAGTCTACAAGATGTTACTCAGTCTGACATGTGGATCCAAGGGAGGATTTGAAAGCCACCCATGCATTGGAGCATACAGTGTATCCATCCAATAAGAGACTGAGTAGAGGTGACAGTTCAGTCAGTCGAATATGAGACTTTTAATCTCAGGGTTGTGAGTTTGAGTGCCATTCTGTTTTTCCCTTTTTTTAGGCTTCATTAGCAGAGAGTACAAGGAGTGTTTGACATGGAATTCAACAACAGTGTGAGCAAGTCATGCTTTGATTCAGGACTCTTATCTCTCTGCAACATCTCGCTGTGAAAGATTGAACTTTATCTCATTTAATTCTCAGCTCGGGGTCTGTGCGGCTCAGTGGGACTTCTGGCTGTCTCCCGCTTCACAATCCATCAGAGCTGAGAAAGCAATGGGGAATATTACTCACATGTTGTGTTCTGTAACCTTTCTGAAACAATTGAATGTATGTATTTTCTTCCAAAACAAGGACACAAAGACATTAACAATGTGGGGCTGAAATAGCTCAGTTGGGGGAGTGTCAGATTGAAGATCTAAAGGCAATTTCAATTCTTTATGCGTCCCATGCTTTTGTTCTGATTTTCCAGTTGCACAATTTACTTTGAAATTATTTACCAAGCACCAGTGGATTGGATTTGAGAAACAACACAGAGTCATTTACAGCATCGAAGGTGGTCGTTTGGCCCATCATGTCCATGCTGGCTCTCCCTGGAGCAATCGAGTCAGTTCCACTCACCAGCTCGATCCCTTTCCTCCTGCAAGTTTCTTTCCTTCAAGTATCCATCCAATTTCCTTTTCAAATCATTGATTGTCTCTGCTTCCACCACACTCGTGGGTCAGGTCATTACCACCCACGGCATAAAAAGTTCCACCTCATCAAGGATGTGAAATATGTATATCTTCTATATTGAGCGTATTCTTTATTTCTATGAGGAGAGAATGGCAGTCAACATGAAAGGGAACCCAAAGATCTTTGAGCAGTATATAAGTAATCAGTGGATAGTAAGAGGTGGAGTGGGCCTTATTAAGGACAAAGAGGATAGTATCTGCTTAGAGGTGCAGGGCAATGTTAATATATTTAATGAGTACTTTGTATCAGTGATCACTAAGGAATTGGAATCTGACAAAATATCAGTAGAAGCGGAGAGAGTAGACGCAATGGATAGGGTACAAATTGAGAGAGGGAGCTACTAAAAAGGCTGGCTGTGCTTAGGGAAGATAAATCACCTGGTCCGGTTGGTTTACATCTCAGATTGCAAAAGGAAATGCGGATGCAGATAACGGAAGGGCTTGATATAATCTTCCAATCTTCCCTGGATACGGGGGAGGTGCCAGAGGATTAAACAGTGGCAAATGTGACACCCTTATTCAAGAAAGGGTGTAAGGACAGTCTGGGTAACTACAGGCCAGTTAGATTAACAGCGGTGGTGGGTATGGTTTCAGAAACAATAAACAGGGAAAAATCAACAGTCACTTGGAGAGGTTTGAGTTAATTAAGGATAGCGAGCATGGATTTATAAATGGAAGTTCATGCTTGACTAATCTAACTGCATTTTGTAATGAACTAACAGAGAAGGTCGATGAAGGGAATGCAGTGGATGTTGTTTATATGGATTTTATGAAAATATTTGATAAGGTACCACATAAAAGGGTGGTTAACAAAATTGAGGTTCATGGAATAGGAGGATCAGTGTCCAATTTGATAGAAAAGTGGCTTAAGGACAGAAAACAGTGAGTCATATTAAATGGTTCTTTGTCAGACTGGAGGATAGTCGACAGTGGTGTTCCCCAAGGGTCAGTGCGAGAACCACTGCTTTTTTTGCTACAGATAAATGACTTGGATCTTGAAATATAGAGTAGAATCTCAAAATATGCCGATAACACCAAACCTGGATGAGTGGCAAATAGTGAGGATGATATGAATTGTTTGCAACAGGACAGTGATAGGCTAGCAGAATGGGCAGACAGGTGGCAGCTGGAATTTAATAGTGACTAGTGTGAGATGAAGTATTTTAGCAGAGGAATAGGGAGAGACAATATATACTCAATGCTCCAGTTGTGAAGAATGTGCAGGAGTAGAGGGACTTGGGTGCATGTCCATCAATCTTTGAAGTTGGCAAGACATATTGCAAGAGTGGTTAGCAAAGTATAAATAGAGGCATTGAGTACAAAAGCAGGGGAATTCTACTGAACCATTATAAAGCTCTGGTTTGGCCCCAACTGGAGTGTTGCGTCCAGTTCTGCTCACCACACTTTGGAAAGGATGTGCGGATCTTTGAGAGGATGCAGAGGAGATTCACCAAAATGGTTCCAGGTCTGGAGGATTATAGTTTCAAGGTTAGGCTGGAAAAGCTAGGGTTGTTCTGCCTGAAGCAAAGGATATTGAGGGGAGAATTGATAGAGGTGTATAAGGCTATGACAATTTTAGATAAGTTGGCAAGGAAAAATTGTTTCCATTAACTATTGGTACAAGGACTAGGGACACAGATTGAAGGTTTTGGGCAAGAGTTGCAGGGGGAATGTGCGGAAGAACCTTTTTACACAGTGATTGGGAATGATCTGTAACTCACTGCCCACGAGGGTGATGGAAGTGGAAACATTCGATGATTGCAAAAAGAATTTGAATGGGCATTTGAAGGAAATAAATTTACAGGGCTACGGGGATCGAGCAGACGAGTGGGACTGACTGGATCGATCCCTGGAGAGCCGGCATGGACTCGTCGGGGCGAATGGCCTCCTGTTATCCCACAAATGACTCAGTGACTCGATGAGTCTCGGTCACTCGCAGAGTCAAGAAAACAGAGTGATGGATTTAACAAAACATTATAAGTTATGTTTGTTTTGATAAAATGCAATAATAACTCGTCTCCACTCCTAGTATTTCTAAATCCCACACAGTCACCATAATGTGAACAATTATTTCCTGTTCTGTCTCTCTCAGATTTGTAAACTTCACTGTATTGGAGTGAGGTGACATCTACTGGTGGTAAACAAGAACTGCAATCAAGCGGCAGAAACTCCACAGTCTGTCAGGGTTAAAGAAACATTGCAATGTGAGGAAATAGTGAAGGGGTTTGATTGGGTAGATGGAGACATGATTCCACTTGTGGTGGTGTCCGAAGCAAGGGCCGGAATTATGAAATTGTCATTCATAAAATAAATGAGGAATTCATGAAAAATGTAGGAACGTAGTGAATTCTTAGAATATGGATAGAATAGAAAGTGAGATTGGATGGACAGAAGCAGTCTGAAAGGATGGCTGAAACAAAAGGTGAGTGCCCTGAAACGTTAACTGTGTTTCTGTCAGCACAGATGCTGCCAGAGCTGCTGAACATTTCCAGCACTTTCTGTTATGATTTCAGCATTTGCAGGATGCTGCTTTGATCTGAAAAAAAAAATGGTTGAACAGCTTTTCCACAGGAGCTAAAAAGGCATGCATTGTAAATGGCTCGTTGGTCTAGAGGTATGATTCTCGCTTTGGGTGTATAGTTGGTTAAGATGCGACAGGTCCCGGGTTCAACTCCCGGATGAGCCCATTTTCATTTGTGTTTTTAGTTGCAGGTCATCGATCAGTTGCAGCCTGACAGAAGGCGGAATTGACTTTCATACGGAGCCTGTTTGAGGACCAGAGAACTGGATTCAAAGAGCCTGTCGACAAAATTGAAATGAACAAAATGTACAGATCACCAAGGGGGTTTATGAAGGTGGAGCAGTAACTGAGAGCTGGATACAGAAACAACACGACCAGTATCTGGTATGGAATGGAATTCTTCTGTGTTTCTGTTGTTTGGTTTGGATTAACTCATGGATTTATTTGTTTTTCACTTTTTTGATGCGTTTGAATAATTGTGGATCCTTCTTCAGGGTGTTTTCTTTCACCAGGTAGTTCTGACCTCTGATGATGTTGATCGTAAGCAGCTTCAACTCACTGATAGTTTTGGAACTGAGCAGATTTCCTTTGCTTGAGTCTCCAACATGTAACTCAGTCTGACATGTGGATCCATGGGAGGATATGAAAGCTGCCCCTGCATTGGAGCACACAGTTGCATCCATCCAATAAGAGACTGAGCAGAAGTGACAGTTCAGTCAGTCGAACATGAGACTTTTAATCGCAGGGTTGTGAGTTTGAGTGCAATTCTGTTTTTCCCTTTTTTGGGGGCTTCATTAGCAGAGAGTACAAGGAGTGTTTGACATGAAATGCAACAACAGTATGAGAAAGTCTCACTTTGATTCGGGACTCCTCTCTCTCTGCAGCATCTCGCTGTGAAAGATTGAATTTTATCACATTTCTTTCTCAGCTCAGGGTCAGTGCGGCTCAGTGGGACTTCTGGCTGTCTCCCGCTTCACAATCCATCAGTGCTGAGAAAGCAATGGGGAATATTACTCATATGTTGTGTTCTGTAACCTTTCAGAAACAATTGAATGTATGTATTTTCTTCCAAAACATTCATTCTCAGTACTGAGAAAAATAGAGTACATGATTGACTGTATCAGTAAGTGGGAAATGTTTAAAATATGTTGTGACCAGTGGAGAAATGGGATGAGAATAAATAATGCCCTCTTCTGATTTCAATTGTATAAGCATTTGTGATTTGTCTCTGTAGCTTAGTTGGTTAAAACACCTGCCTATTAATTAGGAAATCCTGGGTTCAACTCCCAGCAGAGCCTCATGTCATTATTAGCAACATGCTTTAGAAGTTCACATCTGTGTCTTGTGAGTTTGAACTCATAATTCAAATTTCATGATGAATTTCAGTCGCAGGAAAAACAGCCTTTGTGAAGAATGTGAGTTTGGAATGGCTGTTCCTCCTTGTCCAGAAGTTCAGTCCTGATATTTCAAAGGTAACTTCTTTGATAGGAATTTGTTCACCGTTCCATTCAACCTGGAAAACAGCTTGACATTAATCTCACTGAAGGAACGTGTGACCGCGTTCTGTGTTGCAGAGTGTTTGTGTCATTATGTGTTGCTTTTAACCGAGACTGGGACATGACGCAAGCGGGAGGGTTGATCTGAGGTTTGGAATATTTGTCTGTCAGGAACAAGAAAAATCAAAGTAACCAAATAATAAAACCTATGTCTCGTGTGGTTACCGGGAAAAGGTCAGAAAATATTAAATTTTGTTCTATTCAATACAACTGTGTGAACTTTGCCCTTTCCTGCCTTTTGTAAACAGTATTTGAAGTGTCTCAGTAAAAATGATCAGCGTTGATGAGAGTGGACTCTGAGTGCGCATCTGCTGAGTGTGACAGGGTCAGGACTGGATGCAGGAAGTTCTCTGACAGTCTCTCTCTCTCTCTCTCTCTTTGATGGGTTGAGTTGATTTTCAACTGGCAACTGTTGGTGTTTCGATAAATCAAGTTCCCTCCACTGATTTTTTTGGACAGACAGTGTCGTATAAGGATGTAAAGGGTTAATGCTGAAGACAGTGGGATCAACCCCTCCCACTGTCTGAGTGATGATGTAACAGTTACATGAGATGAGGTTTGGGAGAAGAGAGAGCAGCACCAAGGATGCTAGCTGAGGAGGCTTGATGAGTGTGTATATAGTATTGTGTAAATTAGAAAAGAGTTCTTAGTTCTTTCAGTGGGAAATTTGTCCAGAAAATATCGAGAAACTCACAATTTTATTATTCAGGAGTCGAAACACAGATATTAACTCCACGTGACAGTTCTGGGTTCATTAACAAAGAAAAGGTAGCGAATAATATTGCTGACTGATTGAAATCCCCCAGTGAGGAGACAGCTAAACAGGTGATCTGTTGGGACATCCTTCGATCCAAGCTTTCAGCAGCGTTTAATCTCCCTTTTTGGTGAAATTCTCTGTTATTTGCAACTTTTTTTAATCCAGCTTTGATGGGCGAGTGAAAAAACTGAAAAAATTGAACACTTCCATTCTTTATTTTCTTCCTTCTTTCCATCAGTTTGTCTTTTATGTCCCAGATCAATATAATGATGAGAATCCCAATTTAATCTGCTGTTTCTGGTGTTTTATCCATTCCAATCAAAATTCAACATTCCAATCTAATCTATTTGTTATTCCACAGTGTCTCTCCAAGTGTTTTATTCTGTTGTATTCTCTCACAGTCTGCTTGATGATCAATGTTACATCTCACTCTCTATTCTGGTGAAGATCGGAAGCAGTGATATCTGCTTACACCACCCACCAAGTCGGTCTGAAGCTGTGCCTCGCTGATCATGTGGGGTTCGGAACATAGGAACAGGTGTCGGCCATTCAGCCCATCGAGCCTGCCCCGCCATTCAATATGATCATGGCTGATCATCCACTTCAATGCCCTGTTCCCCACACTTTCCTCATATTCCCTTATGTCATTTCTATTTAGAAATCTGTCAATTTCTGCTTTAAACATACTCAATGACTGAGCTTCCACAGCCATTTGGGGTAAAGAATTCCAAAGATTCACAACCCTCTGAATAACAACATTTTTTCACATCTCTGTCCTAAGTGGCTTCCCCCTTATTTTGAAAATGCATCCCCTGGTTTTCCACTCCCCATCCAGATGAAACATCTCAGCTGCATCGACCCAGACTGTCCTTTAAGTATTTTGTAGGTTTCAATGAGATTCCATCTCATTCTTCGAAACTGTAGAGAATACAGCCCCAGTTTCCCAATCCCTCTTCATAGAACAGTCCCACCATCCCAGGAACAAGTCTGATGAACCTTCGCTGAACTCCCTCCATGGCAATAATATCCTTCCTATGGTAAGGAGACCAAAACTGCACACAGTACTCCAAGTGCGGTCTAACCATGGTTCTATACAATTGAAGAAAGAATTCACTACTCCTGTACTCAAATCCTCTTGTGATGAAGGCGAACATACTATTAGCCTTCCTAATTGCTTGCTGCACCTGCATGTTAGCTGTCAGTGAATAGTGACATGGACACCCAGATCACCCTTTTATTCTATACCTCAGCTAATAAAGGAAAGGATTACATATACCTGCTGAACCACCTTATTGACCAGTCCTGCTACTTCAGGGATCTGTGGACATTCACTCCAACATCCCTCACTTCCTCTGCACCGTTCAGTGTTCTCCCATTAATTGTATATTCCTTTGCCTTTTTTGACATCCCAAATGCATCACCTCACCTTTGTCCAATTTGAATTCCATTTACCACTTCTCTGCCCACCTGACCAGTCTATTGATATCTTCCTGCAGTGTTCAGCTATCCTCCTCCCTTTCAACAACACGGACAATTTTTGTGTCATCTGCAAACATCTTGATTGTGCCCTCTACATTTATGTCCATATCATTAATATATACCACAAAAAGTAGGGGACCTAGTTCTAAGCCCTGTGGAATACCACTGGAAACAGTCCTCCAGTTGCAAAAACACCCGTAACCAATTCCTTCTTGTTTCCTGCCACTGATCCAATTTTGTATCCAGCTTGCTACATTCCCCTGGATCGCATGCTCTTTTATGTTTTTTTTAACCAGTTTGCCATGTGGGACCTTGTCAAAAGCCTTGCTAAAATCCATGTAGACCACATCATAAACTGCACTATCCTCACAATCCTCATTGTTACTTCTTCAAAAAATTCAATCAAGTTCGTCAGACAGGAGCTTCCCTGAACAAATCCATGCTGATGATACTTGATTAATCTGTGCCTTTCTAAGTGACGGTTTATCCTGTCTCTCAGAATTAATTCCAATAATTCGCCCACTATTGAGGTTCGGCTGACTGGCCTTTAATTGTTCCCTCGCTTCCTTTTTCAACAATGGTGCAATGTTAGCAATAAAAACAAAAAGTGCTGGACATACACAGCAGGTCTGGCAGCATCTGTGGAGAGAGAAGCAAAGTTAACATTTCAGATCAGTGACCTTTCATCAGAACAGAAACATTAACTTTGCTTCTCTCTCCACAGATGCTGCCAGACCTGCTGTGTATTTCCAGCGCTAATAGTTTTTATTTCAGATTTCCAGCATCTGCAGAATTTTGCTTTTATTGCAACGTTACGAGACCTCCCATCCTCTGGCATCACACCTGTATCCAGTGAGGGATTGGAAACTGATGGTCAGACCTTCCACTATTTCCTTCCTGGCTTCTTTTAACAGCCTGTGGTATATTTCATCCGGCCCTGATGATTTATCCACTTTCAAGTATGCTAATCCCATTTATACTTCTTCTCTCCCTCAGTTTATCATGTCCAATACTTCACACTCCTTCTCCTTAATTACAATATATGCCTCACCACCTCATTTGTGAAGACAGTAAAGTATTCATTAGCACAGTGGCGCAGTGGTTAGCACCGCAGCCTCACAGCTCCAGGGACCCGGGTTCGATTCCGGGTACTTGCCTGTGTGGAGTTTGCAAGTTCTTCCTGTGTCTGCGTGGGTTTTCTCCGGGTGCTCCGGTTTCCTCCCACAAGCCAAGAGACTTGCAGGTTGATAGGTAAATTGGCCATTATAAATTGTCACTAGTATAGGTAGGTAGGGAAATATATGGACAGGTGGGGATGTTTGGTAGGAATGTAGGATTCGTATAAATGGGTGGTTGATGTTCGGCACAGACTCGGTGGGCCGAAAGGCCTGTTTCTGTGCTGTATCTCTAATCTAATCTAATCAAACATACCCACATCTTCCACCCTGATGGGCCCTACTCTTTCCTCAGTTGCCTCTTACTCCAATGTATTGATGAAACATCTTTGGATCCATTTTGATTTTGCTTGACAATATTCTTTCATGCTCTCTGTTTGCTCTTCGTCGCTGCTCCCAAATGCCTCTAGTTGAGACAAAAGACAACTTATCAGAAGTGGGATCACAAGGCCGAAAGTGGGGATGTTCACTGATGATTGCACAATGTTCAGCACCATTCATGACTCCTCAGATACTGAAGCAGCCCGTGTCCAGATGTAGCAAGACCTGGAGAACATCCAGGCTTGGGCTGATAAGTGGTTAATAACATTTGCGTCACATAAATGCCAGGCAATGACCATCTCAAACAAGAGAGAATCTAATCATTTCCCCTTGATGGTCAATGGCATTACCATCGCTGAAACACCCACCATCAATATTGGGGGAGTTAACATTGACCATAAACTGAACTGGACCAGCCACATAAATGCATTTGCTACAAAAGCAGGTCAGAAGCTAGGAATTCTGCAGTGAGCAACTTACCTCCTGTCTCCCCACATCTTTAGATCTTTCCACCATTTACGAGGCACCAGTCAGGAGTTTGATGGAATACTCTCCACTTGCCTGGATGAGTACAGCTCCAACAACACTCAAGTAGCCTGCTTGATTGCCCCCATCCACCAGCTTCAACATTCACTCCATTCACCACTAATGTACAGTGGCAGCAGTGTGTACAATCTACATGATGCACTACAGCAACACACTAAGGCTCTTTCAACAGTACCTTCCAAACTCTGAACCTCTACTACCGAGAAGGACAAGGGCAGCAGATGCAAGGGAGCACTACCACCTGCAAGACCCTCTCCAAGACACACACCATCCTGACTTGGAACTGTATCGCCATTCCTTCATTGTCGTTGGGTAAAAATCCTGGAACTCCCTTCCAAACAGCACTGTTGGTATTCCTGCATCTCAAGGACAGCAGCGGCTCAAGAAGGCAGCTCACCACCTCTTTGTCAAGGGCAATTTGTAATGGGCAATAAAAGCTGGCATAGCCAGCGATGCCTATGTCCCAGGAACAAATGAAAAAAGTGAGGAAATAGTGAAGGGCTTTTATAGAATACACAGAGACATGTTTCCACTTGTGGTGGTTTCTGAAATAAGAGCCAAAAATATAAAATCAACATTCATAAAACCAATGAGGAATTCATGAAAAATGTATTTATGCAGTGAATGGACAGAATCTGGAATTTGCTGTCACAGGGAGAGGTTGGGGTGAATAGTATTGATGCACTTAAGGGGAGGTGGAACAAATGAACACGTGTATGGGGAGAAATGAATTGAGGGATATACATATCGGGCTTCATTTTTTAAAATTTGTGCATATGAAGCAGGATGGCTGGAAATATGTGTAGAGCATAGAGCAGATGGGATGATCCCAATGCAGTGTTTTGTCTGGATGGATCTGCCCAGAACAGCTGTGATGCAGGAGCTGGGAGCTTCAGTACTTCAGTGGAGGCTGATACTGACACTGGTTTTCATTAGTGGGTGTTCTTAATGATTATTAATTGAGAAATTAAATTCACCTCTTTGATATTATGCCCCTCACCTGTTCTTGAGTTATAAGATATATTTTTTCTTCATAGAGGCAAATACCTGAAGGTATTGTGATGAATGTGATGGTTGCTGCACTCGAGGCACAAGGAACAGTGCAGCCAACTCCTCTCACACACAGTCGGTACATTATCACTCAGAGTACAGAGGGATAGACAGTTCATCAGTTCCCTAGTCTCAGACTGCAAATGTAGTCAGGCCCACATTGATTCCAAGTTCCAGAGACACATTTTCAATCATACAAAGCAGGAGAAAAAGAAGTTGTTTACATTTTGCCCCAATTAAGTCCCACTGATAGTCAGATACCTCAATCCCAGGTCAAAATCACACCCACTCGCAGATTGAAATGCAATGTGTCAATCTAAATATAATGCAGACTTAGCTAGCAATTAAATATCAGATAGATTTGGCACACACTACTGATTGAATGGCACAGAATCTAAGCTAATGATGTACCCTGAGATTTAAATTAAATACCGTACCCAAAGCTCACACCCATTCATTATAAAGGATGTTTAAACATCCCCATAGTGTACCCTGAGATACAAGTGACATACAAGTCCAACATTCATTACAGTGAAAGTTTCAAAGGTGCTGAAAGCTATTGTAAGCTGAGACACAAATTAGATACCAGTTCAGAACTCACGCACGCTGTGAAGTTGAAAGATACAGAATCAATTCGATTAGTGTCGATTGATCTGAACATTTTATACCATTCTAAAAACTCATACAATATCAAACTGAAATACAGTATTAATTCCATTAGTGTAGATTGATCTAAACATTTTATACCATTCTAAAAACTCATACAATATCAAACTGAAATACAGTATTAATTCCATTAGTGTAGATTGATCTAAACATTATATACAATTCTAAAACCTCATACAATATCAAACTGAAATACAGTATTAATTCCATTAGTGTAGATTGATCTAAACATTATATACCATTCTAAAAACTCATACAATATCAAATTGAAATACAGTATTAATTCAATTAGTGTAGATTGATCTAAACATTATATACCATTCTAAAAACTCATACAATATCAAACTGAAATACAGTATCAATTCCATTAGTGTAGATTGATCTAAACATTATATACCATTCTAAAAACTCATACAATATCAAACTGAAATACAGTATTAATTCCATTAGTGTAGATTGATCTAAACATTATATACCATTCTAAAACCTCATACAATATCAAACTGAAATACAGTATTAATTCCATTAGTGTAGATTGATCTAAACATTATATACCATTCTAAAAACTCATACAATATCAAATTGAAATACAGTATTAATTCAATTAGTGTAGATTGATCTAAACATTATATACCATTCTAAAAACTCATACAATATCAAACTGAAATACAGTATCAATTCCATTAGTGTAGATTGATCTAAACATTATATACCATTCTAAAAACTCATACAATATCAAACTGAAATACAGTATTAATTCCATTAGTGTAGATTGATCTAAACATTATAGACCATTCTAAAAACTCATACAATATCAAACTGAAATACAGTATCAATTCCATTAGTGTAGATTGATCTAAACATTATATACCATTCTAAAAACTCATACAATATCAAATTGAAATACAGTATCAATTCCATTAGTGTGGATTGATCTAAACATTATATACCATTCTAAAAACTCATACAATATCAAATTGAAATACAGTATCAATTTTATTAGTGCACATTGACCTAAACATTACATACTGTTCCAAAAACTCATACAGTATCAATTCCATTGGTGGAGATTGATCTAATCATTGCCAGTCCAAAAATCACATACAGTATCAGATTGAGCAATGCTGATATGAAGTGTAAACTGTGATGTAAATTAGATGCCTGGACAGAACTCACCCAGACTGCGGAAATAAAAAATACAGTTGTCTATGATACGCATTATTTTCCAGCCAAAAACATCTCATACATGATCAGAGTGAAATAGATTATCAATTCCATTTGTGTAGACTGAACTCCACATGATGGCGGCACAGTGGCGCAGTGGTTAGCATTGCAGATTCAAAGCTCCACTGACCTGGGTTCAGTTCTGCGTACTTCCTGTGCGGAGTTTGCAAGTTCTCCCTGTGACCAGGTGGATTTCTGCTGTGTGCTCCAGTTTCCCCCCACAGCCCAAGAATTGCAGGTTGTTAGGTAAATTGCCCCGAGTGTGAAGATGTGGTAGGGAATATGGG
The DNA here is from genome assembly GCF_036365525.1 of Heterodontus francisci. Taxonomy (NCBI): domain Eukaryota; kingdom Metazoa; phylum Chordata; class Chondrichthyes; order Heterodontiformes; family Heterodontidae; genus Heterodontus; species Heterodontus francisci. The sequence goes on along the minus strand of NW_027141699.1, from coordinate 2,927,726 downwards.
ATTGATGTGGGATGAGTGCATATGGGTGGTTGCTGGTTGGCACAGACTCGGTGGGTTGAAGGGCCTGTTTCAGTGCCGTATCTGAAAATAAAATTACAAACCTGTAAAAACTCTCATTGTGGTTACTTTACAGGACGAGTAATCCAAAAGTCTCCACTAATGGACCAGAGACATGAGTTCAAATTCCACTGCAGCTGCTGGGTAATTTATAGAATCAAAGTAAGTTTATGGCACAGGAAGAGGCCACTTGGCCCATTGTGTCTGTGCCAGATGAAAACGGTCCACCCATTCTAATCCCACCTTCCAGCATTTGGTGCATAACCCTGCAGATTACGTCATTTGAGGTGTATATCCAGACTCATTTTGAATGACTTGAGGGTTTCTGTCTCAACTCCCCTATCAGGCAGTGAGTTCCAGACCCCCTCCACCCTCTGGCTGAAAAAAAACTTTTCCTCATCTCCTCTGTAATCTTTATACCAATCACTTTAAATCTATTCCCCTAGTCACTGACCTCTCTGCTAAGGTGAACAGGCCCTTCACTTCAACTCTATACAGGCCCCGCAAAATGTTGTACATTTCAGTCGGATCTCCCCTCAGTCTCCTCTGTTCCAAGGAGAACAGCTCCATCCTCTCCAATCTTTCCCCATAGCTGCATTTTTCCAGTCCCGGAAACATCCTCGTAAATCTCCTCCGTACCCTCTCTAGGGCAATTACATCCTTTCTGTAATGAGGTGATCAGAACTGCACACAGTACTCAAGTTGTGGCCTGACTAATGATTTATACAGTTACAGTACAATCTCCCTGCTCTTATATTCTATACCTCGTCTAATAAAAGAAAGGATTCCATATGCCTTTTTACCACCTTATCAACTTGTCCTGTTACCTTCAAGGATCTGTGGACATTTACTCCAAGGTCCCTCACTACCTCTACACCTCTCAGCACTTTCCTATTAATCGTGTATTCCTTTGACTTGTTTGACCTCCCCAAATGCATCACCTCACACTTCTCTGGATTGAATTCAATTTGCCATTTTTCTGCCCATCTGACCAGACCATCAAGATCTTCCTGCAGCCTACAGTTATCCTTCTTGCTATTTACCACATGGCCAATCTTTGTGTCATTTGCAAACTTCTTGATCATGCCCCCTACATTTACATCCATGTAGACCACATCATAAACTGCACTACCCTCATCTATTTTCCTTGTTAATTCTTCAAAAAATTCAATCAAGTTCGTCAGACAGGAGCTTCCCTGAACAAATCCATGCTGATGATACTTGATTAATCTGTGCCTTTCTAAGTGACGGTTTATCCTGTCTCTCAGAATTAATTCCAATAATTCGCCCACTATTGAGGTTCGGCTGACTGGCCTTTAATTGTTCCCTCGCTTCCTTTTTCAACAATGGTGCAATGTTAGCAATAAAAACAAAAAGTGCTGGACATACACAGCAGGTCTGGCAGCATCTGTGGAGAGAGAAGCAAAGTTAACATTTCAGGTCAGTGACCTTTCATCAGAACAGAAACATTAACTTTGCTTCTCTCTCCACAGATGCTGCCAGACCTGCTGTGTATTTCCAGCGCTAATAGTTTTTATTTCAGATTTCCAGCATCTGCAGAATTTTGCTTTTATTGCAACGTTACGAGACCTCCCATCCTCTGGCATCACACCTGTATCCAGTGAGGGATTGGAAACTGATGGTCAGACCTTCCACTATTTCCTTCCTGGCTTCTTTTAACAGCCTGTGGTATATTTCATCCGGCCCTGATGATTTATCCACTTTCAAGTATGCTAATCCCATTTATACTTCTTCTCTCCCTCAGTTTATCATGTCCAATACTTCACACTCCTTCTCCTTAATTACAATATATGCCTCACCACCTCATTTGTGAAGACAGTAAAGTATTCATTAGCACAGTGGCGCAGTGGTTAGCACCGCAGCCTCACAGCTCCAGGGACCCGGGTTCGATTCCGGGTACTTGCCTGTGTGGAGTTTGCAAGTTCTTCCTGTGTCTGCGTGGGTTTTCTCCGGGTGCTCCGGTTTCCTCCCACAAGCCAAGAGACTTGCAGGTTGATAGGTAAATTGGCCATTATAAATTGTCACTAGTATAGGTAGGTGGTAGGGAAATTTACGGACAGGTGGGGATGTTTGGTAGGAATGTAGGATTCATATAAATGGGTGGTTGATGTTCGGCACAGACTCGGTGGGCCGAAAGGCCTGTTTCAGTGCCCCCCACTAAGCTGAACTGAGTGGCCGGACCCCTGGGAAACCCCTCGAACTGTATCGGGAACATTTTCATTTGCTGTAAATGTAAAAATGTAATTGGCATGACAAATGTGAAATGGAAGGGTTGTGAAGCAACTCATGATTGTGCTGAAGGAAACTGATCTCCCTTGCAATGTTTGGATTTTTTGGTGCTGTTTGAAACTGTTTGGCAATGTATTTTTAACAGATTTTTATGAATAAAGTCTATTTTGGAAATAAAAAAAAGAGAAGGAAGCAGCTTCTAAGAAGGGCGCCAAGAAAACCTTAAATAAACCGTCAACAAAGGGCGGCAAGAAGCGCAGGAAGGAGAGTTACTCCATCTACATCTACAAAGTGATGAAGCAGGTTCACCCCGAGACCGGCATCTCCTCCAAGGCCATGAGCATCATGAACTCGTTTGTGAACGATATTTTCGAGCGCATCGCGGGTGATACTTCCCGCCTGGCCCATTACAACAACCATCAGCTCCGGGAGATCCAAACCGCCGTGCGCCTGCTGCTGCCCAGGGAGCTGGCCAAGCACGCCGTGTCGGAAGGGACCAAGTACATCAGCTCCAAGTAAAACTGCATAATGGACTGAAAAACAGATCAAACACAACGGCTCTTTTAAGAGCCACCAACAATCTCTAAAAAGCTGCATCCGACATCTCTATGAAATCACTTTAAGACAATGTCTCATATAATAACGATCCCACTGCTGTGTTTGTATCTCCTGTTATTAACCGAACACGAACCCATAATCTGATCACCCGCCTTCACTTTTTTTGCTTAAAGCTGCTCTTATTCTGGTTTTTCACAGCCCCTGAATTACCGCATTAACAGCTGATTTCAGCGGTAAGGATTAGACCTTCATCCCTTCACTGATTAATCATTTTATTAACAGCAACTCTCCGCAGTGTAACAGCCTGGGATAGGATTATTACAGAGCAAGTTAAGGGCCGTTTGAGGACTTGATCCGGCTCCCTCTTTTCAGAGAAGGACACTGGGCTCTGATTCAAAGCTAAACAGAGTATTTCACTTCAGGCCAATGCAGGCCCCACCCGGGACAGTTTGAAAGCGATTGCAGAATGAGTCACAATTTAAATAACATTTTACAAGTTGAATAAAACAAAATCAAGAGAAGGGACTTTAAATCTTTGACTAAGGATGACATTTATTTTAATCAGCTCCTTTCCGATGATGAAATTGGCGGGCTTTTTGAAATTGACAAATTATCTGCTTCTGATGTCGTGGCGGGTAAATCCCGCCCTCTTCTGTTGGTCAGTGACCTGATTGGTGAAGAATATAGGCAAATGAGGTGAATTAAGTACCGACCATTGAGGAGAGTTCTCAGTCTTTAAGTAAAGTAAATGCTGCGGAAATTATCCATTTATGAAAGTATTTGTGAGATTGTGGAAATGTCTGGAAGAGGAAAGACCGGCAGGAAAGCTCGGTCGAAGGCTAAGTCTCGCTCCTCCCGGGCTGGACTGCAGTTCCTGAGAAAGGGCAACTGTGCTGAGCATGTGGGTGCCGGAGCCCCGGTCGATCTGGCTGCTGTGCTCGAGTATCTGACAGCTGAATTCCTTGAGCTGGCCGGTAACGCGGCCCGGGACAACAAGAAGACCCACATCATCCCCAGACACCTGCAGCTGGCTGTCCGCAACGACGAGGAGCTCAACAAGCTGCTGGGAGGGGTGACCATCGCTCAGGGCGGGGTGCTACCCAGGAAAACCAGCGCTCAGAGCTCCCAGAAAAAGCAAAGCAGACAAAATGTCATCTAATAAACCAAAGACTCTTTTCAGAGCCACCCACAGTCTCTGTGAAAGGGCTGTTTACTGTCTGATTCCAGCATGTCAGTAACAGAACAGAATAGGAACTATTTAAAATGTTTATGAGCAACTATTTCAGTGGCTTCTCACTGTTCCCCTGATCCCTGTGTGAAGGGGAATTACCAGTAGTATAATTTATTCCTTTCCACACCGAGTTTGAGTTATTGGTCCCTGAAGGATTGCTGAATGGAGTCTTTTACCGCCGGTTACAGATAAGAAGTGGGGGGGAAAATGACAGGTTAAAGCTGTGCGTAAAATAGCGCCAGGAATTTGTGGCGATAATAGCAGAATAAAGAAAGGTTTTTAAAGGTTGGTGGAAAATATTTTACGAACAACTTGAAATAGATTTTCCAGTAATTCGCTTTTTGCCGACACTGAAATTGGCGCCTTTTTCGAATTCAAACGTTCTGCCAATTTCGACAATTTAAGCCAATGATTTGCTGCAATTTCCATAATTCGAGGCTCTGCGATTGGTTAAGAAATGCAAATGGGAAGAGGGTGACCAATCAGAAGTGGGCACGGGTTCGCGCGGGCTCAAACTGCAGGAATTCCAGGTCCCTGAATGAATGAGCTGAAACTGATCAGTTTCACAAACCCTGTCAGTTTCAGTGCAGGAAACACCGTCTCGTGAAAAGTAACATCACAAGTGGGTTTGGTTCCAGTGACCGATTCAACGGCTGCTGCAAAACCCCCGGATTCCCTCATTGCAGCGAAATCATTTTGAAATTCTATGAAAACAATGAGTGATTCTGGAGGAGTGATGTGGCTTTTCACTGAGGGCATGTGTGGACGGGGGAAATAACTGACTGCAGAGCCTCGGGCACTGTTTACACAGCCCGTTTAGAAAATCAAATCCACTGCACATCCTTGCTGCAAATGAAATGTCAATTTCGGGGATTCCAGTTTTCTACCCGAATACAGCACACATTTATTCCAGACAGTTCTGAACAGCCTATCCCAGCTCCCGTTTCCCGGTCACTGCTCTCTCTGTGAGACGGTGGGTGGCTCTTCGAAGAGCCTTTGCTGTGTGATTGCTGGAAAGGGTCGAGTTGTGCGGCCCTGCCGTTTCAGAAGCGAACACCACATCCATGGCAGTGACCGTCTTGCGCTTGGCATGCTCAGTGTATGTGACCGCATCCCTGATCACATTCTCTAGGAAAATCTTCAACACCCCGCCAGTCTCCTCATAGATCAGACCCGAGATCCGCTTGACCCCGCCACGGCGAGCCAGGCGGCGGATTGCTGGTTTGGTGATGCCTTGGATATTATCACGAAGCACTTTGCGGTGCCGCTTTGCTCCGCCTTTGCCCAGTCCTTTGCCTCCTTCACCTCTGCCAGACTCTCTTTTACTAATATCCAAAATATACTTTCTTCATAAAAATCTGTAAAAAAAATACATTACAAAACAGTTCCAAAAAGCACCAAGTCAAACAATACAAAGAGTGGAAAGGAGATCAGTTTCCTTCAATACAGGAGTGAGTTGCCTCACAACCCTTCCATTTCATTTCTCATGCCATGTACATTTTAAAGCAAACAAATAATTTCTGGCTACAGTTCGAGGGGTTTCCCATGGATCCAGCCCCTCAGTTCACTATGGTGGGGGGACCTTACACTGTGGTCTTTCCCCATTGATCCTTTGCAGCAGCTGCCCCACGCTTTAGTGCGTCCCTCAGCACGTAGTCCTGGACCTTGGAATGTGCCAGTCTGCAACATTCGGTCGTGGACAACTCTTTGCGCTGGCAGACCAGCAAGTTTCGGGCAGAGCAAAGAGCATCTTTCAACGAATTGATAGTCTTCCAGCAGCAGTTGATGTTTATCTCGGTGTGCGTCGCTGGGAACAGCCCGTAGAGCACAGACCCCTGTGCTACAGAGCTGCTTGGGATGAACCTCGACAAAAACCATTGCATCTCTTTCCACACCTGCTTTGCAAAGACACATTCCAGAAAGAGGTGGGCAACCATCTCTTCCCCACCACAGCCACCTCGAGGGCATTGTGCAGAGGGGGTGAGACTTCGGGCATGCAGGATGGATCTGACGGGGAGGGCTCTTCTCACCATCAGCCAAGCTACATCTTGGTGCTTGTTTGAAAGTTCTGGTGATGGGGCATTCCGCCAAATGACTTTGGAAGTCTGCTCGGGAAACCATCCGACAGGATCCACCATCTTCTTTTCCCATAGGGCCTTGAGAACATTCTGTGCAGACCAGTGCCTGATGGATTGGTGGTCAAATGTGTTTTTCCGCAGAAACTTTTCCATGAAGGATAGGTGTTACGTACGGCACAGTCCAACTGGATGGAGCGTTCCACGGCAATATGACCAGGTCCATCCTTCGCAACACCGGGGACAGATAGAACCTCAGCACCGAGTGACACTTGGAGTTTGCGTACTGGAGGTCTACACACAGCTTGATACAGCCGCACACAAAGGTAGCCATCAGGATGAGGGCGATGTTGGGTACATTTTTCCCACCCTTCTCCAGAGGTTTGAACATCGTGTCCCTCGGGACCTGGTCCATTTTGGATCCCCAGATGAAACGGAAAATGGCTCAGGTGATCACCACAGTGCAGGAGTGCAGTATGGGCCAGACCTGCACCACGTACAGTAACCTGACACAATGGAGAGAGATCGCTGCTCCCACATGTTCAGCTTATGTTGTACCCTGGCTACTCGTTCCTCCCAGGTTTTGGTGCACGCCCCGGCCCTTCCGAACCATACCCCAGCACCTTCAGGTCGGCTGACCTAATGGTGAAGGGGACAAAGGATCGGTCAGCTGAGTTCCCACAGAACATGGCCTCGCTATTGCCGTGTTTAACATTGGCTCCCGAGGCCAGTTCGAGCTGGTCACAGATGCTCATCAGTCTGCGCACAGGCAGCGGGTTCAAGCAGAAAACGGCGACGTCATTCATGTTCAGGGAGGTATTAACCTGAGTGCCTCCACTGCCTTGGAGTGTTACCCTTCTGATACTCGCATTCTTCCTAATCGACTCAGAAAAGGGTTCAATACAGCAAACAAACAAGACAGGGGAGAGAGGACAGCCCTGCCTGACTCCAGATTGGATCGAGAAACTTTCTGATTCCCACCCATTGATTGAGACTGCGCAAATGATGTTTGTGTAGAGCAGTTTGATCCAATTGCAGATTCCCTCCCCAAACCCCATATTGGAAAGTACGTCCATCATGTAGGTGTGCGATATCCTATCAAAAGCCTTCTCCTGGTCCAGGCTGATGAGGCAGGTGTCCACCCTCCTGTCATAGTTGATCGCATCCCTGAGTAGCGCGAGACTATCAGAGATCTTCCTGTCTGATATAGTACAGGTCTGATCAGGGTCAATCACCAACTCCAGAGCAGACCTAACTCGACTGGCTATGACTTTTGACAGAATCTTGTAGTCGATGTTAAGCAGTGAGATGGGCCGACAATTTCTGATTTCTGCCCCCTAACCCTTCCGCTTGTAGATGAGGGTGATGATGCCTTTCCGCATGGATTCTAATATGCTGCCGACCAGGACCATACTCTGGTATACTGCCAGACTTTTTTTTTAAATTTCCAAAAGATACTTTATTCATAAAAATCTGTAAAAATTACATTCCCAAACAGTTTAAAACAGCATCAAGTAAAAAAATACAAACAGTGCCAAGGTGATCAGTTTCCTTCCATACAATCACGAGTTGCCTCACAACTCTTCCATTTCATTGCCATGCCATATACATTTCTACATTTACAGCACACAAAATTTTCCCGATAGGTTCGAGGGGTTTCCCATGGATCCAGCCCCTCCGCTCAGCTTGGTGGGTGGACCTTACACAGTGGTCTTTCCCCATTGAGCCTTTGCTGTGGCTGCGCCAAACTTTAGTGCGTCCCTCACCACGTAGTCCTGGACCTGGAATGTGCCAGTCTGCAACATTCGGTGGTGGACAACTCTTTGCGCTGGAAGACCAGCAAGTTTCGGGCAGACCAAAGGGCGTCTTTCACCGAATTGATAGTCCTCCAGCAGCAGTTGATGTTTGTCTCGGTGTGCGTCCCTGGGAACAGCCCGTCGGGCACAGACTCCTGTGTTATAGACCTGCTTCGGATGAACCTCGACAAAAACCACTGCATCCCTTTCCACACCTGCTTTGCAAAGACACATTACAGGAGGAGGTGGGCGACCGTCTCTTCCCCACAACAGCCACCCTGATAATTCTTGCCTCAAATCAGTGCACAATAAAAGAGACTGATTCCGTCAGCCTCCTTTTTTTTACAGGCCGCCCGGACCTGGCTGAGAAAGGCAGAGTGAGAGCAGGGAGGGGAGGAGACAAGAGTGAAGATTAAACAGAGAGCGAGAGGGAAGGAGACACCCAGAGTGACAGACAGAGAGAGAACGGCCCCTTATCTTTCAGCTCCACCTCCAGTTTCCTCCGGGCTGCCAATTTCAAACCCTTTATTAACAGTAGAACCGAAACCCAGCTCTCCACGCAAACCTTTCCAGACTCGACCTTTCAAGGCTTTCCAGAAAGACAGAGTTTTTAAATATGGTCCCGCGACAATTAACACTCAGTAATATTCCCACCGAAACACAGTCCATTCTATACTAAGAAACCTGCTCAGTAACATCACGATTTCCACACACATGCGCTTCCAGCAGTTTACAGCACCTTACTGCAGCTGTTTGGGGAATCTCCTGTGTTAAGATTGGAGTTGGAAAGCGGCCTTTACCCGGCAGTGTTATCGTCTCACACTGAATCTGCCAGACATCCTGTTCTCTTATTGCGAGAGAGAAAGCACGGATTTAGGAAATGTTCATTTGAAATGATCTCTATTGAGAACGAGCCCGGCCGTGGGACAGGTATTCCAGTGCAAAGAGCTGTCCATGACCGAGTGTTGCAGATTGGCACATTCCATCACATGTGCTGTGGGATGGCATTAAAGCTTGGAGAAGCCACCATGGAGCCTCAATGGAAAGGCGACAGACTAAGGCCCTAGTACAGCGAGGGGCTGGAACCTGTGTAAAACCCCTCGGGCTGTGTGCATCAGGGAATGTTTGATGTGTAATGTAAATACTGTAAATATAACCTGTGCAGGCAGGGATAGTGAGATACCTCATGTACTTTATTGAAGGAAACTGATCTGTATTGTACCTTATGTAATAATAAAATTGAACTGCTTTGCAATATAATTGCACAAATTATATGAATAAATTACATTTTGTGCAAAAGAAAGCAGCTTTCCTGTCAACACACACCTTGTCTCAGGGCACAACTTTCCTGTGATCTTGTCATACCCAACTTCGCTCTATATCTTCTGACACACACACTTTACAGTCTGTCATTTCCAAAAACAAGCATTCTAAAATCAAAAGACCTTTTGTTTATTTCTCCTTTCTTTTCATTTCTCCTCTATTCTTCTCAATCACTCCCTTCCACAGTCCTATTCAGATTAAGGTGGAATGTGAATAGTGTCACAACTCAACTCTGACACTATTATTACCCTTCTCTTCTCTTGTCTTATTCAATGGGAAAGTTTTATTCACCAGTCTGTTGCTGTTTTACACTCTTGCCATACCATCTGGTATTGCATCCATCTGAATTCTGTGCTTTCATGACCTTATACATCTTTTCCTCTACTGGATGATTTGTTTGCTTCAGTTCCATTCAACCAGGCTGGACCACAGGGAAGCTTAGAACAAAGAACAAAGAACAGTACAGCACAGGAACAGGCCATTCGGCCCTCCAAGCCTGCGCCGATCTTGATGCCTGCCTAAACTAACACCTTCTGCACTTCCGTGGCCTATATCCCTCTATTCCCTTCCTATTCATGTATTTGTCAAGATGTCTCTTAAACATCGCTATCGTATCTGCTTCCACCACCTCCCCTGGCAGCAAGTTCCAGGCACTCACCACCCTCTGTGTAAAAAACTTGCCTCGCACATCCCCTCTAAACATTGCCCCTCGCACCTTAAACATATGTCCCCTAGTAACTGACTCTTACACCCTGGGAAAAAGCTTCTGACTATCCACTCTGTCCCTGCCGCTCATAACTTTGTAAATCTCTTTCATGTCGCCCTTCCACCTCCGTCGTTCCAGTGAAAACAATCTGAGTTTTTCCAACCTCTCCTCATAGCTAATGCCCTCCAGACCAGTCAACATCCTGGTAAACCTCCTCTGTACCCTCTCCAAAGTCTCCACGTCCTTCTGGTAGTGTGGCGACCAGAATTGCACGCAATATTCTAAGTGTGGCCTAACTAAGGTTCTGTACAGCTGCAACATGACTTGCCAATTTTTATACTCTATACCCCGACCGATGAAGGCAAGCATGCCGTATGCCTTCTTGACTACCTAATCCAACTGCTTTGCCACTTTCAGTGACCTTTGCCTTGGGTGGGTCCACGTTGATCCATTACATTCAGAATCACCTCCTTGAAATAACTCCATAGTGCAACGACAGTAACCACACAGAATCTGCTTCAAACACTCCTCCACATTTTATCTGTTCTGACTGTCAACACCTCCAGCTCTTTTGTTTAAGTGGAACCCATCAGGTTTGTATAGGCTCCTTCTATTCTGAAAGCTGTAGCACTGGTTCAGGGAATTCAGCCCTGTTTCTCTACACTAAAGGCTCAGCCATGCTTGATCTGCCTCGTATTTTGCTTTTATTGCAACGTTACAAGACCTCCAATCCTCTGGAAAACGATGGTCAGACCTTCCACTATTTCTTCCCTGGCTTCATTCAACAGCCTGGGGTACATTTCATCTGGTCCTGGTGATTTATCCACATTCAAGGATGCTCATCCCATTAAGACTTCCTCTCTCCTTAAGTTATCACGTCCAATACTTCACACTCCTCCTCCTTCATAACAATATCTGCATCACCCCCTCATTTGAGAAGACAGTAATGTATTCATTCAGGATATTGGCAACATCTTCCACCCCGATACAAAGGTTACATTTTTGATCTTTTCTGTGCCCTGCTGTTTGCTCAGTTGCCTCTTACTCCAATGTTTTGATGCAACATCTTTGGTCCATTGTTATTTTGCTTGTCCATGTTCTTTCCTGTTCTCTCTTTGCTCTTCACCGCTGCTCTCAAACGCCTCCAGTGCAGTCAAAACACAAGGTGTCAGAAGTGAGATTTGAATTCACGCCTCCAATGGAGACTGCGAGCTAAACGCAGCGCCTTAGACCGCTCGGCCATCCTGACCGCCTGCTAGCTATTGTAAATGCTAAGGAAATTATTCATTCTTTGTGAAAGTATTTGTGAGATTGTGGAAATGTCTGGAAGAGGAAAGACCAGCGGGAAAGCTCGGGCCAAGGCCAAGTCTCACTCCTCCCGGGCTGGACTGCAGTTCCCGGTGGGCCGTGTTCACAGGCTCCTGAGAAAGGGCAACTATGCTGAGCGTGTGGATGCCGGAGCCCCGGTCTATCTGGCTGCAGTGCTCGAGTATCTGACCGCTGAAATCCTCGAGCTAGCCGGTAACGCGGCCCGGGACAACAAGAAGACCCGCATCATCCCCAGACACATGCAGCTGGCCGTCCGCAACGACGAGGAGCTCAACAAGCTGCTGGGAGGGGTGACTATCGCTCAGGGCGGGGTGCTGCCTAATATCCAGGCCGTGCTGCTGCCCAAGAAAACCAGCACTCAAGAGCTCCCAGAAAAAGTAAAGCGGCCAAAATGTCATCTCATAAACCAAAGGCTCTTTTCAGAGCCACCCACAGTCTCTGTGAAAGGGCTGGTTACTGTCAGGAGGGAATCAGAGATGGAGTTATTGTGACAGTGGATAGACCTGTTTCACATCTGTCCAGTTGTCTTTTCAGTTCCCTCTCTGGATTTCGCTCTGTTTCTCTGCTCACACATCTCCCCCTCCAGTTAAGTGAAGAACTGAACTGCAGGGTGTCAGAATCAACAATTTAATAAATCACGCTGCCTTCGATTTTATAAATCCCGAGACCATCCCGGTACATTAACGGGAACTGGTTCGGAGCTGATGAATTAATTTAATAATGGAAGTGTCCGGGTTAATTCTCTGTTTTTCATTTGGACAGTTTGAATTGTGTTTTTTTTTTCTCTCCGGTGATCTGAGCGCCACTTCTCAATGAAAATCTGCTCCCAGAACAGAGTAAATGCAGGAAGAAAGAGGCCATTCTCGGGCTGTGTGTTTCTCTCCTAACCTGATCTGTTTAGACCGCACTGTTCCCAGAGGACGGAATCAGTGAGAGTTGTGCACACACAGGAGCTGAGTCCACTGCAGTGCTTCAATATGTGCCTTCTCCCCGGCTCTCCCTATTCTCCGGACACAAAGTTGTTTGTTCCCCCGGCGGCGGGGTAGAGTCGGGGATTCTCTCCCCGCAGTGTCAGTGGCTGCAGCCCCGGGGAACTGGCGGTTTCAGTCAGAGTGACCGAGCTACCTTACAGGACTCTCCCCCTGAATTTGTGAACTAAGACTACACCGAACACATCTCCAGTTAGAGTGAGGGCCGGACATCCTTCTATTTTATTACAGAGAGTGGGGAAAGGGCTGGGTGGAGGGGATCTCAGCGAGTCACCAGGGATCCTGGATTTACTCCAAATCATTTCCATGTGGAATCTGCAGGCGGGGCCGGGACAGGGATCATTTGATCAGGGGATCAGCTCTTTCCTGAGAGATGTGGGTGGCTCTGAGAAGAGCCTTTGAGTTCAGATGTTTACAAGTATCCCGCGCTCTTTCACTTCTTTCCAGACCCTGCTTTCTGAGCCTTCGCTGCTTTCGGTTTGACCTTGCTCGTCCATGTCTGCACTTTCTTCAGCGCCTTTCCGCCCGCCGCACTCTTGCCTTTTTTGACCTTCTTCGCAGGAGACTTTTTCTGAAGCGCTGCTTTCTTCACCACCTAATTTGGCGTTGCCGCCGCCTTGCTGCTCGTTTTCTTGGCTGTTACTTTCTTTGTTGTCACTTTTTTGGCTGCTGGTTTCTTCACCAATGATTTCTTGTCTGCTGGTTTCTAACGAAGGATTTATTGTCTGCTGGTTTCTTCACTAAAGATTTCTTGTCTACTGGTGTCTTCACCAAAGATTTCTTAGCTGCTGGTTTCTTCACTAAAGATTTCTTGTCTGCTGGTTTCTTCACTAAAGATTTCTTGTCTGCTGGTTTCTTCATGAAAGATTTCTTGTCTGCTCGTTTCTTCATGAAATATTTCTTGTCTGCTGGTTTCTTCACTAAAGATTTCTTATCTGCTGGTTTCTTCACTAAAGATTTCTTGGCTGCTGGTGTCTTCGCTAAAGATTTCTTGGTTGCTGGTTTCTTCACTAAAGATTTCGTGTCTGCTGGTTTCTTCACTAAAGATTTCTTGTCTGATGGTTTCTTCACTAAAGATTTCTTGTCTGCTGGTTTCTTCACCTTCTTTCCCACTTTTCCCTGGGTTTTCCTTCTTGCTGATTTTGAAGCAGCCGGAGGTTCCCTGTCCCTTGCTCTGCACCAGGGAGCCTTTGTTCACATTCCTTTTGATACTTTGCTTGATCTGGGTCCTGAGCTTCTCCACATCGACACCGCTGCTACCCAGAGCCTTCTTTATGGCGGCCAGGGACATCCCCTTGCGATCGCTGAAAGCCGGCACAATCATAAGGATCTGTTCGCCCAACAGGAGACCGGCTGGCTTGTTCAGGGGAGCCACCTTCTTCTTCTTGGGGGTCTTGACTTGGGCTGCGGCGGCGGCTGGAGGAGCCCTTTGGGCGGCTGCACTATCGGTCATGTCCGGGACTCTGCACAAATTCTCTCTGTCAATGTGATCTGGGTCAGAAATGCAGCCGGTGGTGGCGGCACAGAGCAACTTAAAGGCAGAGAGAGGATGGGGCGGAGACAAGCTGCTGTCAGCTCCCGGATCCTGCTGTCTCTCTGTGTTTCTCTCTCCTCACAAACTCTCCAATTCCATTGAAATTCAGAGACTCCAGACTTCCAGACTCGATCTTTCCTGTCTCTCACTCTAGTATGTTTGCTGTTGAAAAGCTTTCACTAGGATTGAGGACTCCATTTTCCATTTCACCTGGTTTTATTGCTGCACTGACCGCCCTCTCTCACCCCTCGCTGACATGTTCTCTACTTTTCAACTGAAATCTTGAAATAAAAAAAAAATGATCCCGAATTCCCACTTTGGGGCTGAGCAGGGAGCAGGGCGGTTCTTTGACTGGAAAATCATTTGAATTTACACAAGAATGACTCTGAAATCCGGCGATGAGAGCGGACCCACAAACACAGTGGCTTCAGACTAACCCGCCCTCCCCTTTAATACAATCTCTCTTCCACAATATTCACATCTGCATATTCACAGGACAATCTGTTCCCTGAATGTAGAGTTCCCAGGACAGGTTTTCCCCTCCGCTCGGTCTGTGCTGCGGATTCTCGGGGGTGAGTTGTATTTTCTGAGCTCAGTCAGTGTTAAACAGTCTGGGGCCGGCGCTCCGAATATTGTCTGTTAACCAGAGTCCGCTACAAGAGCCAATCACAGTTGTGACTTTTTTTATTCGTTCATGGGATTTGGGTGTGAGTCCAGAACCAGGGGTCATAATCTAAGGATACGGGATAAACCTTTCAGGTTGTCCTTTCTCTCTCTGCCCCTCTCTCTCTGCCGACACCCACCCCCGGTCTCCTCTCTCCCTCTTACTCTCCTCTCTCTCTCTCCCTCTTTCTGACAGTTGCAGAGAGCGAGAGCTCTCAGCTTTATGGTTAGTCTTTTTTAAAAAATCGCAGCCGTCAGTTTCACAGCTGACAGGTGCTTTGAGCAGAGACAGCACTTCCGAAACTCGGACAAGCTCGGGGTTTTCTGGAGGGCTTTTAAATGAAATCAGCACTGCCGGAAAGCTCCGAACTTGTCCGAGGTTCTGAAACGTTGTCTCTGCTCTGAGGACCTGTCAGCTGTGAAACTGACGGCTGCGATTTGATTGAAAGTCAGACTGGTCTGGAAGAAGAAGCCAATGGGAAATTTCTCATCCCTGAAATTATCAGTCACGGACCGAACTGTTTTAACGTGGACACTGGTGTCCATGGACAGACATGTTGCCAACCCCTGTTCTTCACACAGACTTACCAATTACACACTGATCAACGCCAACAAATAATTTGACTTTTTTATTGAAGACTGACAATACTATATACAATTTACAGGAGAGTATTACAGGCACATCTTACCGGGGATCATCCCATCTCCTACTCTGTCACATACTGTATGACATCACTTCCTGAAGTGATGATGCACACACGAGTTACCAATTCCTTGTAACAAAGAGTAGGCATAAATGGGCCATTTTCTCATTGGCAGGATGTGACTGGTGGAGTGCCAAAAGGATCAGTGTTTGGGGTTCAATTATTTACTATCTATATTAATGAGATGGAGGAGGGGGCAGAGTGTAATATATCCAAATTTGCTGATGATACAAAAATAGGTAGGGCATGTTGTCATGAAGACATAAGGAATCTGCAAGGGGATATAGATAGGTTGAGTGAGTGGGCAAAAACTTGGCAGATGGAGTTTAATGTAGGAAAGTGTGAGGTCATGCACTTTGGTAGGAAGAATCAAAATGCAGACTATTATATAAATAGAGAGAGACTCCAAAAAAGAGGGATCTGGGTGTTCTTGTGATTGAAACATAAAAAGTTAGCATGCAGGTGCAGCAAGTAATTAAGAGGGCAAATGGAATTTTGGCCTTTATTGCTTGGGGGTTGGAGTTTAAAGCTGTACAGGGTGTTGGTGAGGCCACACCTGGAGTGCTGTGTACAGTTTTGGTCCCCGTATTTAAGAAAGGATATATTGGCATTGGATACAGTCAAAAGAGATTCACTCGGCTGATTCCTGGGAGAAAGGGGTTGACTTATCAAGAATGGCTAACAAGTTAGGCCTTTATACATTAAAGTTTAGAAGAATAAGGGTGATCTTATTGAAATGTATAAGATTCTGAGGGGGCTTGACAGGGTAGATGTTTCCACGAGTGGGGGAATCTCAAACTAGGTGACATAGTTACAGAACAAGGGGACAGTCATTTAAAACTGAGATGCAAAGGAATTTCTTCTCTCAGAGGGTAGTGAATGTCTGGAATTCTCTACCCAGAGAGTTGTGGAGGCTAAATCACTGAAAGCATTTAAAGAGGAGGTGGATAGATTTTTGAAATATGGGGGAGTTGAGGGCTATGAGGAGCTGGCACGGAAGAGGAGTTGAGGTCTGGGGCAAATCATCCCTGATCTTATTAAATGATGGGGCAGGCTTTGGGGACTGAATGGCCTACTCCTGCTCCTATTTCTTATGTTCTTATCAGGGGGCTACAAAGAGATGTAGATCGGTTAATTGAGTGGGCAACAACCTGGCAAACGGAGTAAAATGTGGGAAAGTGTGAAATTGTCCACTTTGGCAGGAAGAATAAAAAAGAAGCATGTTATCTAAATGGTGAGAGATTGCAGAGCCCTGAGATGCAGAGGGATCTGGGTGTCCTCGTGTATGAATCGCACAATGTTACTATGCAGGTACAGCACGTAATTAGGAAAGCTAATAGAATGCTCGTGTTTATCGCCAGGGGAATTGAATACAAAAGCAGGGAGGTTATGCTTCAGCTATGCAGGGCATTGGTAAGACCACAGCTGGAGTACAGTCTACAGAACTGGTCTCCTTATTTAAGGAAGGATGTGAATGCATTGGAGGCAGTTCAGAGAAGGTTTACTGGACAAATACCTGGAATGGTGGGCTGCCTTACAAGGAAAAATTGGACAGGCTTGGCTTGTATCCACCAGATTTTAGAAGAGTAAGAGGCAACTTGATTGAAACACATAAGATCCTGACGGTCTTGACAGAGTGGATGTAGAAAGGATGTTTCCTCTTGTGGGAGAATCTAAAATTAGGGGTCACTGTTTAAAAATATGGGGTCGCCCATTTAAGACAGAGATGAGGAGAATTGTTTTCTCTTAGAGGGTTGTGAGTCTTTGCAGTTCTCTTCCTCAAAACGCAGTGGAAGCAAAGTCTTTGAATATTTTTAAGGCAGATGTAGATAGATTCTTGATAAGCAAGGGAGTGGTCAGGGCTGGCTGGAAATGTGGGTCATCAGTTCAGCTATGAAATTATTGAATGGCGGAGCAGGCTGGAAGGGCCGAGTGGCCTACTCCTGCTCCTAATTCACATGTTCGTATGCTTGTATGTTTGTATAAAGCCCAAGATGCCATATATTTTACTACTACTCTCTCAATATGCCCTGCTACCTGCAAAGATCGATGCACATGCATCCCCAGGTCCCTCTGTCCCTGAACACTCTTTAGAACTGTGCCATTAAGTATACATTGCCTCTCCCTATTCCTTCTGTCAAAATGCATCACCTCACACTTAACAGTATTAACTTCCATCCGTCACCTCTCTGCTCATTCTGCTAGCCTATCTATGTCCTATTGCAGGCGTTTCATATCATCCTCACTGTTTGCCTCACCTCCAAGTTTGGTATTGTCAGCAAATTTTGAGATTCTGTTCCGTATTCCAATATCCACATATTTTATACACAGCAAGAAAAGCAGTGATCCCAGCACTGACCCTCGGGGAACACCACTGTCGACCATCCCCTAGTCTGAAAAGAAACCATTTACTACAACTTGCTTGTTTCTGCCCTTAATCCAATTTTTTAACCAATCGGACACTGACCCTCCTATTCCACGAGCCTTAATTTTGTTAACCAGCCTTTTATGTGATACCTTATCAAATGCTTTCGTAAAATCCATAGAAACAACATCCACTGCATTTCCTTCATCAAACGTCTCTGCTCCTTCATCAAAAAATTCAATTAGATCAGTGAAGCATGATCTGCCTTTTACAAATCCATGCTGGATATCCTTAATTAACTCAAACCTCACTAAATGTCCATTGATATTTTCCCTGATTATCATTTCTGAAACCTTACCCAGCATTGATGTTAAATTAACTGGCATGGAGTTGCTTGGACTGTCCTTACACCCTTTCTTGAATAAGGGTGTCATTTGCCACTCTCCAATCCCCTTAATCAGGAAAGATTGGAAGATTATGGCAAGCCCTTCCTGGAGGAGTCTGGACATGCAAGGACTCAACTACCAGCAAGCGTATAAAGCAAGACCCAGGCTCAGGGCCTTCAGTTACCCCTGGAGGGGAGTCGGAGAGGCAGCGGATCCTGTGAGGAACCACAGTTCAGGAAAGATGAGAAGGTCATTGTGAGGGGACAGAGGAGATTAAGTTCAAGGTTTCCCAGCTTATAAGCAAGTGCAGAGACAAGGAACGGTGCTGGGGCAAATAATAGGAAGCTGTAATCGGTTGGAAGGCAGGAGTGATTAAATGACAGAAGAGATGATGGTGCAAGGCAAAAGTCAGGGAAACAACAAGTAACATTTGGCCGGCACAGATACCAGGAGTGGGGTTTGAACACACACAGACATATATTCATTGGATTTTAAGTCCAACACCTTAACCACTCAGCCCTCCTGGTTCATTTACCCGTTGCTGAAAATGAAATTTAATGTGATCCGGGTGACATCTGGCCTTTTAAAATATACAATTATGACTCCTCTCCCATGCTAAATTGGACCCTTCATTACTTATGAACCTCAATTGGATCACCCCTCAGTCTAGGATTCTCTAAGGTGCAGGGTCCCAACTCTTTTAGTCTAACTTGATAACGAAGATGTCTTACACTGGGAATTAGTTTAATGTCTCTCCTCTGTACCCTGTCAAAAGCCTCAATATCACCCATCATGTGAGGAGACCAAGACTGGATACAATATTCCAAGTGAGGCCTGACCAAGGTTTCATAAAAGGACAAATTCGGGACATCTCAGATACTGAAGGAGTCCGTGTCCAGAAGCAGCAAGACCTGGACAACATTCAGGCTTGGCCTGCTAAGTGGCAAGTAACATTCACACCACATAAGTACCAGGCAATGACCATCTCCAACAAGAGAGAATGTAACCATCTCCCTTTGACGTACAACAGCATTACCATCGCTGAATCCCCCCCACCATCAACATCCTGGGGGTAACCATAGACACAAGCTTAACTGGACCATTCCTATAAATACTGTGGCACCAAAGGTAAAACAGACAGTGAGAATTCTGCAATGAATAATTCAGTTCTTGGCACGAGGTGAAATGCTCATTAGGAGAGCTGGAAAAATGGACTGGTCAGGTGTGCAGAAAAGTGGCAAATGGAATTCAACTTGGAGAAGTGTGAGGTGATGCCTTTGGTGAGATCAAACACGGCAAAGGAATACACAATTAATGGGAGAATGCTGAGAGGTGTAGAGGAAGTGAGGGACCTTGAAGTGATTGTCCACAGGTCCCTGAAAGTAGCAGGACAGGTTGATACGTTGGTTGAGAAGGCTTATGGAAAACTTTCCTTTATTAGCCGAGGTATAGAATATCAGAGCAGGGAGGTTATGCTGGAACTGTATCAATCATTAGTTAGGCCACAACTTCAGTTCTGTGTGCAGTTCTGGTCACCTCATTACAGAAAGGATGTAATTGCACTCGAGAGGTCACAGAGGAGATTTACGAGGATGTTGCCAGTTCTGGAAAAATGCAGCGATGAGGAAAGATTGGATCGGCTGGGGTTGAATAGAGGAGGCTGAGGGGAGATTTGATTGAAATGTATAAAATTGTGAGGGGTCTGGATAGAGTGGATGGGAAGGGTCTATTTACCTTAACAGGGAGGTCAATGACTAAGGGGCATAGATTTAAAGTGATTCGTTGAACGAATAGAGGGGAGATGAGGAAACGTTTTTTCACCCAGAGGGTGCGAGGGGTTTGAAACTCACTGCCTATAAGGGTAGTTGAGGCAGAAACCCTCAACTCATTTAAGAGGATTCTGGATGTGCACCTCAAGTACCTGAACCTGTAGGGCTGCGGTCCAAATGCTGGACAATGGGATTCCGCTGGGTTGCCCGATTTTTGGCCTTCCTGTGCTGTCAAATTTCTATGTTCAATGATTCTATGCAGACTCAATGGGCCGATTTGCCTCCTTCTGCACTGTAATGATTTTGTGATTTTTGACTCTCCAAAATTTGTCCACCATCTGCAAGGCACAAGCCAGGATGAGTGCAGCTCCAACAATACTCTAGAAACTCGACACTGTTCAGGACAAAGCAGCTGCCTTGATTGTCACCCCATTCACCACCTTAAACATTCACTCCCTTCACCACTGATGCACAGTGGCAGTAGTGTGTACCATCCACCAGATGCACTGCTGCAACTCACCAAGGCTCCTTCGAAAACACCTTCCAAACCGAAGACCTCCACCACCTTGAAGGACAAGGACTGCAGATGCATGGAACCACCACCATCTGCAAGTTCCCCTTCAAGTCACACACCATCTGATCTGCAACAATATCGCTGTTCATTCACTGATGTTGGGTCAAAATCCTGGATCTCCTTTCCTAACAGCACTGTGGGTGTACCTACACCACATGGAGTGCAGCAATTCAAGAAGGCAGCTCACCGCCACCTTGTCAAGGACAATTAGGGATGGGTAACAAATTCTGGCCTTGCCAGTGTCGCTCACATCCCATGAAAGAATATGTCCCATCTTATATGCAATTATCCGCTGAATGCAGCCCAACCCCCTATTTGCTCCAGCTATCACTTCACAGCATTGCTGCTGTACCTTTCGAGATCTGTGCACTAGAACATCCAGATCTCTGCTCAAAATTATTTTCTTTCTCCACCTGCTTTAATGTTTTTCCCTGAAGGGTGTATGAATGTTGAGCATTCGCCCTGTCCACATGAATAACACTGCACTTACCCAAATTAAACATCATTTACCAGTCATGAACCCAATCTCCCAACACATTAAGATCAGCCTGAAACAGTCGAGCATCATCTACAGTCTGAACACTCGCACAGATCTTCAAATCATCTGTAAATTTACAGATGGTACCCCCGACACCTACATCCAGATCATTAATAAAAATAATAAAGAGCAACAGACCCAACACCGATCCCTGTGGGACACCACTGGTAACTGGTCTCCAAACAGATCCAGATCCATCTGTAACTACTTTCTGCCTACGTCGTGCCAGTCAGTTCCCAATCCAGATCAATATATTACCACTGATACCAGGGACTTTAATCTTCTCGAGAAGCCTCTTGTGTGGAACCTAATCAAAATCTTTTGGCTGAGATCCGCTAATTGAGCACAGGCCGGGGATGAGGCTTCGGCCTGTCCTGCTCTGTGTGTGGGTCTCAGGAAGGCACAAGGTGAGATCAGCTCACTGAACACAGGCCCTTCCTGCTCTATATGGTGCTCAGTACCTCACCAAATGAGAATAACTAACACACCACAGGCCAGGGAGCCTCGGCCCATCCTCCCCTGATTGTGGTTCAGTGCCAACCAGGTCAGATTAGCTAATTCAGCACAGGCTGGAGAGGGAAGCTGGATCTTTCCTGCTCTGGGGGCTCCGTACCATACCAGGTGTGATGAAGGAAAATACCACAGGCCGGGGATGGAGCCTGGGATTCTCCTGTTCTGTGTGGGGCTCTGTACAACACCGTGTGAGATGAACTATCATCCCTCAGGCTGAGGAAGGAGCCTGGGCCCATTCCGTTCTGTGTGGCTCCTACAACATTGGGTGGGTTCAGTTAACTCAACACAGGCCATGAATACAACCAGGCCCTTTCCTGCTCCATGTGGCT
The DNA here is from genome assembly GCF_036365525.1 of Heterodontus francisci. NCBI lineage: Eukaryota > Metazoa > Chordata > Chondrichthyes > Heterodontiformes > Heterodontidae > Heterodontus > Heterodontus francisci. The sequence continues at coordinate 2,906,037 of NW_027141699.1, read as the reverse complement.
CAGTATCACACCAGGTGACATCAGCTAACACAGCCCAGGTGGGGCTGGGGCTGGAGCCTGGGCCTGTCCTGCTCTGTGGGCTCAGTAACACAACCCGTAAGATGAACTTTTTTCAAAAGACTTCAGTGTATTTAACTCAATGTCCAACACTGTGAGGCAGCTTTCTGTGTTTATAAAGAGTGTAATTTATTGACTGGTCTCTTGGATCTTGGCGCAAACAGGGTGACAGACAGAGGTCTGTGTGCAGAGGGTTTGGGGGTGAGCTCTGATTCCTAACCCTTTCTGGATTGTGAGGAATAAAGAATGAATGAGAGAGAGAGAATGTGGGAGAAGGGATGATAGAAGAATTTGTCCGTGAACCTGATTAAAAGTGGCTCAAACGCAAAACAATATGAAGATATCAAGAGCAGAACATTAACATAATCTGAGTTCCGCGATCTGGTCGGGTCCCATTCCCCTGAAGTGAGGAATGAGCGGGTGGGGAAATTCCGCCTGGAGTTATATTTGTCTCCAATGAAGATGAGCTCACAGTGAGGATGGAATAGCTCAGTTGGGAGAACACTAGATTGAAGAACCAGGATACAATCCCTGGTTTCATCAGTTTTAATTTGGTGTCTCCATCAGTTTAAGTAGAGAGAATCAGAGGGGAGATTTTCCACTCTTGACCCCATGGGCTGAATTTTAAACCAACGGTGCGGCTCTCGGCAGAGGCACCGGAAGCGGGTGTCATCACCACACGAGTGAAATGTGGCCGACCGACTCCGATCACAGAGCAGCCGACAAATTAATGAAGGGGAGGCGTGGGGCCCATGTAAACAAGGACCAGAAGCAGGGAACGAGGTGCCGATGGCACCGACATCTGACACAACGGCAGGTGCTGGCACCATATTTAAAGGGCTGCCAGCGCTGCATTCACTGCTGCCTGGTTTAAAGGAGTGTCTTCCTGAGATCCCTCTGCTGTCCCAGGACCAGTTCTGCTGCCTCTGATGCCCCAGGTCCCGTTCTGCTGCCTCTGTTGCCTGATGGGTAAGGAGCTGAATGCGAGCCTGCAGTGACCATGCTCCCACGGTTTAGCGATGCCTCCCTGCAGGTTCACCTCCAGGTGGCAAGAGAAAGGTGGAAGATCCTCTTCCCCAGGGATGGGAGGTGGAGACCTGTCCACCTGACCAAGCAAAGCTGGCTGGAGATAGTAGGTGAGGTCAGCAGCCATGGGTTCACCCCCAGGACATGGATCCAGTGCAGGAAGTGGGTCAATGACCTGATCCAGGTTGCTCAGGCGACAACTCAAAACACTTTGGGCCCTTTGGGCATTGCATGTGGCAGAGTGAGAGGGAATGTTTAGTGGAAAGGGAGTGACCACCCAGTCATGTGTATTGGGGAGAGGCACACGTCAGTCATTATATAACCTCACACAGTCCCTCGAGAGGGGCCGCATGCAGGAGGCATATGTGTGTCCACATCATGGACTGCTGGACTATCACCATCAGAGATGTTGGGCTTGTCCCCGCTGGGAGACTAACTTTGTTCATCATTGTGTCTGCAGGAGAAGACATCCCACAATTGGAAAGAGCGTGTCAAAACTGGCGGTGGAGTGCCTTATCTCCGTGTCCTCATCCCGATGGAGGAGGAGGCCATGGAACAGGCAGGGCAGCAAAGCAGCTGCTCCATAGCTGATGGAGAGACAGGGGCATCGACCCAAGAGAGTGAGTGAACATCTCCTGGGGCACAAGGGAGCATCCGCTGCAAAGGAGCCACACTGCTCATCTGTTCACCACTGCATCAATGGAGCGGCACAGTAGGGGTGGTTGGAATGTCACGATGGGCAGACCGTAACCCTTCAATGTCCCTGTTTTCTCATGAAGGCCCGGATGAACGAAAAAAGCAAAGAGCTGGAGAGACTGGGAGACAGCCGGACACGTCTGAGGAGGAGGAGGGAGCCTCAGATGGTGCACCATCACATCATTCCCCTGCACCCTCCACCAGAACAGAAACGCTCACGCAAACTGATGAGCACATCACAGACAGGCCCGGGCAGCTGACGGAGGCTGTGACAGCCGAGGCCACTGACAGTTGGTGGTCTGTGGGAGGCCAGGCCCACACTGAGCCCCAGGCTGATGACATGCCTCTGGTGTCACCAGCAACACGGGAAATACCGCAGCTGCAGCGAGAGGTCAGGTAACATCTGGCAGAGTTGCCAGAGGCTATGTGTACCCAAACAAGGATGGTGGAGGAGTCCATCCAGGTCTTGGGTGCTGCACTGTCTCTGATGGGGGTCTGTCTGGTTTCCTCCATTGAGAGATTGGTGACTCTCATGGAGAACCATATCCAGCCGATCAATCAGTGGCTGCCAGAGATGTTCGCAGACCTGCACTCCATCACTTTGTCCATGAGCTCCATCCAGTGGTGACAAGGTGAGAGGGGGGACGAGGCACCTGAATTCTCCACCAGGTCCACGTCCCTCTCAGGTCAGCAGGGAGGTACAAGTGTGTCTTATAAGGGGGAGGAGCAGCTGGCTGCTACATCTGGGGTCTCCTCTCAGGGTGCTCCTGGTGTGGACAGTAGCTCGAAAGACCCTCTGCCAGTGACACCAGTGATGCCAGTGCCTCCATCATCCTCGATGACAGAGGGGGGTCCCTGTACCTGTGCAGGAGGCCCTTAGTGTGCCGGGGCCCTCCAGGCCTCAGGCAGCCAGAGGAAGGCCACCAATGTCATCCCAAGCCATGGGGCAGCAATGTTAGCAGCCTGTCTCCACCTCAGCTGCCAGAGCAGGGGGAGCACCACGTAGGAGCACCCGGAAAAGATTTAAGAAGAGCACCTAGATTCACTGAGTGGTTCACGGGTGAATGTACATTCCAGATGGATAGGGTTGTGTTTGGTGTCACACAGAATAAAGAAATGATGTTCTCTCACTATGTCTCCATCTAATTGTTGATGCCCTTTGGGACTTCATTTAAACCCTTCCTTCCAAGGGTCTGGAAGTGAGGGACCAAGCCCTGAGTTCACAAAGCTTCGGCCTTGCCACTGTGCGAAGTGTACCTGGGCGCTGTAGTGCAGAAGGAAGGAGGTGACTACAGGGCTGATCAAAGCTAAGACTTTATTGACTTGGTTCCAGAAGGTGGTAAGGCTCAAAGGAAACTTGAATGTATAAGGGAGTCTCGTGTTTCCCTCGTGTGGATCTCATGGTGGCTTTCCTGCTGTGCCTGAGGTCCTTCATCTGGCACTGCCTGAGCAGCGTCCTCCTCCACATCCTCATCATCAGAGGAGACATCACACTCCATGATATCCTCACGAGTCAACACCTCACCCCTCTGTCATGCCAGATTGTGCTGTGCACAGCAAAACACCGCGATATACGAGACCCTCGCCGGGACATACTGAAGGACTCCACTGGAACAATCCAGGCGCTTCAATCTCATCTTCAGGAGACCAATGGCCTCCTTGATGGTCACTCGGGTTGACCCGCAGCAGGTGTCGTACCTCTCCTCTGCATCATTGTGTGGATTCCTCACAGGCGTCAGTACTCATGACCTCACTCGGTTGCCCTTGTCTCCAAGGATCCATCTCAGAAAGCGCATGGGGCCACGGAAAAGTTCTGGCACCTGCGACTGCCTTGGTATGCAGGCGTTGTGGCTGCTTCCCGGGATTTGTGCACACACCTGTAGGATCCATTTGTGATGGTCACAGACCAGTTACACACTGAGCAAATGGAAGCCCTTCCTGTTGAAGGCTGCTGGCTGGTCTGCAGGAGCCATGATGGTCACATGGGTGCAGTCAATGACACCCTACACCTGGGGCAATCCAGCGATGGCCCTGAATCCTATAGCCCTCTCAGCGTGACTGTTTGGATCGGTGTGCACATAGTCACCGGCCCTCCTGAACAGGACATTGGTGACCTCCTTGATGCACTGATTCACCACAGACTGTGAGATTCCACACATATCTCCAGTGGATCCCCGCAATGATCTGGTCATCCAGAAGTTCAGTGGCACAGTGACCTTCAGTGACACCGGCATCAGGTGCCCACCAAGTCCCATGGGGCACAGCTGCATCATGGCAGAGAGATCAGTGACAACCTCCGTGGAGAGGTGCAGTCTGTGGAGACACTGTCACTCGGACATCTACAGGTAGTTGAACCTTGGCTGACGTGTTCCTCTGCCTCCTTCTCCAGCCTCCTGTTCGAGGCTGGCCTTCCTGTGGGCACCCAAGCTGCTGTGGTGTCCCTGCTGGAGCCTGCCCTTCCCTCCCTCCCTCTCTACTCCTCCTCAATGGGAGCCTCGAATCCAGGGTGAATGAGGCCCATGACTGGTTGTCCCTCCCTGAGTGCAAGGCCTTCACAGTAAACAACACCCAGCCACATTTACCTCACTCTTTACCCACTCACATTTACCCTCATTGAGGTGGCACTGCCTCAATGGCACCCTGGTGCAGCTCCCCCTGCAGAGCTGGCACATTGGCCCCCACTCCTGACAGTGATTCCATATGCCCTTTCCCCCTCCACCCTTGCTGCCAAGTTACGCTACCTCACCCGACAGCTTCCCAGTGAAGCCAACACTCAGCTCCCACCTCCCAGTCACCTCCTTTAACCAGGCGAGGCTCTGACACCCCGTGGTTCCCGTGTGCTATTAGTTCAATTGGATCCAGTGAATAAAATTGCTGACAATTGGACTCATAAATATTTGAAATGCCTTCTTGCCGTGTGGATGTGCGAAGTCTGCCCTCCATGTCAGCCGCCGACAGAAAAATACATTCCAATGTCTTCCATCCCAATTGGCCATTCTCAATAAAGTGTCAGGAATGAAGGTCAGAGGAACAGACCAGGCTGGAAACACAGAAAGAGCGAGGAGAAGCTGGTGTGAAAAACAGAGATTAAACAACAGGCTTGTTCAGTTGGTTTGGGTCTGGTGTTTTGGTCCATTGTGTCAGTGCTGTCTCTTTGGTTGTGCTATCCAATTAGTCCTGCTGCTCAGCTTTTTCCAGTATTCCGTACATTTTTCCTTCCAGTATTTATCCCTATTGCTTTTCAAAGTTACGACTGAATCTGCTTTCAAGTCCTGATCTAACAGTGCATTTCAGATCACAACACATCACTGTATAAAAAATCATTCCTCATTTCGCCTCTGGTTCTTTTCTCAATCACCTGATAAATACATCCTCTGGTTACTGACCCTTTTGCCACTGGAAACAATTTCTCCTTATTTAACTTATTGAAAACCTTCTTGATGATGTCACATACTAGACTGCCAGTAAAACTGAAGCCCATGTAATAAAAGGGACAATGACAGCATGCATATGAAGTTAGCAGACTGATAGGAACATAGAAGCAGGAGTAGGCCATTCAGCCTATCGAGACCACCCCACCATTCAATATGATGATGACTGATCATCCACTTCAATGCCTTTTTCCCACACTATCTCTATATGCCCTATGTCATTTGTATTTAGAAATCTGTCAATCTCTGCTTTAAACATACTCAATGACTGAGCTTCCACAGCCCTCTGCGGTACAGAATTCCACAGATTCACAACCCTCTGAGTAAAGAAAGTTCTCCTGGTCTCTGTCCGAAGTGCCTTTCCCCTTCTGCTGAAATTGTGTCCCCTGGTTCTAGATTCCTCAACCGGAGGAGAAACTTCATCTACCCTGTCTATCCCTTTAAATATTTTGTAAGTTCCAATGAGATCACCTCACATTCTTTGAAACTCTGGAGAATACAGTCCCAGTTTCCCCAATCTCTCTTCATAGGACAGTCCTGCCATCCCGGGAACAAGTCTGGTAAACCTTCATTGCACTCCCTCTATGGCAATGATATCCTTCCTAAGGTAAGGGGACCAAAAATGCACACAGTATTCCAAACTGCAGACCAACCAAGGTTATATACAATTGAAGCAAGACTTCACTACTCCTGTACTCAAATCCTCTTGCGATAGAGGCTAACATATCATTCGTCTTTTGAATTGCTTGCTGCACCTGCATGTTAGCTTTCAGTCACTTATTGACAAGGACACCCAGGCCCCTTTGTACATCTACACTTTCTAATCTCTTACCATTTAAGAAATAATCTGTACATCTGTTCCTCCTACCAAAGTGGATAACCTCACATTTTTACACATTATATTCCATGTGCCACTTTCTTGTCCACTCACTAAGTCTGTCCAAATCCCCTTGAAGCCGCTTTGCATCTTCCTCACAACACACATTCCCACCTAGTTTTGTGTCATCTGCGAACTTGGAAATACTACATTTGGTCCCCACATCCGAATCATTGATGTGTATTGTGAACAGCTGGGTCACAGTGTAGTGGTGAACAGTTGTATTTCTGTCTGGAGGAAGATTTACAGTGGGTTCCCCATGGTTCCTCATAACTTCAGACTGGAAAAGCTGGGGTTGTTCTCCTTGGAGCAGAGCAAGTTCAGAACAACTTTGACAGAGTTAGAATCAAGGAATCAAATGGTTACAGTCCAGAAGGAGACCATTCAGTCCATCATGTCCATGACAGCACTTTGCAAGAGCAAATCAGCTAATTCCACTCCTCTGCCCTTTCATTGTAACCCTGCAAATTTTCTCTATTCAGGTGTCTATCCAATTCCCTTTTGAAAACCACGATTGAATCTGCCTCCAGCACTCTCAGGCAGTGTAATCCAGATCCGAACCACTCACTCTGTCCCACACCCCTGGTACCATTGCAGAAAATCTCTTCTGTTCATTTCATCCCTCATAAATAATTGAAATGAAATGTTTATTAGGAAATGCACAATATAAAAAAGAGAGAGAAATAAATGCTGAGAAAAATAGAAGTCAATGTTTGGAAGGTAAAAAGAGCAAAAGATGTAACTTTTATTCTGGTTGAGTGAGAGGAATATATCACACTTTGGGGCTTTTTAAGAGGATTTACTGATAAACCTGGGATTTGAGAGGAAGCTGGTTCATGGTTTACAGAACAAATTCAGTCCCTGGGGTGGAGGCAACAGCTGCACCGTCCAATAACGGACAGGACGGGGACACTGTCTCAGGCCTGGTGAGCTCAGTCGATGAAAGCATGAAACTCTGAATCTCAAGTTTTTGAGTTTGAGCCCCACGATGGGTGTTTTTTATTTCCTTTTTAGGCCGATTTTACAGGCATTCTCCAGCTCTGAATTCCTCGGCAGAGAGTTCAAGGAGTGTTTGAAATGAGATTCAACAGCAGCATGAGAAAGTCTCTCCTTGATTCAGGACTCTTACCTCTCTGCAGCAACTCGCTGCTGAAGATTTAACTTTATCTCATTTCATTTTCAGCTCATGGTCAGTGTGAATCAGTGAGACCTCTGGCTGTCTATCACTTCACAATCCATCAGTGCTGAGAAATCAATGGGGAATATTACTCACATGTTACAATGTTTTATAAATACTTGAATGTATTTCACAGTGTGTCTAACAGTGTGAATCTCCCCTGGTATATCAGCTCACCAACACTTCAACAGAACATTCACATAATGTGAGATCTGTTCAGATCCCATTCCCAAGACCTAGAAAGTGGGATTGGGCTGGATCGCTCTTTTTCAGCTGGCACAGACACGATTGCTAAATGGTCTCATTCTGTGCCATAAATTTTCTCAATTTTCTATGTTCTATGAAGTGAGGTGTGATTGGGAGGGACAATTCCACCAGGGTTATATTTTCCTCCAAAACAATGACACAAGGGATACTTCACTTTTTTATTCATTCATTCATGCGATGTGGGCATCGCTGGCTAGGCCAGCATTTATTGCCCATGAGAAGGTGGTGGTGAGCTGCCTTCTTGAACCATTGCAGTCCATATGGGGTAGGTACACCCACAGTGCTGTGAGAAAGGGAGTTCCAGGATTTTGACCCAGCGACAGTGAAGGAACGGCGATATAGTTCCAAGTCAGGATGGTGTGTGGCTTGGAGGGGAACTTGCATGTGGTGGTATCCCCTGCATTTGCTGCCCTTGCCCTTCTAGGTGGTAAAGGTCACTGGTTTGGAAGGTGCTGTCGAAGGAGTCGTGGTGCATTGCTGCAGTGCATCTTGTAGACGGTGCACACTCTGCAACTGTGTGTCGATGGTGGAGGGAGTGAATGTTTGCAGATGGGGTGCCAATCATGCGGGATGCTTTGGCCTGGCGGTGTTGAGATTCTTGAGTTGGAATTGCACCCATCCAGGCAAGTGGAGAGTATTCCATCACACTCTTGACTTGTGCCTTGTGGATGGTGGACAGGCTTTGGGGAGTCAAGAGTCATGGATGAGTGAGAGGAATATATCACACTTTGGGGCTTTTGTAAGAGGATTTATTGATAAACCTGGGATTTGAGAGGAAGCTGCTTCATGGTTTACAGAACAAATTCAGCCCCTGGGGTGGAGCCAACAGCTGCACTGTAATTACTCGCCTCAGGATTCCAAGCCTCTGACCTGCTCTTGTAGCTACGTTATTTGTATGGCTCCCCATGGTAACCCCCATAATGTTGATAGTGGGGGATTCAGTGATTGTAATGCTATTGAATGTCAAGGGGAGATGGTTAGATTCTCTCTTGTTGGAGATATTCATTGCCTGGCACTGGTGTGGTGCGAATGTTACTTGCCACTTATCATCCCAAGCCTGTGAGACTGAAATAGCTCAGTTGGGAGAGTGTTAGACTGAAGATCCCTGGTTCAATCTGGGGTTTTGGCAGTTCTCCTTTATTCTGCATCGCCATTTGGTTTTGACTCTTGAGCTGCACAATTTACACTGAAATTATTTACCCAACTCTGAAGGTTGGATTGGAATAGAGAGATATCAAGGATGGGAAATATTTACATTGTCTGCTGTAGCTTATTCTCTATCTCCCTGTGTCCTTTTCCCTAGTTTTTGACTCTCTCGGGGCAGGGTGAACATTTGATTTGCTGCATTTGTCCCAAACTGAAGCCTTTTCCACATCTCTGGGTGGTCAGACTCGCTCTGTCTGTTTTTGTTGCTCGTGACCATTAACGACAACAGGCCACGAGTTCAACGTTTATCAGCAAATGGAAGATAATTGGAAAGAATTCTGTGTTACTCCAGACCAGTGACAAAGATGCAAAAGATGTTATTCAAAATAAGTTTCCTCTGACATTTTATGCAAACTTGTTTGTATCTAAAAGTTGGATTTTAAGTGTAACAAAAATGTGTCAAATTATTGACTGACCATGTGACAGCGCAGTTGGGGATCAAATCCACAGCCTTGTTGTTATCAACACTGCGTCCTAACCAACTGAACTAAGCGGCCTACAGACAGAGCCAGGTATGGGTTTGAGCCGCACGCTGGGCGGTTTGTGTTTTATTTCTCACACTGGGTGACAGAGAAATTGTACAAACAATGGGCACATCACATCCCGGAAACATTGTTCTGATATAAAACAGTGTGAAATAAGAACTGAGCATGGAAATGGAACGGAACCAGAAATCAGGACTTCAATCTATTAAAGTTGATCTTGAAATTCAACCATTCACTGAACATTCCAAAAGATTGAATTCTCTCCTGATTTCAAATCCAGTAACTTGAGCTGCTGTAAAAGATAACTGAGCCTGATGTGATTTGAACACACAACCTTCTGATCATGGAATTAGACACGCTACCGTTGTGCCACAAGCTCACAGATAAAGCAAAGTCTTCCATTCCTGGCAGATTTACTTCTTGTTTAGATTCAGTGATTGAAATTAATTCAATCCTCATCTGACCTCCACTCTGTCAAGGCCTGCTACCCGACCTGAATCCGACGGGACCCGACGACCTGTGTCGGGTTCGGGTCATGTCGGGTCGCTCTTCCGGGTCTGGCTTTTGGACTCGGGTAGGGTCAGGCCAGGTTCAGGTCAGGCTGGGTCCAGGTTGGACTGATTCCGGGTGTGACACACACAGTAGTTATTACATTTAACTCTGCTGGGAAGTTGAGTTTAATAAGTGTCAAAAGTTGAAAAGCCAACCAAAGCCGGGAGTCCGGGTCATTAAGGAGGGAAACTCTGAGTCTGCTCAGTGAGCAAGTGAGCATCTCTATGACGTCATTGCGCTCATGCTGCAGCTTCCTGTAGATTCGAAATCGGGAGGGAGGTAAAGTGAACATTCCGGTGGTCGGGTAAGGCGCGGGTCGGTTCGGGCGCGGGAATAAATGGAGATACTCGGGCCGGGTCGGGCTTGGGTCCAATGTGGTTCTGTCGGGTTCGGGTCGGGTATTTTTTCCTGACCTGAGCAGGCCTTTACCGCTCTGTCAGTTCAGTGCCTTATTAAAACCATTACTTGGAGTTCTGTTTTACAGGGTCTCGGCTGTTGAAGTGTTTCCCAGACCCACTACTCTGATTAATCAGACATTTTGCTGTTAACTGCTGCTGCTACAATTGAAATGTAAAAAAGAATTTCCAGTGACCTGCAACCAATGGACAAATACATTTCAGAAAGTTAAAGCTCATTCACCAATCCACAAATGTGTCTTTCTGCTTCTATTTATAAACAACTCCTTCTCTCCACTATGAGAACTATATAATCACTCCAGTTATTTGAAAGTTAGTATAAGATGTTCCAGTTCATCAATTTTAAAACTGCAGCAGATATTTTCCAGAAAACTTCTCTGTTGGAACCTCAGTCCCATTTAGATTGAAAGTGGACAATTAATGTATTCACGTGTTCATTGTGGACAGGTATCTGACTTTGAATAAATCTAATTAACCTTCAATGAGGTGGCAGTATTTCTGTGCTCCCATTTTACACAGTCTGTCCTGTTCATGCACCATGTATTTATTCTCCTCTCCCATTCTCCACAGGATACAGATTACAAGCATCATCAATCTAGCTGTTGAAATGCATTGGATGAATCTGGTCACACAGGTATTGAAACATTCATTATCTTCCATTTTACAAGTTGGTTGCTTTAAACACAGTACGATGTGTAATCATCTTGAAAAGAGATTCTCTTCAATATCCAATCCAAACTGAATTGCAAACCTGACAGACAAACACAGGAGAACAAATGACTAGTGAACACAAACCTCATGGTGCTCATTTTCGGATTTATTGCAGTCATCCGACAAAACAAGTGAAAGAATATTACAGTGAAATGATTTGGAAAGTAGGGGTGACTTTTGTTGGTGCCTTACTTTGCTCTGTTGGTGAAACTTTCTTGCACCTGACTCCTGTTCATGTCTCTGTTTCCTCTATTGAATGAGGAAGGAGATATTTGATCAGAAATCAACTGGATTGTGTACCTTTGAGAGGGGATTTCTGCACCATCAGGGCTGGAAACAGGAGTGAGTGAAAGACAATGTGTGGAGTTTGATTTTGTACAGAGGGAGAGCAAATCTAACAGGACTGTGCGATATTGGCCTGGATGTTACAGTCCCAATAGCAGCAAACACTGAGACTTTCACTGCTATTGAGGGTCTGAACAGCACTGCAACTGCCAGTACATGCACACACTAACACCAGCATCTGGAAGTTGTGGTGGTGAGAAATGTGCTTAGAAGGAGCCTCTGATCATAATCACACCAGCCCACTCTTTAAAGTGACAGGGACCTGTAGTTCAGCAATTTGGGCTCATTGCCCACAATGTTTCCTGATTTTTACCTTGGTTGGATTAAAGCCAGTACCAACAGGCTCAGGGCCTGTTCGGGAAGGTCTTTTCTGTTGACACAACAGCTCCACTATTCCAGGAAGACACCGGCAGCAGCAGGGGTCAACTTTCAGAGGGAGTTCAGACATTTTAAATGTTGTTTTTTGTTTCTGAATTGTATGTAACTTTTTAGCATGGCCTTATCAGAGTTCTTAAATTTACATCTGACTTTTTATTGACAAGATTGAAGTGCTTTTAAAAGATCTCTAAATATATATGACTTTTTATCAAAGATTTACCTGTCTTCTTTGTAAAGACTTGAGTAAGATTGAAGTGACTTTTAAAAACTACATCTTATCCTTTAAAACCCTGCTCACATGTAGATGACATTGGAAGATGGCTTCAGAATAGCTCAGACTATCTTTCTAACAGGTACTGCAACAGCTTAAGTCCTACTTTCTGCAAAAGCTGGTGAATTACAAAGAAACAATGTATTGAACATTTTATAAACTGTTGATGCAGATGGGATTCAAATTCACGCATGTAAAACAGAAGGAATTAATAATCCATCATCTTAACTTCTCAAACACTTCATCACCCAGCTTTGTGCCAGCAACCCATCACATGTCTTTTTTGCCTCTATGAAAATTTGGGCAGGATGGTCACCTTCAGCTCAGATCCTGACTGTGCAGCCAGATGTGCAATGATGGAAATGTAGCTTCTGTAAGTAAATGACATTTCCATCACATCAGGTCATGGCCTGTTGGGAATGGAGTGGTGTGAAACATTTCCAAACCATGTCCAACACGCTTCAACTCAGTGTGAAAACCCACCATGGAAAGACTGGAACATACAATCAATTGACCACATCATGATTAACATCACTCAGACACCTGAACCATTAGGTCACTGACGAAGTCATGATGACTTCGAATTTCTCATGAAATGACAACTGAACTAACTGACTGCATGAATTGCTTTAACTCCACATGATGAGAAAGGCACAGCCTCAGACCGACTTGGCAGATGAATATTGATTGAATAATTTCTGTGTGAGTAATGTTCCAGCATCATAAACCATGGGAATGTGCTGACTGAGCTGTGTCTTCATCTCTTCTGGGCAGTCGGACAGTTCACCCTTCATTCTGCTCTGATTCACTTTCCCAAAGCGTCTCTACAGATTCTCAAATCTGGAGACTGGGTTTTCTTATTTTGTTCCTTTTGATTTTTCTTGCTCCTGAATGATAACATATTCTAAACCTCGGATTTAAGGGCATGTAAGTGGTCATTGGATAGACATATGGATGAAAATGGAATAGTGTAGGTCAGATGGTCGGCGCAACATCGAGGGCCGAAGGGCCTGTACTGTGCTGTAATGTTCTAATGTTCTAATCGATCAACCCTCCCCTTTGCATCGTGTTATAGTCTTGGTTAAAAGAGACACAAAACGGCACAAACACTCTGAAACATACAACACGGTCACACTTTCCTTCAGTGAGATTAATGTTGAGCTGTTTTCCAGATTCAATGCAACTGCAAACACATTGCTCTCAAAGAAATTGTAGGGGATTGAGTTGCCATTGAAATATTAGCACTGGACATCTGTACGAGCAGGAACAGCCATTTCAAACTCACATCCTTCACAAAGGCAACCACTGAGCTGTTTTCTTTTGTGAATGAAATTCATAAGAAAAGTTAAAGTTCACAAGAAAATGGATGTAAATTATTGATAGCTAAACTTTTGAAGCAAGGATATGAATCCAAGATTTTCTGATTATTAGACAAACACTCAAACCAATTAAGCTACTGAGCCAGATCACAAGTGCTGTGACAACTAAGGGCAGAGGAGGGCACTCTTTGTTCTCATCCCACTTCTCCACAGGTCACAACATCTATTTTAACTTTTCACACTTACTGATACAGTCAATCATATACTCTATTTTTCCCAGAATCGAAGACACTGACTAAGTTTCTTTAATGAACAACAAAATTATCCATTTATTGTCGAACAAGTTTTAACTAGTCATGAAGTAAAGCATGAACACACAGGTGGAAATTTTAAAAGTTCCTTTTTCACCTTGAACAACTTTTAAAGTCCTTTTTTTTATCTTCGAGCCACATGCACACACACACACCGGACAGCTGAATAAATAAAAGGGATTTTTTTTTTAAATTCAGCACTCTGTTACAGACAAAAAAAACCTCTTGGGCTGTTTATTTGCTCATTTTTGAAGAAATCATCAGATGAGATATGTTGCTGCAAAACTGGAATACAGTCTAACTTCCGAGTATACGTAGACAGGTCACTAGGGTATTTTACAACAGTTCTTTTCAGAAGGCATTGAGAATTAATTTTAGCAGGCCTTCTTCAAAGACATGCGACAAAATGAATTAACTCAGTGGACTTCTCAGGGTCTTTTGAGGATTTTCTGGAAAACAAACTGGGTTGCGGTCTTCTCTCCTTCCTTGACGATTCTTCAGGCTAACTTTATCAGCTGCTCACTCCAGCAGGTAAAACACACTGACTGCGACAACCAAAGGTTGTGAGTTTTCTGCCTTCTCAGGTTTGCGCTGCTGCTGCAAAGCTTGTCCAATCAAGGGGCATGACTGACTTCACTAACCACATTTCTCCCTATGACCAGGGTTTCTGCTCTGTAATGAACTTGAATCATGTGACAACCAGTAAACATCGTTGCCAAATTGGTTCTTTTGGTGCCCTCTTGAAAAAGAACTGGTCCTACTTTTATTCAGTTTGATTTTGACTTCTTCAAAAAATATATTAAAAGAAACAAAATCCATTCCATAACATCATGTACTTTCCCTGAGCTACAGGTTATTGCAAGACTCTCTGGCTGTGTTTATTTTAGGTGATTTTGTACTCAGGTTCTTTCTGAATCCATGTGTTTGCAGATCTTTGTGAGTGAGAGATGTGGTAATATGTTTAAAAGATTTCCCTGTAAATTATTCGTATCTCCATCGTTCCCCGAACTTTGTACAAACACATTAATATGGGAATCACACACATCAGGCCGTCAGCCCTGTCTGCTAAACATTGAAAGGTGACAGTGTTTATTGTGACGGGGTTCCATTTATGAAGACACATCTTGATGATTCACACATGTACAAATTTGTACATTATGTTCATGACATAATGACATAAATAAGCATTTCCTTGCACTTGCCATGCTTGGTGAACATTTTCTCTGCTGATGCCCCCTGAATATATTAGAGAACATGGTGACGAGGTTGAGATAAAAGTCTGTAAATATAGGCAGCAAACAGCAGCAGGGACTGCAGTGAACAAGATTTACGTGACATATTTGTGCTTATGTTGGTGGGTGAAATAAGATACTAAACACACAAAATTCTACATTTGAGCTCGCGTAAAAGATTGCTCTGTCTATGGAGATAGCATCAAAGAATGCTCAGGAATTTTGTCCTATGCTAGTGATCGTAACACACTTCAGGGGAACTTAAAAAAAACTGGTAAAATGGGCTTTCACATAACAGATGAAATTTTACACAGAGAAGTGTGACGTGATACAATTTGGAAGGAAGAATGCCATATAAATGAAACGTTGCAATTCTAAACTGGGTGCAGAAGCAGAGAGACAATGAACACCAATGTTGGAAGGATTGAAAAGGTAGCGAAGAGCAAACAGGACACTTGGCTTTATTAATAGAGGCACAGAGTAAAAACATATAAGTTATGCTAAACCTTTATAAAATACTGGGAATGAATGGCCTCCACATGTACCTCCACAGAAAGCTTCCATTCCAGGTTTACACACTCTCATCAGGATCACTGTCCACAGATCCTGCCACTCCAGGCTCGGACACCCACTTCAGGATCACTCTCCACAGATCCCGCCATTCCAGGTTTGGACACCCACTTCAGGATCACTCTCCATAGATCCCAGCACTATGGGCTCGGAGACACTCTTCAGAGATCCTAAATCTCCAGACATGGCCATCCTTTGAGGACCACTCTCCACAGATTCTGCCCTCCAGGCTCAGAAATCCTCTTCAGCGTCACTCTCCATACATCCCGCCGCTCCGCGCACGGATATCTCCCTCAGGATCCGATCAAAGAATGTTGCTTGTCACTTATCAGCTCAAGCCTGAATGTTGTTCAAGTCATGCTGCTTGCAGGCACAGACGGCTTCAGTATCTGAGGAGCTGTGAATCATCAGCGAACATTCCCACTTCTCACTTATGTTGAAGTGAAAGCCATCAATGAAACAGCTGAGGATGGTTGGGCCTAGGGCACTGCTCTGAAAAACTGGGTATCCTGTCATGAATGGTGGTGGACAATTAAATAACGAACCAGATGAGGAGGCTCCAAAAACATCCCTATCCTCAATGTTGGTGGAGCCGAGCAGGTCAGTGCAAAAGGTGAAGCTGAAGCATTTGAAACCATCTTCAGTCAGAAATTCAGTGGATGATTCATCTCGGCCTCTTGAGGTCCCCAGCATCACAGCTTCCAGTTTTCAGCCAATTCGCTTCACTCCACATAATGGCAAGAAACAGCTGAAGGCACTCGATACAGCAAAGACTATGGGCCCGAACAACATTCCGGCTCCAGTACTGAAGACTTGTGCTCCAGAACTCGCTGCGCTCTCAGCCAAGCTGTTCCAGTAGAGCTACAACACGGGCATCTACTTGACAATGTAGAAAATTGCCCAAGAGTGCCGTTTCCATAAAAAAAATGCAGGACAAATCCAATCTGACCAATTGCCACACCATCAGTCTACTATCAATCTGCAGCAAAGTGATGGAAGATGTCACCAACAGTGCTATCAAGCACCACGCACTTAGCAATAATCTGATTATCGATGCTCAATTTACGTTCTGCCAGGGTCTCTCAGCTCCAGGAAATAATTTGGCAGATAGAGTAGAATGTGGGAAAATGCGAGGTCATTCACTTTGGTAGGAAGAATAGAAAAGGAAAATATTATTTAAATTGTGAGAGATTACAGAATGCTGCGGTGTAGAAGGATCTGGGTGTCCTCGTACATGAATCACAAAAAGTTACCATGCAGGTACAGCAAATAATTAGGAAGGCAAATGGAATATTACCCTTTATTGCAAGGGGAATGGAGTATAAAAGTTGAGAAGTCTTGCTGCAAATGTACATGGTGCTGGTGAAACCACACCTACAGTACTGTGTGCAGTTTTGGTCTCCTTATTTAACGAGGGATATACTTGCATAGGAGGCAGTTGAGAGAAGGTTCATTGGATTGATTCCTGTGATGAAGGTGTTGTCTTATGAGGAAAGTTGAGCAGGTTGGACCGATACTCATTGGAGTTGAGAAAAATGAAAGGTGAACGTATTGAGACATATAAGATTCTGAGGGGGCTTGACAGGGCAGATGCTGAGAGGATGTTTCCTCTCGTGGTGGAATCTAGAACTAGCGGACACAGTTTCAGATTTAGGGGTTTTTCATTTAAGAAGGAATTTCTTCTCTCAGAGGGTCATTAATCTTTGGAATTCTCTACCACAGAGAGCAGTGGAAGCTGGGTCATTGAATGTCTTCAAGATTTTTATCTACAAGAGAGCCAAGGGTTATGTGGGCAGGCAAGAAAGTGGGGTTGAGGTCATGATCAGGTCAGCCATGATCCTATTGAATGGCGGAGCAAGCTCGAGCGGCCAAATGGCCTACTCCTGCTACTAGTTCTTCTGATCTTCTGTTCGCATGATCTCATTGCAGCTTGGTCCAAACAGAGATGAAAGAGTGGAATTCCAGAGGAGAGGTGAGAGTGATTGTCCTTGAGTGAGTGTGGCATCAAGGATCCCTAGCAAAATTGAAGTCAATGGGAATCAGGGGGAAAACTCTCCGCTTGTTGAAGTCATACCTCGCACAAAACAAGATGTTGTGGTTCGTGGAGGCCAATCATCTCAGCCCAGGACATTGCCTCAGGAGTTTCTCAGGGTAGTGTTCTGGACCCAAACATCCCAGCTGTTTCATTGACGACTTTCTCTTCAACATCAGTCAGAAGTGGGAATGTTAGATGATGACTCACAACTCTTCAGATACTGAAGCAGTCTGTGCCTGCAAGCAGCAAGACCTGAACAACATTCAGGCTTGAGCTGATAAGTGACAAGCAACCTTCTGGCCACACAAGTGCCAAACAGTGAACATCTCCAATGAGAGAGAAAAAAAATCTGCCTTTTGATATTCAGAAGCATTATCATCGTTAAATCCCCCAGCATCAACATCTTGACCAGAAACGTAACTGGACCAGTCACATCTATGCTGTGGCGATAAGCGCAGGTCAGAGATTACGAATTCTGCAGCAAGTATCTCACCTCCTGTCACCCCAAATCCTGTCCACCATCTACAAGGCACAAGTCAGGAGTGGGATGGAATACATCCCACTCAACAACACTCAAGAAGCACAACACCATCCAGGACAAAGCAGCCCACTTGATCGGCACCTCACCCGCCACCTTAAACATTCAATCCCTCCACAACCAGTACACAGTGGCTGCAGTGCGTACCATCTCCATATGCACTGCAGCAACTCGCCAAGTATCCTTCAACAGCACCTTCCAAACTCGTGACCACTACCACCTCGAAGGACAAGGGCAGCAGATGCATGGGAAATCACTACCTGCAGGTGCCCCTCCAAGTCACTCACCATCCTGACTTGGAACAATATAGCCATTTCTTCACTGTTGTTGGGTCACAATCCTGGAACTCCCTCCCCAATAGCACTGTGGGTGTTACTGCACCATATGGACTGCATCAGTTCAAGAAGGCAGCTCTCCACCACCTTCTCAACGGCAATCGGAATGGGGAATAAATGCTAGGCTTATCAGCGATACTCACACCCAAGAATGAATAAAAACCAAATCACTCTCCACAGATTCCCCACAATCTGGGCTTGGACATTTACTTCAGGAGCACAGAGCTTTGTATCACTGCAACATGAGTTCCAATCTTCATATTCTGTTCACTTTTCACATTATTTTCTACCAGTCCACTAGCTTTTATTAATTCAGTATTCGGGTCTCTGCTCCTCCGCCGTTTCTAAAATCTCAACTCTGACAAAAAAACACTCTGATCTATCGTCCTTAGTAGATGACCTCTCATTTTAAACTCCATCTGCCAAAGCATTGCTCACTCATTTAATCGATCAAGAAGATTTGAAAATAAATTTCTTGCCAAAGGATAATTTTCTGCATCTGCTCCCTCGCCATTTGTTTTTCCCATTTGTCTTTCACTTGGTGTAAATCCAGAGAAAGTAAAGATAGAAGGAAGGAGGGGAGGAAAATCCTGCTCCGTTTCGTGATCCCTACTTGATCTTCATTCCAGTGCAGTTTAAGTGAAGAATTCCAATTGTCTGTCTCGATTTTGATCAAGTATAAACAATTCTGGAATCACTGTCCGGACATAGACAGGAACAGGTTTCGAGGCTGACTTTACACATAAACAATACACTGAACAATTCATAAACTGGCGACAAGGATGGGATTCGAACCCACGTGTGCAGAGCATATTGGATTTGTAGTCCATCGCCTTAACCTCTCAGCCACCTTATTAGTTGGACAAGAACAGTTGTCACCTTCAGCACAGTTTCTGGCTGTGCAGCCAGCTGTGCAATGATGAAAATCTATCTTCTGCAAGTAAATGAAGTTGGGAATGGAGCGGTGTGAAACATTTCCAGACCATGTCCAACACGTTTCTACTCAGTGTGAAAACCCACCACGGAAAGACTGGAACATACATTCAATTCATCACATCATGATTAACATCACTCAGTCACGTGAACCATTAGGTCACTGACGAAGTCATGATGACCGAATTTCTCATGAAGTGACAACTGAACTAACTGACTGGAAGAATTGCTTTAACTCCACATGATCAGAGAGACACAGCCTCAGGCCGACTTGTCGGGTGGTGTAAACAGATATCACTGCTTCTGATCTTCACCAGAACAGAGAGTGAGATGTAACATTGATCATCAAACAGGCTGTGAGAGAATACAACAGAATAAAACACATGGAGAGACACTGTGGAATAACAAATAGATTTGATTGGAATGTTGAAATTTTGATTGGAATGGATAAAACACCTGAAACAGCAGATTAAATTGGGCTTCTCATCGTTATATTGATCTGGGACAGAAAAGAGAAACTGATGGAAAGAAGAGAAGAAGGAAGAAAAGAAAGGATGGAACTGTTCGATTTTTTCAGTTTTTTCACTGGCCCATCAAAGCTGATAAAAAACGTTGCAAATAACAGAGAATTTCACCAAAAAGGGAGATTAAATGTTGTTGAAACCTTGGATTGAAGGATGCCCCAACAGATCACCTGTTTAACTGTCTCCTCACTGGGGGATTTCAATCAGTGAGCAATATTATTCTCTACTTTTTTTGTTAATTGGTCCCAGAACTGTCACTTGGAATTAATATCTGTGTTCCGACTCCTGAATAATAAAATTGTGAGTTTCCCGATATTTTCTGGACACAGTTCCTGCTGAAAGAACTAAGAACTCTTTTCTAATTTACACAATACTATATACACATTCATCAAGCCTCCTAAACTAGCATCCTTGGTGCTGCTCTCACTTCTCCCAAACTTCATCTCATGTGACTGTTGCATCATCACTCTGACAGTGGGAGTGGTTGATCCCACTATCTTCAGCATTAATCCTTTACATCCTGATACCACACTGTCTGTCCAAAAAAAAATTGGTGGAGGGAACATCCTTCATTTATCAAAACACCAACAGTGGCGCAGTGGTGCAATGGTTAGCACCGCAGCCTCACAGCTCCAGCGATCAGGATTTAGTCCTGGGTACTGCCTGTGTGGAGTTTGCAAGTTCTCCCTGTGTCTGTGTGGGTTTCCGCCGGGTGCTCTGGTTTCCTCCCACCTCCAAAAGACTTGCAGGTTGATAGGTAAATTGGCCATTGTAAATTGTCCCTAGTGTAGGTACGTGGTTGGAGAATGGTGGGGATGTGGTAGAGAATATGGGATTAATGTAGGATTAGTATAAATGGGTGGTTGCTGGTTGGCACAGACTCAGTGGGCCGAAGGGCCTGTTTCAGTGCTGTATCTCTAAATAAGAAAAGTAAAATAAAAGCTCCCAGTCGTAAATCAACTCAAACCCATTACAGAGATAGAGGGAGACTGTCAGAGAACTTCCTGCATCCAGTCCTGAACCTGTCACACTCAACAGCTTCTCACCCAGACCTCACTCTCATCGACACTGAACAGTGTTACCGAGATCCTTCAAATACTGTTTATAAAAGGGAGAAACATTCAAACTTCATCACAGCTAGATTGAATAGAACAAAGTTTAATATCTTCTCGTCGTCACTCGGCAACCACATGAAACAGTCCTTAACTCAGGAGCATAAATTCTCAGCTGTCAGAATGTTTCTCATTGGGTTGAATCATTTCTGTGTGAGGAATGTTCCAGCATCATAAACCAGCGGAACGTGTTGACTGAGCTGTGTCTTCATCTCTTCTGGGCAGTCGGACAGTTCACCCTTCATTCTGCTCTGATTCACTTTCCCAAAGCGGATCTACAGATTCTCAAATCCGGAGACTGGGTTTTCTTATTTTGTTCCTTTTGATTTTTCTTGCTCCTGAATGATAATATATTCCAACCTTGGATCAACATTGCCCTGTGTCCCAGTCTCGGTTAAAAGCGACAAATAACGGCACCAACATTCTGAAACATACAACACGGTCACATTCTGCTTCAGTGAGATTAATGCTGAGGCAGTTTCCGTGTCGAACAAATTTGTTCGATTGTGAACAAATTTCTCTCGAGGAAATTGTGAGTGATCAAGTATTTGCACTGAATTTCTGTGCAAAAAGGGACAGTTTCAAACAGCCATTCCCAAATCACTTCCTTCACAAAGGCAAAGACTGTGCTGTCTTAACGTGTGACTCAACTTCACAAACAAATTTGAACTCGAAGTTCAGGAGAAGACAGAGATGTGAATGATTGACGGTGTAATCTTTAAATCATAATTTTCCGTTTCTTCGTTGAAGTGAGGCTCAACCCAAATCCACGAGAGATTGCAGAAAGCTACAAACTTGGATCCAGAAATCAGAAAAGTAGTGAAACAGTTGGTGAGTACATTGTGACACTGAAGAATTTATCACCACATTGCAACATTGGCACATCCTTAGACCGTACATTATGAGACAGATTTGTGCTTATATTGGTGGATGAGGAAAGATACTAAACACACAAAATCCCAATTTGAGCTAGTGTGTAAGATTGCTCTTTCCATGGAGATCGCATCAATGAATGCTCGTGAATTTCGTCCTATGCCAGTGACAGTAACACATTTCAGAGGAACTTAAACACACTGGTAAAATGGGCTTTCACACAACAGATAACATTTTACACAGAGAGTTGTGAAGTGATACAGTTTGGGAGGAAGAATGAGACAATGTACACCAATCTTTTTTGATCAAGGTTTGAAAAGGTTGCGAAGATCAAACAGGATACTTGGCTTTATTAATAGAGGCATAGAGTAAAAGCAAATAAGTTATGCTAAAGCTTTATAAAACAGTGGGGCTGAATGGCCTACTCCTGCACCTCCACAGAAAGCTTCCACTCCAGGCTCGGACACCCTCTTCAGGATCACTCTCCATACATCCCGCCACTCCACGCACGGATATCTCCCTCAGGATCAGATCACAGCTCCACAGTCCTGCCACATCCAGTCGTGAATGGTGGTGGATAATTAAATAACTAACAAGATGAGGAGGCTCCAAAAACATTCACATCCTCAATGATGGTGGTGCTGAGCACGTCAATGCAAAAGATGAAGCTGAAGCATTTGCAACCATCTTCAGTCAGAAATATTAAGTGGATTTGATCTGTGCTAATTTCAGCTCCTCATGCTCGCTGGTGCCTTGGTTCTCTGGTGCTAATTTCAGAGTAAATCATGCAGCTTGACAATTGGAGCCAAAGAAAAAGACACAGGAGAGGTTGAAAGTGCCAAAACCTGGGATTGAACCAAGAACTGTTTAACTGTTAGTACAGCACGAACTCAACAAAGCTATTTCAACAACACACTAAAGCCACCATTCTGTCACTGCTTTGGAAGACAATATAGAACATAGAACATAGAACATTACTGCGCAGTACAGGCCCTTCAGCCCTCGGTGTTGCACCGACCTGTGAAACCATCTGACCTACACTATTCCATTTTCATCCATATGTCTATCCAATGACCACTTAAATGCCCTTAACGTTGGCGAGTCTACTACTGTTGCAGGCAGGGCATTCCACGCCCCTACTACTCTCTGTGTAAAGAAACTACCTCTGACATCTGTCCTATATCTATCACGCCTCAACTTAAAGCTATGTCCTCTCGTGTTTGCCATCACCATCCGAGGAAAAAGGCTCTCACTATCCACCCTGTCCAAGCCTCTGATTATATTATATGTCTCTATTAAGTCACCTCTTCTCCTCCTTCTCTCTAACGAAAACAACCTCAAGTCTCTCAGCCTTTCCTCTTAAGACCTTCCCTCCAGATCAGGCAACATCCTAGTAAATCTCCTCTGCACCTTTTCCAAAGCTTCCACATCCTTCCTATAATGCGGTGACCAGAACTGCACGCAATACTCCAGGTGCGGCCGCACCAGAGTTCTGTACAGCTGCAGCATGACCTCGTGGCTCCTAAATTCGATCCCCCTACTAATAAAAGCTAACACACCATATGCCTTCTGAACAGCTCTATTAACCTGGGTGGCAACTTTCAGGGATTTATGTACCTGGACACCAAGCTCTCTGCTCATCTACACTACCAAGAATCTTCCCATTAGCCCAGTATTCTGAAATCCTGTTACTCCTTCCGAAGTGAATCACCTCACACTTTTCCGCATTAAACTCCATTTGCCATCTCTCAGCCCAGCTCTGCAGCCTATCTATGTCCCTCTGTAACCTACAACATCCTTCGGCTCTATCCACAACTCCACCGACCTTCGTGTCATCCGCAAATTTACTAACCCACCCTTCTACACCCTCATCCAGGTCATTTATAAAAATAACAAACAGCAGTGGCCCCAAAACAGATCCTTGCGGTACACCACTAGAAACTATACTCCAGGATGAACATTTACCATCAACCACCACCCTCTGTCTTCTTTCAGCTAGCCACTTTCTGATCCAAAGCACTAATTCACCTTCAATCCCATACTTCTGTATTTTCTGCAATAGCCTACCGTGGGGAACTTTATCAAACGCCTTACTAAAATCCATATAGACCACAATCACGGCTTTACCCTCATCCACCTGTTTAGTCACCTTGTCAAAAAACTCAATAAGGTTTGTGAGGCACGACCTACCCTTCACAAAACCGTGCTGACTATCTCTAATGAACTTATTCTTTTCACGATGATTATAAATCCTATCTCTTATAACCTTTTCCAACATTTTACCCACAACCGAAGTAAGGCTCACAGGTCTATAATTACCAGGGCTGTCTCTACTCCCCTTCTTGAACAAGGGGACAACATTTGCTATCCTCCAGTCTTTCGGCACTATTCCTGTCGACAATGACGACATAAAAATCAAGGACAAAGGCTCTGCAATCTCCTCCCTGGCTTCCCAGAGAATCCTAGGATAAATCCCATCTGGCCCAGGGGACTTATCTATTTTCACATCTTGTGGTGAATGAACACTTGGCTCTCTATTCCACGACTGTATTGTCCATGTGAAGAAGGCAAAGTCACAAGAGTCTGAGCTCAGTCTATTCTTGGTGAATGTCCCCCAAGCGCATCCCAATGTGCATTCCCAATTCATCCATAAATGCAATGTTCCTTTCCACATCGTGACGAGCTCCGCAGCATGGTCTAGTTGCCTTCGTTGCTTGAATGCTGACCTTAAGTCTCAAGGATTGTTTTCTCGACGGCATGTTTTACATAAAAAGAAATAAAGCAAATCAGAGTCAGAGTTTGCCTCCGTCCATCCACTATAATTACTGTTGTGCACACCTTTTTAAGTTCTGCAGTGAAACGAAAGAGACCGTTAAGATGGTAGGTTGCAGCACATGTACTGCCTGCACACAGCAACTCACAACAGGTACTGGAGCACATGCGGTGCCCCAGACAATGGAAAGGCTTTCAGAGCAGCTTCCAACAGGGACTGGCGAACGTGCGGTGCCCCAGGCAATGGAAATGTTTTCAGTGCAGCTGACAAAGGCAGAGCAACTTACCTTTGAACAATCTCCTGTGTCTAATAAAAATGAAGCAAGTCTCCAAAACGACTAAATAATTCAGATAAAATGCGAGAAAATGCCCGACGAAACCTCTCCTTCCACTTTCAAAAAGTCGCGCCGAAGCTTTGACGCATGCGTGAATATCCGAAGATTGACGCATGCGCAGAGGCAAACCTGGCGCGTTGCCCGAGGAAGACGACATAACGCGATGACGTCATTTGCGCATGCGCAAAACGGTCCCGGCAATCCGGACCTCAGCGCATGCGCAGAGGGCAGGAGACCGTCTGCGCATGTTCGCACCGCGGCCCATCCCGATGACGTCGGCGATGACGAAGCTTTGTCATGAATCACTTTGATAAAATAAAGGAGAATCCTAAAATATTCTATAATTTTATTAAGAGTAAAAGGGTAGCTTGGGAGAGAGTAGGTCCCCTTAAGAATCAATGTGGTAATCTATGTGTGGAGCAATGGGAAATGGGCGAGGTCTTAAATGAATACTTCTCGTCTGTATTTACCGTGGAGAAGGTCATGGAAGCTAGTGAGTTCAAGGGACGGAACAGCGATATCCTGAAGCATATCAACATTACAAAGGAGAAGGTGTTGAAGGTTTTGAAGCGCATTATGGTGGATAAATCCCCAGGACCTGACCAGGTGTATCTTAGGATGCTAAGGGAAGCAAGGGAGGAGATTGCTGGGGCCCTGGCAGAGATTTTTGTATCATCATTAGCCACGGGTGAGGTACCAGAAGACTGGAGGATAGCTAATGTTGTGCATTTATTTAAGAATGGCAGCAGGGATAAGCCAAGGAACTGCTGGCCGGTGAGCCTTACATCAGTGGTGGGAACGTTATTGGAAGGGATTCTGAAAGACAAGATTTATATGCATTTGGAAAGGCAAGGTCTGATTAGGGATAGTCAGCATGGCTTTGTGCGTGGGAAATCATGTCTAATGAATTTGATTGAGTTTTTTGAGGAGGTGACCAAGAGGATTGACAAGGGCAGGGCAATGGACGTTGTCTACATGGACTTCAGCAAGGCCTTTGACAAGGTCCCACATGGTAGGCTGGTCCAGAAGGTTCGAACACATGGGATCCAGGGTGAGCTAGCCAATTGGATACAGAATTGGCTTGGTGATGGGGGGCAGAGGGTGGTAGTGGAGGGTTGTTTTTCAGATTGGAGGCCGGTGACCAATGGTGTGCCACAGGGATCGTTGCTGGGCTCTCTGTTGTTTGTCATATATATTAATGACTTGGATGTGAATTAGGGGGCAGGATTAGTAAGTTTGCAGATGACACCAAAATTGGTGGTATAGTGGACAGTGAAGAACGTTGTCTAAGGTTACAACAGGATATAGATAAACTGGGAATGTGGGCAAGGGATTGGCAAATGGAATTTAATGCAGCCAAGTGCGAGGTGAAGCATTTTGGGAAGTTAAACCAGGGCAGGGCATATACAGTGAATGGCAGGACCCTGGGGAGTGTTGTTGAGCAGAGACACCTTGGGGTGCAAGTACATAGTTCCCTGAAAGTGGCAACACAGGTAGACAGGGTGGCGAAGAACGCGTATGACATGCTTGCCTTCACTGGCCGAGGCATTGAGTACAAGAGTTGGGATGTCATGTTACAGTTGTACATAATGTTGGTTAGGCTGCATTTGGAGTACTGTGTGCAGTTCTGGTCGCCGCACTACAGGAAAGATGTGATTCAGCTAGAGAGAGTGCAGAAAAGATTCACAAGGATGTTGCTTGGTTTGGAGCGCTTGAGTTATAAAGAGAGATTGGATAGGCTGGGTCTGTTTTCCCTGGAGCGAAGGAGGCTGAGAGGGGACATGATAGAGGTTTATAAAATTATGAGTGGCATAGATAGGGTAGATAGCCAGAGTCTGTTTCCCATGGTAGGGGTGACTAAAACTAGAGGGCACAGATTTAAGGTGAGAGGGATGAGGATAAAGGGGATCAAAGGGGTAAATTTTTCACACAAAGAATAGTGGGTATCTGGAATACGCTGCCAGAGGAGGTGGTGGAGGCAGGAACAGTATCAACATTTAAGAGGCATCTGGAAAAGTACTTGAATGTAGAGGGATAAGGAATTAATGCAGACAAGTGAGATAAGTATAGATAGAGACTTGGAATCCTGCGTTGAACAACTCACCTCCTGACTCCCCAAAGCCTGTCCACAAGGCACAAGTCAGGAGTGTGTTGGAATATTCTCCACTTGCCTGGATAGGTGCAGCTCCAACAACTCTCAAGAAGATCCAGGACAAAGCAGCCCACTTGATTGGTACCTCATTCACAAACATTCAGTCTCTCCATCGCTGATGCACAGTGGTAGCAGTGTGTACCATCTACAAGATGCACTGCAGCAACATCTCAAGGCTCCTCAGACAGCACCTTCCAAACCCATGACTTCTACCACCTAGAAGGACAAGGGCAGCAGATGCATGGGAACACCACCACCTGCAGGTTCCCCTCTGAGCCACACACCATCCTGGAATTGGAACTATATCACCGTTCCTTCACTGTGGCTGGGTCAATATCTTGGAACTCCCTTCCTAACAGCACCACATGGACTGCAGTGGTTCAAGAAGGCAGCTCACCACCACCTTCTCAAGGGTAATTAGGGATGGGCAATAAATGCAATAAATAAAATTAAAATCAATAAAAAATGACAATGTAATCCCAAAAAGTAGAAAATAATAAAGTCAGAAATGAAAATACAATAAAACGCAGTCAGCATGGATTTCACAAAGAAAGACTTGATTAACCTTATCTTTGAAGAATCAACAGCAAGAGTAATACAGCAGATGTAGAAGAGTTTAAGTTAATAAAGCCTCATCCATTTATGTGCTTAAACCTACAAATTGTGGGTTAACAAACAAGCACACTAACTGACAGAGCTGGGTGTTGTTCTTTCTAGATTACCCTAAAGCAGGGTGTCAATGAGTTAAATCTTCAGGTTGCTGCAACCAGAATAGCCATTGTCCACGATCAGTTTTACTGTTACAAATAATGGGTGGAACATTCATTGTGAATCGAGAGAAACAGTCTGGTCCTGCACACTGCAGACACATCCACGTCATCACCAACCAGCTCTCCTTTAATTGGTTATTTGACTTTTCCCCATTAGCGCAATGGAATTACTTTTAAAAGATTTTAAATCACAAGCAGGTTTGTTAATATTCAGCCCTTGAGAAGAAATCATTCCCTGGCCACAGTGGAGAGAGCATTGAATATAAAACAGTAGACTACAAGGTAACACAGAGAAAGCTCATCAGCTAATCTATAATTACTTACTTTTCTTATTTTTGCTCTTGCTATTCGGTTTTTCATCCTTTTCAGTTCCTGACTGTGGATATTATTGTGATTAAATGTGAAAAGATGCACTGTGTCTCAGCCCCGGGAAATTGACTCTTTTTCTGTACAGTGCTGCATGCACTCAGATACTGACTGTGTTTCTCCATCCCTCAACTTTTCAGCCCTG
Organism: Heterodontus francisci; assembly: GCF_036365525.1. Taxonomy (NCBI): domain Eukaryota; kingdom Metazoa; phylum Chordata; class Chondrichthyes; order Heterodontiformes; family Heterodontidae; genus Heterodontus; species Heterodontus francisci. The sequence continues at coordinate 2,877,820 of NW_027141699.1, read as the reverse complement.
ACGGTGCAGAAAGTGCTGCTCAAAGTTACACATTCTGACTGTTTGCAGTTGATTAGTGAGAGCTTATTAACGTATCCCCCTGCAGCGCTGCCTCGGTTAATAACAGCAGATCGAAGTCACATTTAAGATACAGAAACAGACGCATCAATTATTCACTCTTTCCCAGAGTGAGTGAGGCCGGGACAAGCAGCAACATTCCAGCCCCACACTCTGCAATTACCCAGCACCAGCGGAAAGCACTGAATACAGATTCAATCAGTGGGTTAATGCCCATTACAGGGATGCAAGATTCCACAGCCCAGGACAAACATCCCCATACACCAAGAACAAGCTCAGGAAAACCCGGGGGAGTTAATGTTCCCATTCATTGAGCATTCCAGCAACATTGAACAAGTTCCTGAACTGAGTGAACCTTTCAAAGTACAGAAGTGATGACGAGGTCAAAAAGGTCTGAACAGTTGAGGTGACTGAGCGGTTTCAGCTTCTCTGTTCAGGTTGCAGCTTTCACTGGAGGCATGTGTTTAAATCCCACTTCTGACAACTTGATTTTCAGTTACTTTGCAGAGCTTCCTTGAAGGTTTGAGGCAGAGTAAATAGTGAGGAACTGTTTCTAACTGCTGAACGGTCAATAACCGAAGGTTACAGATTTAAGGTGACTCACAAAACCAGAAGGAACATGAGGAAAAATTCCTTTCTGCAACGTGTGGTTAGGATTTCAGTTATGTGGATGGATTGGAGAAGCTGGGGTTGTTCTCCTTAGAGAGGAAATTTGATAGAGGTGTTCACAATCATGAGGGGTCGTGACAGACCGGATAGAGAGAAACTGTTGGTTGAAGGATTGAGACTCAGGTAAAAGCTGTGGCTCAGTTGGTCGCACTCACCTGGAAATCACAAGCTTCTGGGTTCAGATTTCATAGCTGACACTCCAGTACAGCACTGAGGGTGTTGAAGGTGCTGCCTTTCAGGTGTGATGTTAAACCAAGACCTGGTCTGCATGTTTGGGTGAATGTAAAAGATCCCATGCTGCAATTTCAAACAAGTGAAGAGCAATTCTCCCTGCTGTTGTGATCAATATCTGCCCCTCAATCAGATCAGTTGGTCATTATCACATTGCTGTTTGTGGGTATTAGCTGCTGCATTTCTGACATTACAACAGTGATTACACTTCAAAAGTATTTCATTGTCTACACAGTGCTTTGATATGTCCAGTGGTCTTCAAATGTGCTATATAAATGCAAGTCTTTTCTTTCTTTATCACAACACATTGCTGTGTTAAAAATGGTTCCTCATGTCACCTCTGGTCCTTCTGCCAATCACCTGATATCTGTGTCCTCTGCTTACTGACCCTTTTACCACTGTAAACAGTTTCTCCTTATTTAAACTATTGAAAACCTCCCTGATTCTGAACAAATGTGTCAAATCTCTTCTGAACTTTCTCTGCTGCAAGGAGAACAACCCCAGCTTCTCCAATCTCTCCACATAACTGAAATCCCTCACCCTGCTACCATTGTGGTAAATCTCTTTTTTATTCTTTCCTGGGATGTGGGCACTGCTGACACAATGTGATTCCTGTCAATGGAGCGGCCCGCTGACATCATCGTAGAGCGCCAAGCTGCTCATGGGCACAGCTACATCTTGCCAGGATTAAGTGGCACATGCGCAGGATGATGTCATTGCGCAGCGCCAACGTCATCGCATATCCACATCTGGTCCATCTTCGCACATGTGCGGTAAAGTGTCATCGGGTAATCAGCCTCTCACTCAGCTGGAGGAAGTGGCTGAATGGGGGACTTTGAGGCTGGAGCTCTCCCCCTCGGCAACTCACTCCAGGCCTCGAGGCTTCCTCCCCTCAGCCGCTCGCTCTACACCGCGATGCTCCCCTGGACGATTGTTCCCCGCTCGCGTCATCCAGCTCTCCGGCCACTCGCTCCCCACCGTTCGCTCTTGGCTGTGCCACTTCCCTCCTCTAGGCCACTCGCTACTCGCTCCTACATCACTTTGCAGCCCACCTTGCTTCTTCAGGTGGCGCATGGAGACTGGTCAAACGTGGGAGCGAGTGGCCGAGAGAAGGGAAGCAGCGTGGCCTCGAGCTGGCTGCTGGAGGGGAGGGGGGTACGGGGAACGACGAGTGGAGAATGGGGTATTGCGATCAGGGGACAATCGGCCAGGGAAGTGGGGGGAGCAGCAAGGTCTGGACTGTGCGACTGTGAGGGGTGGAAGCGGGCGGTGCGGCGGAGGGGAAGTAAGCGAGTTGTGCCACATCGTGGTTGCGTTGTCAGCAAACGCAGCCTTTATTGCCCATCCTTAATTGCCCTTGAGAAGTTGGTGGTGAGCTGCTGCAGTCCGTGCAGCACGTAAACCCACAGTGCTGTTAGGAAGGGAGTTCCAGGATTTTGATCCAGTGACAGTGACGGAACGATGATATAGTTCCAATTCAGGATGATGTGTAACCTGGAGGGGAGCTTGCAGATGGTGGTGTTCCCATTCATTCAATGTCCTTCTCGGTGGTCGAGGTCAGGAGTTAGGAAGGTGCTGTTGAAGGAGGCTTGGTGAGTAGCTGCAGTGCATCTTGCAGATGGTACACACTGCTGCCACTGTTCACTGGTTGTGCAGGGAGTGAATATTTAAAGTAGTGGATGGAGTGCTGATCAAGCGAGCTGCTTTGTTCTGGATGGTGTTGAGTTTCTTTGGTGCTGTTGGAACTGCACTTATCCAGGCAAGTGGGGAGTATTGCATCACACTCCTGACTTGTGCCTTGTAGATGGTGGACAGGAGGTGAGTTACTTGCAGCAGAATTCCCAGCCTCTGACCTGCTCTTGTAGCTATGCTATTTACATGGCTGATCCAATTCATTTTCTGCTCAATGGTAAGCCCCCAGGATGTTGATAGTGAAGGGTTCAGCAATGTTAATGCCATTGAATGTCAAGGGGAGATGGTAAGATTCTCTCTTGTTGGAGATGGTCATTACCTGGCATTTGTATTTATTTTTTTAGAGATACAGCACTGAAACAGGCCCTTCGGCCCACCGAGTTTGTGCTGACCATCAACCACCCATTTGTACTCATACTACATGAATCCCATATTCCGACCACATCCCCACCTTCCCTCAATTGCACCTACCTATACTAGGGTCAATCTATAATAGCCCACTTACCTATCAACCTGCAAAGTCTTTGGCTGTGGGAGGAAACTGGAGCACCTGGCAAAAACCAACACGGTCACTGGGAGAACCTGCAAACTCCACACAAGCAGTCCCCAGTAACAAAACCAGGTTGTTGGAGCTGCGAGGTTGTGGTGTCAACCACTGCACCATTGTGCCACCCTATAATTTAACTTTGGTGGGACTTGAATCCACAACTTTCAAATATCGTCTCTAATCATTATTTAGAAGTCCAACACGCTATCAATTGCGCCACAGAGCCTCATTTTTCTTGTGTGAATGTTACTTGCCACTTATCAGCCCAAGCCCAATGTTGTCCCGGTCTCTCCAAATGTGGACATGGACTGCTTCAGTATCTGAGGAGTTGCGAATGCGACTGAACATTTTGCAATCATCAGTGAACATCCCCACTTCTGACCTTATGATACAGGGAAGGTCATTGATGAAGCAGCTGAAGATGGTTGGGGCCTAGGACGTGACCCTGAGGAACTCTTGAGCAATGTTCTGGGACTGAGATGATTGGCCACCAACAACCATCACCATATTCCTTTGCACGAGGTATGACTCCAACCAGTGGAGAGCTTCCCCCTGATTGACATTGACTTCAATTTTGCAAGGGCTCCTTGATGCCCTTGGCAAGAACAGTCACTGTTACCTCACCTCACCTCCTGAATTCAGCTCTTTTGCCCATATTTGGGACAAGGCCAGAATGAGGTCAGGAACTGAGTGGCGCTGGCGGAACCCAGAATGAGCATCGGTGAGCAGGTTATGACTGTGTAAGTGCTGCTTGATAGCACTGTCAACGACACCTTCCATCACTTTACTGATGATCAAGAGGAGGCTGGTGGGGCAGTAATTGACAGGGTTGGATTTGTCCTGCTTTTTGTGTACAGGACATACCTGGGCAATTTTCCACATTTCCGGGTAGATGCCAGTGTTGCAGCTGTATTGGAACATCTTGGCTACCGGCGTGGTTAGTTATGGAGCACAAGTCTTCAGCACTACAGCCGGGATGTTGTCAGTATCCAGTGCCTTCAGCCATTTCTTGATATCATGTGCAGTGAATTGGATGAGCTGAAGATTCGCATCTGTGATGCTGGGGACATCAGGAGGAGGCCAAGATGGATCATCTACTTGATACTTCTGGCTGAAGATGGTTGTAAATGATTCAACCTTGTATTTTGCACTGATATACTGGTCTCCCCTATCATTAAGGTTGGGGATATTTGTGGAGCCTTGACCTCCTGTGAATTGTTTAATTATCCACCACCATTCAGGACTGGATGTGGCAGGACTGCAGAGCTTTGATCTGATCTGTTGGTTGTGAGATCACTTCGCTCTGTCTATTGCATGCTGCTTCCGCTGTTTGACATGCAAGTAATCCTGCGTTGTAGCTTCACCAGGTTGACACCTCATTTTTAGGTCTGCTTTGTGCTGCTCCTGACATGTCCTCCTGCACACTTCATTGAACCACTATTGCTCCGTTGGCTTGATGGTAATGGTAGAGTGAGGGATATGCCAGGCCATGAGGTAACATATTGTGTTTAAATACAATTCTGCTGCTGCTGATGGCCCACAGTGCCTCATGGATGCCCACATTTGAGCTGCCAGATTCCTTTGCGCTAGGTATGACTCCAGCAAGTGGAGAGTTTCCCCCTGATTGACATTGACTTCAATTTTGCAAGGGCTCCTTGATGCCCTTGGCAAGAGCAGTCACTGTTACCTCATCTCACCTCCTGAATTCAGCTCTTTTGCCCATATTTGGGCCAAGGCCATAATGAAGTCAGGAACTGAGTGGCCCTGGCGGAAACCAAACTGAGCATCGGTGAGCAGGTCCTCAGAAATAATTGGAAAAAGTTCCTAAGGAATTCTAAGTGTCTGGTGCTTGATAGCACTGTTGATGACATCTTCCATCAATTTGCTGATGATTGATAGTAGACTGATGGGGCGGCAATTGTTCAGATTGGATTTGTCCTGCTTTTTTTTTATGGAGAGGGCACACTCGGGCAATTTTCCACATTGTCCAGTAGATGCCTGTGTTGTAGCTCTACTGGAACAACTTGGCTGAGAGCGCAGCTAGTTCTGGAGCACAAATCTTCGGTACTGGAACCGGGATGTTGTTAGGGCCCATAGTCTTTGCTGTATCGAGTGACTTCAGCTGTTTCTTACTATCATGTGGAATGAATCGAATTGGCTGAAGACTGGAAACTGTGATGTTGGAGACCTCAGGAGGCCGAGATGAATCATCCACTGAGCAATTTCTGATGGAAGATTGTTAGAAATGCTTCTGCTTTGGCTCCAGCATCATTGAGGATGGGGATGTTTTTGGAGCATCCTCATCTCATCTGTCCACCTCCATTCATGACTGGATGTGGTAGGACTAAGGACCTGTGATCTGATCGTGAGGGAGATATCCATGCGTGGAGTGGTGGGATCTATGGAGAGTGATCCTGAAGAGGGTGTCCGAGCCGGGAGTGGTGGGATCTGTGGAGAGTGATCCTGACGAGTGTGTGTAAACCTGGAATGGAAGCTTTCTGTGGAGGTACAGGAGTAGGCCATTCAGACCCAGTATTTTATAAAGGTTTATCATAACTTATTTACTTTTACTCTATGCCTCTATTAATAAAGCCAAGTGTCCTGTTTGCTCTTTGAAGCCTTTTCAAACCTTCTATGATTGGTGTACATTGTCACTTTGTTCCTGCACCCACTTTAGAATAGTACCATTTCATTTATATGGCCTCTCCTTATTCTTCCTCCCAAATTGTATCTCTTCACAATTCTCTGTGTAAATTTTATCTGCCATGTCAAAGTCCATTTTACTAGTTTTTTGAAGTTCCCCTGAAGTGTGTTACTATCACTGGAACAGGATGAAATCCCCGAGCATTCTTTGATGCAATCTCCATGGAAAGTGCAATCTTACACGTTCGCTCAAATGTAGGATTTTGTGTGTTTAGTATCTTTTCTCATCCACCAATATAAGCACAAATCTGTCTCATAATGCACGGTCTAAGAATGTGCCAAAGTTGCAATGTAGTGATACATTCTTCAGTGCCACAATGTACTCACCAACTGTTTCACTACTTTTCTGCCTTCTGGTTACAAATTTCTAGCTTGCCGTGATCTCTAATGGCTTCCGGTTGAAATGTTCCTCCAACTTCGTGATGATTATTTTGAATGGCACATCTTTTGACTTGATGGGAGCAGGAAGCTTTGTTAGCATGTCATACACTTCCAGGATAATTTCCATTCGCAAAATTGCTTTCTTGCCATCAAGAATTACCTTATTCTGAGTCTTGACCTCTGCACTTTCACCTTCAAATTCCAAAATGTTATTAGCTCTGAAAAACATGTCCATTCTTTCAATATATCAACTAAATCGTTCTCGAGCCCTCTCATATGTTCCTAGCCTTCCGATGTATCCCATGAGTTCAGCCATATTGTCCCAAATAATCACTTTGAATCTGATGCACACTGAGACCCTGCAACATCTCATTCAACTGAGGAGACAGTCTGTGGCCCAGGCTTCACACAATCCACCCAAATTCTCCACCATCCGAACAGGTAGGTCACCAGGAGCTGGCTGCTCTTGTTCACTTCAGTCCCTGCTGCGGTTTGCTGCCTATATTTACAGACTATTATCTCATCCTCATCACCATTTTCTCAAAGATATTCAGGGGGCATCAGCAGAGAAAATATACACCAAGCGTGGCAAGTGCAAGGAATTGTTTATTTACATCATTAGATCATGAATATAATATACAAATACATTACCTGTGTGAGTCACGTCTCGATCACTGATACTTTTACACCAGATGTGTCTGAATAAATGGAACCTCGTCACAATATACACTGTCACCTTTCAATGTTTAGTGGAAAGGTTTGATGGCCTGATCGGTGTGATTCCCACATTAATGTGTTTGTTCAAAGTTCGGAGCAAGACGGAGATATGAATAATTTATTGGGAAATCTTTAAGCACATCTCAATGTCTCTCACTCACAATGATCTGCAAACACATGGATTCAGAAAGAACCTGAGTGCAAAATCAACAGAAAAAAACACAGCCAGAGAGACTTGCAATAACCTGTAGCTCACAAAATCACAAGCTTTTGTTGTAGCAGTCAGTGTATTTTACCTTCTGGAGTGAGCAGCTGATAAAGTTAGTCTGAAGAAGTGTCAAGGAAGGAGAGAAGACCACAACCGAGCTTGTTTTGCAGCAAATCTTGAAAAGACTGTGAGAAGTTCACTGTGTCAATTCAACTCATCTCCTGTCTTTGAAGAAAGCCTGCTAAAATTAATTCTCAACACTGCCTCTAAAAAACTGTTCTAAAAGACCCTAGTGGCCTGTCTACATATACTCGGAAATTCGACTTCACGCCAGTTTTGGAACAACATATCTCATCTGCTGTTTTGTTCTTAAATGAGCAAGTAATCAGTCCAAGTGGGTTTTTTTTGTCTTTAACAGAGCTCTGAATTGTAAAAAATAACCCCTATTATTTTTTTCAGTTAACCGGTGTATGTGTGTGTCCGTGTGTGGGGCTGAGGTAAGAAAGGGACTTTAAAAGTCAGTTAAGGTAAAAAGGGAACTTTTAAAATTACCACCTGAGTATTTATACTTTAATTCATGACTAGTTAAAACTTGTTCGATAAGAAACTGATAATTTTATTGTTCATTAAAGAAACCTGGTCTGTGTCTTCTATTCTGTGAAAAATAGAGTATATGATTGACTCTATCAGTAAGTGGGAAAAGTTAAAATTTTTGTTGTGACCTGTGGAAAAGTGGTATAAGAATAAATAGCAACCACCTCTGATTTCAATTGTAGCACCATTTGTAAACTGGCTCTGTAGCTTAGCTGGTTAAAGCACCTGTCTGATAAACTGGTGGTTGTGGGTTCAACTCCTGGTTGAACTTTATTTCATATTAGTGATGGGCTTTATCAGTTTCTGTATCAAAATTCACATCAGTATCTTGTGAACTTTAACTGAGAATTCAAATTTCATGATGAATTTCAGTCACAGGAAAAAGCAACCTTTGTGAAGGATGTGAGTTTGGAATGGCTGTTTCTCTTTGTGCAGAAATTCAGTGCTGATATTCCAAAGGCAACTTCTTTGATAGAAATTTGTTCACAGTTGCATTCAACCTGGAAAACAGCTCGACATTAATCTCACTGAAGGAAAGTGTGACCGTGTTGCATGTTTCAGAGTGTTTGTGTCATTGTGTGTTGCTTGTCACTGAGACTGGGACATGACGTAAGCAGGAGGATTGATCCAAGGTTCGGAATATCAGTCAATCAGGAACAAGAAAAATCAAAGGAACCAAATAAGAAAACCTATGTCTCGTGGTTACCGAGAGACAGTGAGAAGATATTAAATCTTGTTCTACTCAATACAGCGGTGATTAACTTTGACCTTTTCTGCCTTTTGTCAACAGTATTTGAAGGGTCTCGGTAACAATGTTCAGTGTTGATGAGAGTGGGGTCTGGGTGAGCAGCTGCTGAGTGTGACAGGGTCAGGACTGGATGCAGGAAGTTCTCTGACAGTCTCTCTCTCTCTCTCTGATGGGATTGAGTTGATTTTTAAATGGCGGCTGTTGATGTTTCAATAAATGAAGGAAGTTCCCTCTAACCATTTTTTTGACTTACAGTGTAATATAAGGATGTAAAGGGTTAATGTTGAAGACACAGTGGTGCAGTGGTTAACACCGCAGCCTCACAGCTCCATGGACCCGGGTTTGACTCTGGGTACTGCCTGTGTGGAGTTTGCAAGTTCTCCCTTTGACCATGTGGGTTTTTGCCGGGTGCTCTGGTTTCCTCCCACAGCCCAAGACTTGCAGGTTGATAGGTAAATAGGTCATTGTAAATTGTCCCTAGTGTAGGTATGTGGTAGGGAATATGGGATTATTGCAGGGTTAGTATAAATGGGTGGTTGTTGGTCGGCACAGACTTGGTGGGCCGAAGGGCCTGTTTCAGTGCTGTATCTCTGAATAAAAAATGAAATAAACAGTGGGAACAACCCCTCCCACTGTCAGAGTGATGATGTAACAGTCACATGAGATGAGGCTTGGGAGAAGAGAGAGCAGCACCAAGGATGCTAGTTTAGGAGGCTTGATGAGTGTGTAGATAGTATTGTGTAAATTAGATAAGAGTTCTTAGTTCTTTCAGCAGGAAATGTGTCCAAAAAATATCAAGAAACTCACAATTTTATTATTCAGGATTTGAAACACAGATATTAACACCAAGTGACAGTTGTGGGTTTATTTAACAAAGGAAAAGAAGAGAATAATATTACTCACTGATTGAAATCCCCTCGTGAGGAGACAGTTAAACAGGTGATCTGTTGGGGCATCCTTCGATCCAAGGTTTCAGCAACATTTAATCTCCCTTTTTGTTGAAATTCTCTGTTATTTGCAATTTTTTTTTATCCAGCATTGATGGGCGAGTGAAAAGACTGAAACAAGTGAACAGATCCATTCTTTCTTTTCTTCCTTCTTCCCTTCTTTCAATCAGTTTCTCTTTTCTGTCCCAGATCAATATAATGATGAGAATCCCAATTTAATCTGCTGTTTCTGCTGTTTTATCCATTCCAATCAAAATTCAACATTCCAATCAAATCTATTTGTTATTCCACAGTGTCTCTCCATGTGTTTTATTCTGTTGTATTCTCTCACAGTCTGTTTTATGATCAACATTACATCACACTCTCTGTTCTGGTGAAGATCAGAAGCAGTGATATCCGTTTGCACCACCCACCAAGTCGGTCTGAGGCTGTGCCTCACCGATCATGTGGAGTTAGGAACATAGAAACATAGCTCATCGCCAGAACTTTCAAACAAGCACCAGCTGGCTGGTGGTGAGAAGGGCCCGCCCTGTCAGATCTTTCCTGCATGCCCAGAATCTCACAGCCTCCACACGCAGCCCTCGAGGTGGCTGTGGTGGGGAAGAGACAGTTGCCCACCTCCTTCTGGAATGTGCCTTTGCAAAGCAGGTGTTGAAAGAGATGCAGTGGTTTTTGTCGAGGTTCATCTCAAGCAGCTCTGTAACACAGGAGTCTGTGTTCTGCGGGCTGTTCCCAGGGACACACACCGAGATAAACATCAACTGCTGCTGAATGACCATCAATTCAGTGAAAGACACTCTTTGGTCTGCTCGAAACTTGCTCGTCTTCCAGTGGAAAGAGTTGTCCACGACCGAGTGTTGCAGATTGGCATATTCCGAGGTCCAGGGCTACGTGCGGTGGGGCGCACTAAAGCTTGGGGCAGCCGCTGCAAAGTCTCAATGAGGAAAGACCTCTGTGTAAGGTCCTCCCAGCAAAATGAACTGAAGGGCTGGACCCATGTGAAACCCTTCGGGCTGTATACACCAAATATGAGTTAGCTGTAAAATGTACATGGTATGGAAAATGGGATGGAAGGGTTGTCAAAGTCGAGGAAGGAGAGTTACTCCATCTACATCAACAAAGTGATGAAGCAGGTTCACCCAGACACCACCATCTCCTCCAGGGCCATGAGCATCATGAATTCGTTTGTGAACGATATTTTGAATTTATGGCTTTTAATGTTAAATATTTTGCTGGCGGATTGTGATTCCATTTTTGAATCGTTTTTCTATCCGGTGGGAAGTTTCTGGGAAATGCAGTTTCACTACCCAACAGAATATTTGCCTCCCGATTCACTGTTTGTGATTTAAACTGAACACTGCTCCCTGATCCTTTGCCGTTTTCTGGTCTGACCCGTTCATGTTCCGCCTCTTCCCAGACTATGGTCAGAAAGAGCTGATTTAAAGGGAATGGCTCAGTCTTCAGTCACTCATTTCTCTTTTTCCAGCTTGTTTACTTATTGGGGAATATTAATTCATTAACCGTAAACCGCTGGGAGTGTAACAACCTTAATGTCACTTTTACTTCTTACACCAGAAGTCTGGGCTCAGGTTTAGCTCCCGTGGCAGCTCCTGTCACCAGCCATCAATCTGTGATCTGTGATGTGTTTTCTTTACACAGATTGAGCTGGAATGTGTCCCGTTACAGAATGCTGTGAATGGGGCTTTATACCCTTCCGCTACAGACAGTGTCAAATAGAAGGGTCAATAAACCTGAAGACAGACCAGATTTTAAAAGCAAGTCATAGAGTCATGGAGTTATACAGCACAGAAACAGGCCCTTCAGCCCATCGTATCTGTGCCGGCCATCAAGCACCTAATTATTCTAATCCCATTTTCCAGCACTTGGGATGTAGCCTTGTATCCTATGGCATTTCAAGTGCTCATTGAAATACTTCTTAAATGTTGTGATGGTCCCTGCCTCTACCACCTCTTCAGGGAGTGCTTTCTAGATTCGAACCACCCTCTGAGTGAAAGAAAATGTCCTCAAATTCCCTCTAAACCTCCTGTCCCTTATCTTAAATCTATGCCCCCTGGTTATTGACCCCTCCGCTAAGGGAAAAAGTTTCTTCCTATCTGAACTATCAATGCTCCTCATAATTTTGTATACCTCAATCATGTCCCTCCTCAGCCTTCTCTGCTCTAAGGAAAATAACCCTAGCCTTTTCAGTCTCTGTTCATAGCTGAAATGCTCCAGCCCAGGCAACATCCTGGTGAATCTCCTCTGCACCCTCTCTGGGGCAATCACATCCCTCCTATAGTGTGGTGCCCAGAACTGTACACAGTACTCCAGCTGTGGCCGAACCAGCATTTTATACAGCTCCATCATAACCTCCCTGCTCTTATATTATATGCCTCGGCTAATAAAGGCAACTATCCCATATGCCTTCCTAACCAGCTTATCGAGCTGTGCTGCTGCCTTCAGTGATCTATGACAAGTACACCAAGGTCCGTCTGACCCTCTGTACTTCCTAGTGTCCTACCATCCATTGTATATTCCCTTGCCTTGTTAGTCCTCCCAAAATGCAAGGCCTCACAATTCTCAGGATTGAATTCCATTTTCCACTGCTCCGCCCATCTTACCAGCCCATCTATATTGTCCTGTAATCGAAGGCTTTCCTCCTTATTATTTATGATACCACCAATTTTCATGTCATCTGCAAACTTACTTATCATACCTGCTGTATTCACTTCTAAATCATTAATGTACACTGAAAGCAGCAAGGGTCCCAGCACCGATCCCTGGTCACAGTCTTCCACTCGCAAAAACAACCCTTGACCATTACCCTCTGCCTCCTGCCACTAAGCTAATTTTGGATCACATTTGCCCAATTGGCCTGTATCCCATGGGGTCTTACCTTCTTAACCAATCTCCCATGTGAGACCTTATCAAAAGCCTTAGTGAAGTCCATGTAGACTACATCAACTGCTTGACCCTCATCGACACATCTAGTCACCGCCTCGAAAAATTCAATCAAGTTAGTTAGAAACACGCTCCCCCTGACAAAGCCATGCTGACTATCCCTGATTAATCCCTGCTTATCCAAGTGGAGATTAATCCTGTCCCTCAGAATTTTTCAAAATACAGTTTCCCTACCACTGATGTTAGACTCACTGGCCTGTAATTACCTGGTTTATCCCTGCTACCCTTCTTGAATAAAGGAACCACATTTGCTGTCCTCCAATCTTCTGGTACCTCTCCTGTGGCCAGAGAGGATTTGAAAATTTGTGTCAGAGCCCCTGCTATTTCCTCCCTTGCCTCACATAACAGCCTGGGATACATCTCATCTGAACCTGAGGATTTATCCACTTTTAAGCCCACTAAAACAGTTAATACTTCCTCCCTTTTAATGCTAATATGTTCAAGTATATCACAATCCTCCTCCCTGATCACTACACCTACATTGTCCTTCTCCATAGTGAACACAGATGAAAAGAAATCATTTAAAACCTCACCTATGTCCTCCGTTCTCCCACACAGGTCTGCTCCACTCCCGGAAGGTAAGTGACTGGGCCGCGATCCTTGGGCTCAATTTATCAGCTCCACTCTCGGTGTTCTCCCCACAGGTCTACTCCTCTCTGCTCCACTCCCGGAAGGAAAGTAAGTCTGGTATCTGGGACGGACAATGAGGAGAAACCCAATATCAGGAAAGAGTGAAATACATTTTACTCTTCAGACGATATTATTTATTATATTTCAGCTGTTCCTTGTTTTGCAAATATTTTGGCGGGCTTTTCAGATTTGAGAATGGATTTCAGCTCTGACAATTTGTCATTCTCCGTCCCATTTTCTCATTGCACTTTGATGATCAGCGAAATAGCAGCTACCTGATTGGTGACATGAACCAGCCAATGAGATTCAGCAGACAGTAACCAATCAGAAGTAGCCGGACTGCATTCCTCCAGAAGGTAAAGCAGGGAAGTGCGGGAGGAATTCCTCACTCTTTGTGAAAGTATTTGTGAGATTGTGGAAATGTCTGGAAGAGGAGCAGGGGAGAGACCGTGATCCTGTCTCAGGTAAGTTTTTGAGTAAAATGGCTGTAACCAATTCTGTAACTTCAGGCCAGGGAGTGTGTAACACCGTTCGGGTGGCAGTGAAGGATAATGATGGAGATGCACCGGTTGATCGTACCTTCTTCATTAAGAAAATCCTTATTGATTGCTGTGGATTCCAAGCTGTGAACATCTTCTGCCTGCAGGACTTCCCCAGCAGTGGATATTTTGACGTGATGTCCAAGTACGTGGCGGATGCATCAAGTTCCTGAAGGTGTTCAAGGAGAAGGGAAACCAGGCGCCGCTGTCGATCCTCACAATGGAGCCACTCTTCACACTGCCATCGCAACGTGACCGGGTGGTGAGAATCCACCTCTACAACCTACATGTTCCTGTCGTGGATGAACTCACCTTCCTCGCCAGGTATGTTGAGGTGGCCGGTGGCAGCACTGATGTCAAGGACCCATTTGGATTTGGACCAGCTAGCGGCAGGTCAAGGTGACCTTGAAGGTCGATGCCAACGGAGACATCATCCATCCTTCCTCCAGCTTCGCTTTCGGGGGAAGTCGAAGCTTCATGGTCTATGCGGAGCAGCCCAGAGTTTGTCGTACCTGCGGCACATCTGGTCATGTGGCAACTAACTGCAGCACAGTCGTCTGCAAGAACTGCAAGAAGGAAGGCCATCAGACCAAGGACTGTAAACAGAGTAAGTGCTGCAACCGGTGACGTGGGGCAGGCCACCTCTACAAAACCTGCCCAAACGCTGCCTCAGTTATGCTCAGGCAGCAAGGACCAAGGAAAGACCGGGTTAAGGAACGGTGAACATGTCTGGTGCTGGGAGGGAAACAAGCAATCCTCCCCACAGCGATGAAAGTCTATCTGAGAAAGAGAAGAAAGGGGAGGAAGCTGCAACCAGTGACCCAACACCTACTCCGTGCCTGGAAACTCCTCCTCGACAGACAGAATTAATGGAGGAGGATGCAGCAGATGGACAAACAGGTCAGTGGCAGGTCGTACAAAGGAAAACCACAAAGAAAAGACCTCCAAAAAAGGAACAGGTCACCACCCAAACCAATGGCAAGAGGAGGCTACCGTCTGAGACAGACTACAGCAGCTCCTCCTCACTGGACGAGGAAGGGCCGGAATGATGGCTCCTCCAAAAGAAGCAGCAGAACTCAAAGGAGCTGGAAGATAAAGCCCCCCAGCTCCGGGGCACTGGAAGCTGTGGCACGCCCAGCGCACCCCAAACCAAAAGCATGGAACCCAAGGAGATGCTCAGCGCACCCCACCTCCGGGAGACCGAGAGCAGCGAAGTGTCCTGCGCACTCCAGCTCCAGCTCCGGAAGTCAGGAACAGTGATGTCTTCGAGGAGGGACCGAGGGGAAAGACACCAACAGCAGAGGACAACCCAAGCCTTGCTGCCTACAAGACCCGTCCCACACCCGCTGATGTCACTCCAGTGGAACAAAACCCTCATGAATAACCATGAGGGGTTTCTGGGCTCAACGAATGTGAAACAGCTTGCGTACACTATGGGTATGCAGGAACATACTCAAGGACTGGGACGAGCAAGGACACCAGGTGTGGTAAGCAACACCCAACTTTATAGTGGATATAAAGATTGCTTCGATTAACATGCATTGTGTTAAATCCACCACGTGATGTGTTTCAACCTTGGATGACTTCGCAAAGGTCAAAGCCGGCATACTGTTTTGTCAGGAGTGTGGAATCCGGCACCGCAGCACTTACAGGCAATGGTCGCACGGGCCATCGATCTGGTCCAGAGGAAATGATTCCTGTTCCTCCGGCCTGGGTATTCTGCTATGGGGAGGCAATTTAACTATCTCTGAAGTTAAGATGCTGTTGGGCGGTCGCCTTCTCGTAGCAGATGTAATGCACAACAATGCTCCGCTCCATTTAAGCAACGTATATGCCCCGGTCCAATACAGTGAGCGGCTGACCATCCTCCAGCAGCTCCCACTGCTGCTGGTAACATCAAGGCCGGTCATTCTTGGAGGTGACTTCAACTGCATCATTGATGCAGCTGGACGATCTAGCAGTGACGACAGAAAACTGGACACGACACCCAAATTCTTAAATGAAACAGTAAAAAATGCCAAACTGCACAATGTCTTCAGCAAACCTGCAGACAGAGAGCAGCATAGATACATATGGTCAAGATTGGACGGGTCTGCCCGTTCCAGGATTGACTTCCTGTATGTGTCCCCTGCTTTCACGGTCAGATCCACCGACGTCAAGCCGGTGTTCTTCTCCGGCCACTGCCTCATACTGGTTGACTGTCACTTACAGGATGACCAGCGGGTTAGCAGGGGGACATGGAAGCTCAATGCTACACTGCTAACCCCAGAGAACATTGTGGAACTCAAAAGAGATTGAAAAAGTTGGAGAACAGTGAGACCCTCTTTGAGTATCCGGTGCACTGGTGGGAAGCGATCAAGGTGAATATCAAGAGGTTCTTTATCTCCAAAGGTGTTCAGAGGGCGAGAGAGAGACAAAGGGAAATGTCCCAACTCCAGAAAAGTATGCAAAATCTGCTCCGGCTGCAGTCGATGGGGGTCGAGGTCAAGGAGGATCGCCAAGAGGTGAAGAGCCAGCAGGCCTCGCTCTTTGGCACGGAGGCCTCCAAGATCATCTTCCGGTCCAGAGTCCGCTCCATTGAGCAGGATGAGACGTGCTCGCATTACTTCTTCCAAAAGGTACACAAAGAGAGCTCTGTGATCAGCAGCCTGAAGGAAGAGGATGGCTCGGTCACAACTTCACACTCCGACATACTAAGGATTAGCAAATCCTTGAATGCTGGGCTGTAAGACGTGAAGTCTATGGACAGCATGGCCTCCCAGTCCTTCCTGTTATCTATCACAGAGGTCTTAGATGACAGCATGCAGGAGAATATGGACAAAGCGCTAACTCTGGAAAGGCTGACAAAGGACATCAAGTCTTTTGAGACGAAGAAAACTCCCGGAAGCGATGGCTTACCAGTTGAGTTGTGTTAGGCCCATGTGGTACTGGGTCAGCCCAGACCTGCTGGAAGTGTACGAGAGTATGCTCCTGGCTGGCAGCATGTCAGAATCCATGAGGAAAGGCATCATCACCCTCATCTACAAGCAGAAGGGGGCGAGGGCAGAAATCAGAAATTGGCGGCCCATCTCACTGCTTAATGTAGACTACAAGATTCTGTCCAAAGTAATCGCCAATCGAGTCAAGTCTGCTCTGGAGTTGGTGATTCACCCTGACCAGACCTGTACTGTACCCAGCAGGAAGATCTCTGATAGTCTCGTGCTACTCAGGGATACGATCGCCTATGTACGGGACAGGAGAAGGCTTTTGACAGGATATCGCACACATACATGATGGACGTGCTTTCCAAAATGGGGTTTGGGGAGGGAATCTGCAATCGGATCAAACTGCTCTACACAAACATCAGTACTACAGTCCAAAAAATTGGGTGGGAATCAGAAAGTTTCCAATCAAATCTGGAGTCAGACAGGGCTGTCCTCTCTCCCCTGCCTTGTGTGTTTGCTGTATCGAACCCTTTGCTGAGTCTATTTGGAAGGATGCGAGCATAAGAGGGGTGACAATCCCAGGCAGTGGAGTCACTCAGGTCAAAGCCTCCCTGTACATGGATGATGTTGCTGTATTCTGATCGGATCCGCTGTCCATTCACAGACTGATGAGTATCTGCGACCAGTTCGAACTGGATTCGGGAGCCAATGTTAACCATGGCAAGAGCGAGGCCATGTTCCTTGGAAACTGGGCTGACCGATCCTTTGTCCCCTTCACCGTCAGGTCAGACTACCTGAAGGGGCTGGGGATATGGTTTGTAAGGGCCGGGACGTGCACCAAAACCTGGGAGGAGCGAGTAGCCAGGGTACAACATAAACTGAGCAAGTGGGAGCAGCGATCTCTCTCTATTATGGGTAAGAACCTGGTCATCAGGTGCAAGGTGCTCACGTTGTTCCTGAAGTGGCACAGGTCTGGCCCATACCCCACTCCTGTGCTGTGGCGATCACCCGAGCCATTTCCCGCTTTATCTGAAGACGCAAAATGGACAGGGGCCGGAGGGACACGATGTTCAAACCTCTGGATAAAGGCGAAAAAATGTACTCAACATCGCCCTCAACCTGATGGCCGCCTTAGTATGTGGCTGCATCAAGCTGTGCGTAGAGCCCCCGTATGCAAACACCAAGTGTCACTACGTGCTGAGGTTCTATCTGACCCCGGTGTTGCGAAGGATGGATCTTGTCACATTGCCACGGAACGCTCCATCCAGTTGGACTGTGCGTTCGTGGAAATGTTTGTGTGGAAAAACACCTTTGACCACCAATCCATCAGGCAGTGGTCTGCGCGGAATGTCCTCAAGTATATTTTTGGAAAAGCAAAGTCTGGAAGAGGAAAGACCGGCGGGAAAGCTCGGTCCAAGGCCAAGTCTCGCTCCTCCCGGGCTGGACTGCAGTTCCCGGTGGGCCGTGTTCACAGGCTCCTGAGAAAGGGCAACTATGCTGAGCGTGTGGGTGCCGGAGCCCCGGTCTATCTGGCTGCTGTGCTCGAGTATCTGACCGCTGAAATCCTCGAGTTGGCCAGTAACGCGGCCCAGGACAACAAGAAGACCCGCAACATCCTCAGACACCTACAGCTGGCTGTCCAGAATCACGAGGAGCTCACCAAGCTGCTGGGAGGGGTGACCATCACTCAGGGCTGGGTGCTGCCGAATATCTAGGCCATGCTGCTGCCCAAGAAAACCAGCGCTCCGGGCACCAAAACCAAGGCAATCTGCCAGGAATTTATCAAATACCCAAAGGTTCTTTTCAGAGTCACCCACAGTATCATTCTTGTCAATCTCCTCTGTACTCTCTACACAGCAATTATGTCCTTTCTGTAATGTGATGACCAGAACTGTACCCAATACTCCAGCTGTGGCCAAACCACCGTTTTAAACAGTTCTCGCATTACATCCCTGCTTTTGTCGACCAAGAAAGGAAAGCATTCCATATGCCTTCTTCACCACTCTATCTACCTATCCTGTCACTTTCAGGGACCTGTGGACATGCACTCCAAAGTCTCTCACTTCTTCTACCCCTCTCAATATCTTCCCGTGTATTGTGTATTCCCTTGCTTTTTTTGCCCTGACCAAATGCATTACCTCACACTTCTCCAGATTGAATTCCATTTGCCACTTTTCCGCCCACTCAACTAATCCATTCATATCATTCTTAAGTCTCCAGCTATCCTCCTCACCATCAATTACACGGCCAATTTTTGTGTCATAGCTCCCACATTTAATTCCAAATAATTATTTTTTTTTAGAGAGATACAGCACTGAAACAGGCCCTTCGGCCCACCGAGTCTGTGCTAACCATCAATCATCCATGTTTTACTAATCCTACATTAATTCCATATTCCTACCACATCCCCACCTGTCCCTATATTACCCTACCACCTACCTACACGAGGGACAATTTATAATGGCCAATTAACCAGCAAGTCTTTGGCATGTGGGGGAACACTGAAGCACCCGGAGGAAACCCACACAGACACCGGGAGAACTTGCATACTCCACACAGACAGTACCCAGAATTGAACCCTGGTCGCTGGAGCTGTGAAGCTGCGGTGTTAACCACTGCGCCACTGTGCCGCCCGTGTGGCAACATACACCACAAACAGCAAGGGACCCAACACTGAGCCCTGTGGAACGCCACTGAAAACCGCTTTCCATTCGCAAAAACATCCGTTGACTACTATCCATTGTTTCCTGCCACTGAGTCAATTTTGGATCCAACCTGCCACATTCCCCTGTATCCCATGGGCTTTCACTTTATTGACCAGACTGCCATGTGCGACCTTATCAAATGCCTTACTAAAATCCATGTAAACCACATCCACCGCACTATCCTCATCAATGTTCCTTGTTACCTCCTCAAAAAACTCAATCAAGTTAGTGAGACATGACCTTCCCTTAACAAATCCATGCTGACTATCCCTGATTAATCCATGTCTTTCCAAGTGGTAGTTTATCCTGTCCCTCAGAATTGATTCGAATAATTTACCCACCACTGAGGTCAGACTTACCACATCCTTTTAAAATAATAGTGCAACGTTCGCAGACCTCCAATCCTCCGGCACATCCCCCATATCCAGTGAGGATTTGAAGATGATCCTCAGCGCATCCACTATTTACTCCTTGGCTTCCTTTAACAACCTCAGAGGCAAACCATCTGGCCCTGGTGATTTATTCATTTTCAAGGATGTCAGACCCTCTAGTACTTCCACTCTCATTATGCTTATCGTATCTAATATTTCACACTCCTCTTCTTTTACTATAATGTCTGCATCATTCCTCTCCTTTGTGAAGGCAGAGACAAAAAACTCATTCAGAACCCCGCCCACATCTTCTGGATCCACATAGAAGTTCCCTTGTACATCTCTGATAGGCCATACCCTTTCCTTAGTTATGCTCTTGCTCTTAATGGACTGATAAAACATCCTTGGGTTTCCTTCAAGTAGTTGTATCCAGTCCACATCCACCAAATCACCTCTCAGTTTTGTAAAATTTGCCTTCCCCCAATTTCGAACTTTTACTTTTCGAGCTGCCCTGCCATTACTTAGCTTTACAAACTCATTATTGCTCGTGTAATAAGTGTAATAAGTGGAATAATTTACCAGTTACTCACCGATCAGCTTCTTCCCCTGTATCATGGAAGCTGAAAAGGCAGAAGAGAAAAGAGAGACCAAAGAGCACCTACTTCCCCTAGTCAGTGAAGTCCCTCACACATCAACTCACAGCTTTACACTCTGTCCAAACAGCACTTTCCAATTAATAATTATTAATTATTAATAGAACAACCAGCGTCATCTTCCATTCCTTTCACCATCATGTGTTTAACTCGCTTCTCCTTATAGACAGTCAGATATCAATGTAATAATGAAATGATCTGTGTCAGTGCTGGCCATTTCCCTGTCCTGATTTCAGACCCCACTCTGGACACTTGTTTCCCATTCCAGGTCCTTCTTGTATTAATATTCAGCACCACCTGTCAGTCAGAAACTTGTCTCAATGAACCGATCCTTTTACTGAACGTCAAACTGCTGCTGTCTATTTCTCGAGGGAAAGAGCTGCTCACTGTGTAAGGATGTGAGGGGAATGTAACCCGGCTGCTGGTGAGAAGGTCCCGTCTTTTCAATCAAAAGCCTTTTATTTTACTATAGTGATTCCCAGATTCCCAGCTGGTCCGTTGAGGATTTTGTTTTCACAGAAATAACTTGTTAAATACAAATCTGATTCCAACACATCAGTAACAGGACAGAATGGGAACCTTTTAAAAGGATGAAGCAACTATTTCAGTGGCTTCTCACTGTCCCCCTGAAGCCTGTGTGAAGGGGAATTACCAATAGTCTGTAATTTATTACTTCCACACCGAGTTTGAGTTATTTGTCGTGTGAAAGATTGCTGAACAGAGTGTTTTACTGTCAGTTACGGATGAGAAGTTGACAAAAATTGGCAAAATAAAGCTGTTCATAAAATAGCACCAGCAATTTGAGTCTGTAAAAGCAAAATTGTGTTTTAAAAGTTTATTTAAACCGCTACGGGAAAATAGATTTTTATGTACTTTTCCAGTCGATCACTTCTTTTCCAGAGTGAAATTGGCGGCTTTCACAAATTGAAATATTGTGCCAGGTTGACAGGTTCAACCAATGATATTTTGTATTTTGTGCTTCGAGGTTCTCTGATCGAATCATTCTTGCGAGCTAACGGCAGTGTGTGGTATAGTGGATAAGGCGTCTGACTTTGATATTTTCCATGATGTTATCAGAAGATTGCAGGTTCGAGTCCTGTCACGGTCATTTTGACCCAAAGGGATTATGCAGGGCTTTGGGGATCGAGTCGGGGACTGAACAGATTGGAAACCAGACATGGACTTAATGGGGCAAATGGCCTCCTCATGTGCTGTCACTGACTTTTTGAGAAGAGGGTGACCAATCAGAAGTGGGCTGGGGTTACAGCGGGCTCAAACTGCAGGAATTCCAGGTCCCTGAATGACTGAGCTGAAACTGATCAGTTTCACTGCAGGAAACACCGTCTCGGGGGAAATAACATCACAAATAATTCCATTTGACTAATTATTCAATAATAAAACAATGGGCAGATGTGAAGGTGCGATGTTACTTTTCACTGTGAGGGGAGAATCCGCCATCTGGGTAAATCAGCAACTTTATAACATCGTCTGTACGTTTGGAAAAGAAACGATGAAAACTCTCCCCATAACCCTGGTGTGGTGGAAAGGCTCAATTCAGAGATTGGACGATAACGAGAGCACAACATAAATCATTAACTGATATTTCCGGCATAAAACACACCCCAGCTCCCGTTCCCATGTCACTGCTGTCCCTGTGAGGCGGTGGGTGACTCTGAAAAGAGACTTTGTTTTGTGTTTCTGCAGGAAAACCACAAAGATCCTCCCAGGCAGTGAAACTCATCTTCCCAGAATCTCCATACCAGATTGAAACAGAAAACACAAAGACAGTGAGAAAGTTCCAGAGAGTTACTGAGCATTAAAACCAATTAAATAAACCAATTCTGGATAGATGTTGGTGCAGCTTTTTCAGAGAGATTGTGGGTGGCTCTTAAAAGAGCCGTTGTGTTTTGAGTGTTTTCACTTCATGGTGGAGTTTTACTTGGAGTTGATGTACTTGGTCACTCACTTTGTCCCTTCACACATTCCGAGCGCTTTGTTGGGTGGAAATGTTTCTTCAGGCAGTTTCAACAGCTCAGAGCCGACATTGAGTCAGAAACCAGAAATGGGAATACGGGACACAGACAAGGAATTGAGGTTGAACCTTTGTAAATCTCACTGGTTATCGGGCTCAGCTAGAGCATTGTGTGTAATTCCATGCTCTACACTTTAGCAGGAATGTCAAGGCCTTAGAGATGGTGCAGAGGAGATTTAGTGGAATGTATCAGAGATGCAGGAATTCAGCTAATGTGGAAAGAATAGGGGTCTGGGGTGTGTGAAGCTGGGGTCCTTCTTCTTAGAGCAGAGATGTTAATGGGGCAGTTAATAGTCGTGTTCAACATTGTGAAGAGTTTTTATAAGAATAAAGAAGTTTGACTACAATTAGACAGAGCCTTGGTGAGATCACACCTGGAGCACTGTGTACAGTTTTGGTCCTCTTATCTAAGGAAGGATATACTTGCCTTAAAGGAAGTGTATCAAAGTGTCACTCGATTGCTTCCTGGGATGAGGGGATTGTCCGATGAGAAGAGATTGAATAGACGACGCCGACATTCCTCAGAATTTAGAAGAGTGAGAGGTAATCTTACTGGCACCTAAAAATCTTAAGGGATTTAACAGGGTAAATGCTGGGAGGATGTTTCCTCTGGCTGGGGAATCTAGAACTAGGGATCACAGTCTCAGTATAAATGGCTCAATCATTTAGGACTGAGAAGAGGAGAATTTCTTTTCACTCAGAGCAGTGTGAATCTTTGGAATTCTCGACACGCAGTGGTTAGCACCGCAGCCTCACAGCTCCTGTGACCTCGGTTCCGTTCAGGGTATTGCCTGTGCGGAGTTTGCAAGTTCTCTCTGTGACCACGTGGGTTTCAGCCGGGTGCTCCAGTTTCCACCCACAGCCAAAGACTTGCAGGTTGATAGGTAAATTGACCATTGTAAATTGCCCCTAGTGTAGATAGGTGGTAGGAGAATGGTGGGAATGTGGTAGGGAATATGGGATGAATGTAGGATTAGTATAAATGGGTGGTTGTTGGTCGGCACAGACTCGGTGGGCCGAAGGGCCTTTTTCAGTGCTGTATCTCTCTGTGACTGTTGAGATGTGGATGCTCAAACATTGGGTATATCCAAGAGAGAGATCGATAGGTTTTTGGATACTAAGGGAATCAAGGGATCTGTGCTAGTGTGGTAAGATGGAGTTGATGTAGGAGATCAGCTGTGATCTTATTGAATGGCAGAGCTATTTCGATGGGCCGAATGGCCTACTCCTATTTTTTATGTAAAGTTCCATTCCTCTCAGGGAATATTTAATTTTCAAAAAGAGAAATAGTGTACACACTGTAAATCTGAATAATAACAGAAGATTCTGGAAACACTCAGCAGTTCCAGCAGTATCTGTGGAGAGAGGAAGGGAGGAGCAATGTTTCAGGTCTATAGAAGGGTCACAGAACTGGACCATTAACCCGAGCTTCTCTTCTCCACATTTGTTTCCGGACTGGCTTTTTCTCTCTGTATTTCATCCTTTTCCCATTTGACTATTTGCTGTGAAACGTTCAGCGTTGTGCTCAATTCTTTGTGTCGTTGTGTTTTCTTTATTTGAAGTAATGTAAATAGTATCCTGAAATGCATTTGCCAAATGGTTGGGCAAATCGTTACAACCAGTTTTTGAGCAAGTTCTCCACATACACGGTAAAGGATTCCTTCACATTTGTGAAGACCATACAGGACTTGCATATCGATAGCAATGCCGTGTCCATGTGTCATTTGACATTGCTAGCCTATTCACCAATGTACCACTTCAGGAAGCCATAGATATTTGCACTGCAGTACTATATCATGGCGATCTAGACCTGTCACCATTGTGTGTATCCGTATTCATTGAACTTATGAACTCGGCAACTTGCACAGTTGAGTTCAGTTTTATTGACACCATGTATCGCTGGTGTTGCCATGGGATCCCCTCTATGCCCAGCTCTCACAAACATCTTTGTTGGATTCCATGACAAACATGTTTTTAAGGGAATGACACCTAATCTCCTACCTCTTGCATATTTCCAATATGTAGATGATACGTTTGCTATATTTGAATCCGCAGCTGCATGAAATAATTTCCTTGCACGTCTTCATGGGCTCCATCCTGCACTCAAATTCACCTTTGGAATGGAGCAGTCAAATGAGCTCCCTTTCCTTGATGTACCAGTTGAGAAATCTGCTAAGTGGTTTTTTACCACGGTCTACCGCAAACCTACCTTCACTGGTCGATACACGCGTTGGGATTATTACAGTTCCACGCGCTATAAGATTAGTCTTATTGGCAACCTCATAAATAGTGCTGAGCCATTTGCTCACCATGCAAGCTTGATGCTGAAATGGGGCGAATCAAAGACATCCTGCATTACAATGGCTACACTGATCAGATCATTTCTCACTGTATATCACACAAACTTATAAACGGGCTGAAGGCCGTCATTTTGAACCCTGAAAAGTGCCCAGTCTCCCTCAAATTACCCTGGAAGGGTAATATATCCCCAGTATTTGAGTAACAGGTGAAGCTCGCTGTTTCCTGCTGTTACTATGCAGGAGCAACAAGTGTGGTGTTCATCACTAACAGGATGCTGCTGTCAAGCAAAAGAGACGACCTGCCTATCACACAAATAAGCAACGTGATATATGAATTTCAATACCAGTGTGATGCTAGGTTTCTAGAACGTACATCCCAAAACTGGCGGATTGTATCAAATAACATGGCCCTTCCGCTGTTCGCAATGGGCCCTACCCAACCAACCCGTGCTTGCAAAACTCAAAACACAGTATCCAACATGAGATGTGATTCCACAATAGGACAACATTTGCTAAATAATTCTCAGTGTGCTAAGAGTTACACTGACAACCGATTTAAGACTGTCAGTACGGCTCGCCGTCTGGTGCACTGGTGTGTCCTGTAAGCTACATATATTAATACACAGGGCCCTGTTCTTTGAAGACAGAAAGAACATGCACACACATTGTGCCTGTTTCAGCTAAACAAAATAAGTGACAGCCATTCACTGGCTCATTCCACAGGGCAATGCCCTGACCAATCAGAGTCAAGCTGCCTGGTTTAAATTTCAAACAAAGCTGGGCAGTTATCTGTCAGTTACCATAAACTGATGCATTCTGAATGGCAATGCCTCGACCAATCAGAGTTCTCTTGCCAACCTATCAGCACTCTCTTCTCATACAGAAGAACGTTGTTGTTTTCCCTTAAATTGGCATACTTGCGGATTGCCCTGCTGAGTGCAAGACGAAAACAACTGGCTACCAAAGTTTGGACAACATGTCACTATTTTCACGAAATGATTACTTTTATTTTCAATATAAAAATATAAAGCAATATGAGTGCAACATTTACAGACAAATTCTATTACCTCACATCGCCTGATTCTTTCACACTGACAGACTATGTGAACTACTGTCCCGATTTTGCAGTTCTCACTTCCAGTTAGCAAATGTCAGCAATCTGTGATACAGTGCAGTTTACAGACCAGACCGTCAATCACAACATGCAATAATTGTTCAGCTTATGTAGGACTGGTGGGATTTAGAAATACTAGGAATTGAGATGAGCTGTTATTGCATTTAATTATTTGTTTCATGGGATGTGGACGTCGCCAGCCAGGCCAGCATTTATTGTCCATCCCTAATTGCCCATGAGAAGGTGGTGGTGAGCTTCCTTCTTGAACCACTGCAGTCCATGTGGGGTAGGTACACCCACAGTGCTATTAGGAAGGGAGTTCCAGGATTTTTACCCAGCGACAGTGAAGGAATGGCGATATAGTTCCAAGTCAGGGTGATGTGTAGCTTGGAGGAGAACTTTCAGGTGGTGGTGTTCCCATGCATCTGCTGCCCTTGTCCTCCTAGGCGGTAGAGGATGCAGGTTTGGAAGGTGCTGCCTGAGTCGCCTCGGTGCATTGTTGCAGTGCATCTTGTAGATGGTACACACTGCTGCCACTGTACGCCAGTGGTGAAGGGAGTGAACGTTGTGGACGGGGTGCCAATCAAGCGTGTTGCTTTGTCCTGGATGGTGTCGAGCTTCTTGAATGTTGTTGGAGCTGCACCCATCCGGGCAAGTGGATAGTATTCCATCACACTCCAGACTTGTGCCTTGTAAATGGTAGACAGGCTTGGGGAGTCAGGAGGTGATTTACTCACCGCATCCTTCCTACCCTCTGACCAGCTCATGTAGTCATACTTTTTATAAGGCTATTCCAGTTCAGTTTCTGGTCAATGGGAACCCCCAGGAAGTTGATAGTGGGGGATTCAGCGATCGTAATGCCGTTGAATGTCAATGGGTGATCGTTAGTGTCTCTCTTGTTCGAGATGGTCATTGCCTGGCACCTGTGTGGCGCGAATGTTACTTGCCACTTATCAGCCCAAGCCTGGATATTGTCCAGGTCTTGCTGCATTTCTACATGGACTGCTTCAGTATCTGATGAGTCGCGACTGATGCTAAATTTTGCAATCATCAGTGAACATCTCCACTTCTGACCTTATGATTGAAGGAAGGTCACTGATGAAGTAGTGAAGAAGGTTGGGCCGAGGATACTACCCTGAGGAATTCCAGCAGTAATGTCCTGGAGCTGAGATGATTGACCTCCAACAATCACAACCATTTTCCTTTGTGCTAGGTACGATTCCAACCAGTGGAGAGTTTTCCTCTTGATTCCCATTGACTCCAGTTTTGCTCTGGCTCCTTGATGCCATACTCAGTCAAATGCTACCTTGATGTCAAGGGCAGACACTCTCACCTCACCTCTTGAGTTCAGCTATTTTGTCCTTGTTTGAACCAAGGCTGTAATGAGGTCAGGAGCTGAATGGCCCTGGCGGCACCCAACTGAGCGTCACTGAACAGGTTATTGCAAAGCAAGTGCCACTTGATATCATTGTCGATGACATCTTCCATCACTATACTGATGATTGAGAGTAGACTGATGCAGCAGCAATTGTCTGGGTTGGATTTGTCCTGCTTTTTGTGTACAGGACATACCTGGGCAATTTTCCACATTGCCGGGTAGATGCCAGTGTTGTAGCTGAACTGGAGCAGCTTGGCTAGGGGCTCAGCAAGTTCTGGAGCACAGGTCTTCAGTACTATTGCTGGAATATTGTCATGGCCCGTAGCCTTTGCTGTATCCAGTGCCTTCAGTCGTTTCTTGATGTCAAGTTGAGTGAACCGAATTGGCTGAAGACTGGCATCTGTGATGCTGGGGACTTCAGAACGAGGCCGAGATGGATCTTCAACCAGGCACTTCTGGCTGAAGATTGTTTCAAATTCTTCATCCTTGTCTTTTGCACTGATGTGCTGGGCTCCCCCATCATTGAGGTTGGGGATAATAGTGGAGCCACCTCCTCCTGTTGGTTGTTTAATTGTCCACCACCATTCATCATTGGATGTGGCAGGGTGTAGATCTGATCCGCTGGTTGTGGGATTACTTAGCCCTGTCTATTACATGCTGCTTCTGCTGTTTGGCATGAAAGTAGTCCTGGGCTGTAGCTTCATCAGTCTGATGCCTCATTTCAAGGTATGCCTGGTGCTGCTCCTGGCATGCCCTCCTGCACTCTTCATTGAATTAGGGTTGGTCCCCCAGCTTGTTGCTAATGTTAGAGTGGGGGAATATGCCGGGCCATGAGGTTATAGAATGTGGTTGACTGCAATTCTGCTGCTGCTAATGGTCCACAGCACCTCATGGATGCCCAGTTATACATTGCTAGATCTGTTCAAAATCCATCCCATTAAGCACAGTGGTAGTGGCACACAACACGATAGAGGGTATCCTCAATGTGAAGACGGGACATCATCTCCACAAGGACTGTGCAGTGGTCACTCCTACCAATACTGTCATGGACTGATGCATCTGCGGCAGGCAGATTGGTGAGGATGAGGTCAAGTATATTTTTCCCTCTTGCTAGTTCCCTCACCACCTACTGCAGACCCAATCGAGCAGCTATGTCCATTAGGACTCGGCCAGCATGGTCAGTAGTTGTGCTACCGAGCCACTCATGGTGATGGACATTGAAATCCCCCAGCCAGACGACATTCTGTACCCTTGCCACCCTCAGTGCTCCCTCCAAGTGGTGTTCATCAGTCTCTCGCTGTCTCTTGCTGGTTTGCTCAGTACCTTTCTCTGTCTGTTCCTTTCTGGGTCCTGATAATCTCTTCCTGGTTTTCTGTGTGTCTTTCACTGCCTGCCTCATTGTCGGTGCTGTTACTCAGTGTCCTTGTGTCATTGTGCAGTGAGGGTGAGTCCGTCAGCACGTCTGTTGCTGAGTCCGGGATTCTTGAGAAATCCGACTACAATCCTATTTTTTAAAAACATTGGGGAAATGAACATATTTCACTAACAGGAAGCTAAAATTTAGATTAGATTAGATTAGAGATACAGCACTGAAACAGGCCCTTCGGGCCACCGAGTCTGTGCCGAACATCAACCACCCATTTATAATAATCCAACACGAATCCCATATTCCTACCAAACATCCCCACCTGTCCCTATATTTCCCGACCACCTACCTATACTAGTGACAATTTATCATGGCCAATTTACCGATCAACCTGCAAGTCCTTTGGCAGGAAACCGGAGCACCCGGAGAAAACCCACGCAGACACAGGGAGAACTTGCAAACTCCACACAGGCAGTACCCGGAATCGAACCCGGGTCCCTGGAGCTGTGAGGCTGCGGTGCTAACCACTGCGCCACTGTGCCACTCAATAGCAGTTAGCAGAGTGGCGCAGCAGAAGCGCGTTGGGCCAATAAGCCAGAGGTCGATGGATTGAAACCATTTTCTGCTATTAATGTTTGGTAAAAACACAAACAATTCACTTTCAAAACATCAAGTGTTTCCCCATAATAACAAGATGCGCTCGATTGCAATCAGCTTTTTCCTTCTCGTGAACACATCAATCAGTAACAAATCACTTTTGCTCACACGAACACAAACTGAAAACACGGACCAGCCGAGTCTCTCGCACTTTGTCAACCCCTTCCTGCAGAGCCTCCTCCCCACCACAATAAAACCAGGACAAATGGTCACAGTGAGGAGACAGTCAGTAACAGAAAATAAAACAATAACAGGGAAAACCTTTGCACAACAACAGGGTACATCTTTACACAACAGAAAACATATTTACACAACAGGAAATACCGTTACACAACAGGGAGAACACAATCATGCAAATGCCTTGTTTCTCCAACTCAGTTTCGTTGTCTGTCTCTCTCCGTTCCTCACTTTTATTTCCTCACATTCTATTACTTTTCTGTGTGTTTTTCTCTCTGTCCCGTTGTCGATGGTGTTACTCAGCGTCCTTGTAACATTGCGTAGCCAGGCTGAGCCTCCCAACACCTGTGTTTTCGAACATAGAACATAGAACAGTACAGCACAGTACAGGCCCTTCGGCCCACGATGTTGTGCCGAACCTTTAACCGACTCTAAGATCAAAACTACCTACATACCCTTCATTCTACTATCATCCATGTACCTATCCAAGAGACGCTTAAATGTCCCTAATGTATCTGCTTCTACTACCACCGCTGGCAGTGCATTCCACGCACCCACCACTCTCTGTGTAAAGAACCTACCTCTGACATCTCCCCGAAACCTTCCTCCATCACCTTAAAATTATGCCCCCTGGTGATAGCCCTTTTCACCCTGGGAAAAAGTCTCTGGCTATCCACTCTATCTATGCCTCTCATCATCTTGTACCCCTCTATCAAGTCACCTCTCATCCTTCTTCGTTCCAATGAGAAAAGCCCTAGCACCCTCTACCTTTCTTCGTAAGACATGCCCTCCAGTCCAGGCAGCATCCTGATAAATCTCCTCTGCACCCTCTCTAAAGCTTCCACATCCTTCCTATAATGAGACGACCAGAACTGAACACAATATTCCAAGTGTGGTCTAACCAGGGCTTTATAGAGCTGCAGCATAACCTCGCGGCTCTTAAACTCAATCCCCCTGTTAATGAAAGCCAACACACCATACGCCTTCTTAACAACCCTATCAACTTGGGTGGCAACTTTGAGCGATCGATGGACATGGGCCCCAAGATCCCTCTGTTCCTCCACACTACCAAGAATCCTGTCTTTTAGACTGTATTCTGCATTCAAATTCTACCTTCCAAAATGAATCACTTCACACTTTTCCAGGTTGAACTCCATCTGCCACTTCTCAGCCCAGCTCTGCATCCTGTCAATGTCCCGTTGCAACCTACAACAGCCTTCCACACTATCCACAACTCCAGCAACCTTCGTGTCATCGGCAAACTTGCTAACCCAGACTTCCACTTCCTCATCCAAGTCATTTATAAAAATCACAAAGAGCAGAGGTCCCAGAACAGATCCCTGCGGAACACCACTGGTCACCGAGCTCCGGGCTGAATACTTTCCATCTACTACCACCCCCTGTCTTCTATGGGCCAGCCAATTCTGTATCCAGACAGCCAACTTTCCCTGTATCCCATGCCTCCTTACTTTCTGAATGAGCCTACCATGGGGAACCTTATCAAACGCATTGCTGAAATCCATATACACCACATCCACTGCTCTTCCTTCATCAATGTGTTTTGTCACATCTTCAAAGAATTCAATAAGGCTTGTGAGGCATGTCCTGCCCCTCACAAAACAATGCTGACTGTCTCTAATCAAACTATGCTTTTCCAACTAATCATAAATCCTGTCTCTCAGAATCCTCTCCAATAATATGCCCACTACCTACGTAAGACTGACTGGTCTGTAATTCCCAGGGTTATCCCTATTCCCTTTCTTGAACAAGGGAATAACATTTGCCACCCTCCAATCATCTGGTACTACCCCAGTGGACAGTGAGGACGCAAAGATCATCGCCAAAGGCGCGGCAATCTCTTCCCTCGCTTCCCTTAATATACTTGGGTATATCCCGTCTGGCCCCAGGGACTTATCTGTCCTCATGTCTTTCAAAATTTCCAGCACATCCTCCCTCTTAACATCAACCTGTTCGAGCATATCAGCCTGTTTCACGCTGTCCTCACAAACGACCAGGTCCCTCTCACTAGTGAATACTGAAGCAAAGTATTCATTTAGGACCCCCGCTACCTCCTCCGAATCCAGGCACAAGTTCCCTCAACTATCCCTGATCGGCCCTATCCTCACTCTGGCCATCCTCTTGTTCCTCACATAAGTGTAGAACGCATTGGGATTTTCCTTAATCCTACCCGCCAATACTTTTTCATGTCCCCTTCTAGCTCTCCTAAGTCCATTCTTCAGTTCCTTCCTGGCTACCTTGTAACCCTCTAGAGCATGTCTGATCCTTGCTTCCTCAACCTTAAGTAAGCCTCCTTCTTCCTCTTGTTTTTGGGATCCTTAAGGGGGAGGGGGAGCACCCCCAAGTCGTGGTCCACATAGGCACCAACGACATAGGTAGGAAGAGAGATGGGGATTTAAGGCAGAAATTCAGGGAGCTAGGGTGGAAGCTTAGAGCGAGAACAACCAGAGTTGTTATCTCTGGGTTGTTGCCTGTGCCACGTGCTAGCGAAGAGAGGAATAGGGAGAGAGAGGAGTTGAACACGTGGCTGCAGGAATGGTGTAGGAGGGAGGGATTTGGTTTCCTGGATAATTGGGGCTCTTTCTGGGGTAGGTGGGACCTCTACAAACAGGATGGTCTTCACCTGAACCAGAGGGGTACCAATATCCTGGGGGGGAGATTTGTTAGTGCTCTTCGGGGGGGTTTAAACTAAATCAGCAGGGGAATGGGAACCTAAATTGTAGTTCCAGTGTACAGGCTGTTGAGAGTAGTGAGGTAGGGGATAAGGTTACAGGGACGCAAGAGGGCACTGACAAGCAAGAACTTGGTTTAAAGTGTGTCTACTTCAACGCCAGGAGCATCCGGAATAAGATGGGTGAGCTTGCAGCATGGGTTGGTACCTGGGATCCTGATGTTGTGGCCATTTCGGAGACATGGGTAGAGCAGGGGCAGGAATGGATGTTGCAGGTTCCGGGATTTAGATGTTTCAGAAAGAACAGAGAAGAGGGTAAAAGAGGGGGGGGTGTGGCATTGTTAATCAAGGAAAGTATTACAGCGGCAGAAAGGACGTTTGAGGACTCGTCTACTGAGGTAGTATGGGCCGAGGTTAGAAACAGGAGAGGAGAGGTCACCCTGTTGGGAGTTTTCTATAGACCTCCGAATAGTTCCAGAGATGTAGAGGAAAGGATAGCGAAGATGATTCTCGACAGGAGCGAGAGTAACAGGGTAGTGGTTATGGGGGACTTTAACTTTCCAAATATTGACTGGAAATACTATAGTTCGAGTACTTTAGATGGGTCTGTTTTTGTCCAGTGTGTGCAGGAGGGTTTTCTGACACAGTATGTGGACAGGCCAACCAGGGGCGATGCCACATTGGATTTGGTACTGGGTAATGAACCCGGCCAGGTGTTCGATTTAGATGTAGGTGAGCACTTTGGCGATAGTGATCACAATTCGGTTAGGTTTACCTTAGCGATGGGCAGGGACAGGTATATACCGCAGGGCAAGAATTATAGCTGGGGGAAAGGAAATTATGACGCGATTAGGCAAGATTTAGGATGTGTAGGATGGGGAAGGAAACTGCAGGGGATGGGCACAAACGAAATGTGGAGCTTATTCAAGGAGCAGCTAATGCGTGTCCTTGATAAGTATGTACCTGTCAGGCAGGGAGGAAGTTGTCGAGCAAGGGAGCCGTGGTTTACTCAAGAAGCTGAAGCGCTTGTCAAGAGGAAGAGGGCGGCTTATGTTAGGATGAGACGTGAAGGCTCAGTTAGGGCGCTTGAGAGTTACAAGCTAGCCAGGAAGGATCTAAAGGGAGGGCTAAGAAGAGCAAGGAGAGGACACGAGAAGTCATTGGCGGATAGGATCAAAGAAAACCCTAAGGCTTTCTATAGGTATATCAGGAATAAACGAATGATAAGAGTTAGAACAGGGCCAATCAAGGATAGTAGTGGGAAGTTGTGTGCGGAATCAGAGGAGATAGGGGAAGCGTTAAATGAATATTTTTCGTCAGTATTTACAGTAGAGAAAGAAAATGTTGCCGAGGAGATTACTGAGATACAGCCTACTAGGCTAGATGGGATTGAGATTCACAAGGAGGAGGTGTTAGCAATTTTGGAAAGAGTGAAAATAGATAAGTCCCCTGGGCCAGATGGGATTTATCCTAGGATTCTCTGGGAAGCCAGGGAGGAGATTGCAGAGCCGTTGTTGTTGATCTTTAAGTCGTCATTGTCGACAGGAGTAGTGCCGGAGGACTGGAGGATAGCAAATGTTGTCCCCTTGTTCAAGAAGGGGAGTAGAGACAGCCCTGGTAATTATAGACCTGTGAGCCTTACTTCGGTTGTGGGTAAAATGTTGGAAAAGGTTATAAGAGACAGGATTTATAATCATCTTGAAAAGAATAAGTTCATTTGCGATAGTCAGCACGGTTTTGTGAAAGGTAGGTCGTGCCTCACAAACCTTATTGAGTTTTTCGAGAAGGTGACCAAACAGGTGGATGAGGGTAAAGCCGTGGATGTGGTGTATATGGATTTCAGTAAGGCGTTTGATAAGGTTCCCCACGGTAGGCTATTGCAGAAAATACGGAAGTATGGGGTTGAAGGTGATTTAGAGCTTTGGATCAGAAATTGGCTAGCTGAAAGAAGACAGAGGGTGGTGGTTGATGGCAAATGTTCATCCTGGAGTTTAGTTACTAGTGGTGTCCCGCAAGGTTCTGTTTTGGGGCCACTGCTGTTTGTCATTTTTATAAACGACCTGGATGAGGGTGTAGAAGGGTGGGTTAGTAAATTTGCGGATGACACGAAGGTCGGTGGAGTTGTGGATAGTGTCGAAGGGTGTTGTAGGGTACAGAGGGACATAGATAGGCTGCAGAGCTGGGCTGAGAGATGGCAAATGGAGTTTAATGCGGAGAAGTGTGAGGTGATTCACTTTGGAAGGAGTAACAGCAATGCAGAGTACTGGGCTAATGGGAAGATTCTTGGTAGTGTAGATGAGCAGAGAGATCTTGGTATCCAGGTACATAAATCCCTGAAAGTTGCTACCCAGGTTAATAGGGCTGTTAAGAAGGCATATGGTGTGTTAGCCTTTATTAGTAGGGGGATCGAGTTTCAGAGCCACGGGGTCATGATGCAGCTGTACAAAACTCTGGTGAGGCCGCACCTGGAGTATTGCGTGCAGTTCTGGTCACCGCATTATAGGAAGGATGTGGAAGCTTTGGAAAGGGTGCAGAGGAGATTTACTAGGATGTTGCCTGGTATGGAAGGAAGGTCTTACGAGGAAAGGCTGAGGGACTTGGGGTTGTTTTCGTTAGAGAGAAGGAGGAGGAGAGGTGACTTAATAGAGACATATAAGATAATCAGAGGGTTAGATAGGGTGGATAGTGAGAGTCTTTTTCCTCGGATGAGGATGGCAAACACGAGGGGACATAGCTTTAAGTTGAGTGGTGAAAGATATAGGACAGATGTCAGAGGTAGTTTCTTTACGCAGAGAGTAGTAGGGGCGTGGAACGCCCTGCCTGCAACAGTAGTAGACTCGCCAACTTTAAGGGCATTTAAGTGGTCATTGGATAGACATATGGATGTAAATGGAATAGTGTAGGTCAGATGATCGGCGCAACATCGAGGGCCGAAGGGCCTGTACTGCGCTGTAATATTCTAATTCTTGACTAGCTGTTCCACATTTCTTGTCATCCAAGGTTCCTTCAACCTACCATCACTTCCTTGCCTCATCAGGACAAACCTATCTTGTAGTCGCAGCAAGTGCTCCCTAAACAACCTCCACATTTCTGTCGTGCATTTCCCTGAGAACATCTGTTCCCAATTTATGCACCCCAGTTCGTGCCTAATAGCATTGTAATTCCCCCTCCCTCAATTAAATATTTTCCCATCCCGTCTGCTCCTGTCCCTCTCCATGACTATAGTAAAGGTCCGGGAGTTGTGATCACTATCACCGAAATGTTCTCCCACCGAGAGATCTGCCACCTGGCCTGGTTCGTTGCCAAGCACCAAATCCAACATAGCCTCCCCTCTAGTCGGCTTATCTGCATATTGAGTCAGGAAACCTTCCTGGACACACCTGACAAAAACTGCTCCTTCCAAACTATTTGCACGAAGGAGGTTCCATTCAATATTAGGGAAGTTGAAGTCACCCATGACAACAACCCTGTTACTTCTGCACCTTTCCAAAATCTGCCTCCCAATCTGTTCCTCCGTGTCTCTGTTGCTATTGGGGGGTCTATAGAAAACTCCCAATAAAGTGACTGCTCCTTTCCTGTTTCTGACTTCCACCCATAATGACTCAGTAGACAAACCCTCCTCGATGACCTACCTTTCTGCAGCTGTGAAACTATCCCTGATTAACAATGCCACTCCCCCACCTCTTATTCCTCCCTCCCTATTCCTTTTGAAACATCCAAACCCGGGCACATCCAACATCCATTCCTGCCCCTGTGATATCCAGGTGTCCGTAATGGCCACAACATCGTAGCTCGAAGTACTGATCCATGCTCTAAGTTCATCACCCTTATTCCTGACACTTCTTGCATTAAAATAGACACACTTCAACCCATCATACTGGCTGCAACTTTGCCCTGTCAACTGTCTAACCTTCCTCACAGACTCTCTGCACTCAGTATCTGCCTGATCAACAGCTACCCCATCCACTTATCCATAGCTCCGGTTCCCATCCCCCCGCCAAACTAGTTGAAACCCTCCCGAAGAGCTCTAGCAAACCTCCCGCCCAGGATATTGGTGGCCCTCCAGTTCAGATGCAACCCGTTCTTCTTGTGCAGGTCCCACCTTCCCCAGTAGGTATCCCAATGATCCACATAACTGAAGCCCTCCCTCCTACACCAGCTCTGTAGCCACGTGTTCAGCTGCACTCGCTCTCTGTTTCTAGCCTCACTAGCACGTGGCACCGGTATCAATCCTGAGATCACTACTCTGCTCGTCCTGCCTTTTAGCTTCCAACCTAACTCCTATATTTGCTTTTCAGGTCCTCATCCCTTTTCCTAGCTATGTCATTGGTACCGATATGTACCACGACGTCTGATTGCTCCCCCTCCCCGTTAAGAATCCTGTAGACCCGATCCGACACATCCCTGACCCTGGCACCCGGGAGGCAACATACCATCCGGGAGTCTCGATCGCGACCACAGAATCTCCTGTGTGTTCCTCTAACTATTGAATCTCCTATCACTATCGCTCTCCTATTCTCCACCCTTCCCTTCTGAGCCGCAGAGCCAGGCTCAGTGCCAGAGACCTGGCTGCTGTGGCTTTCCCCTGGTAGGTCCCCCCCCCCCACAACCGTATCCAAAACGGTATACTTATTATTGAGGGGAACGGCCACAGGAGATCTCTGCACTGTGCGCCTATTCCCTTTCCCTCCCCTGACGGTCACCCAGCTGCCTTTATCCTGTGACTTAGGTGTCAGTACTTCCCTATAACTGCTCTCTATCATCCCCTCTGCCTCCCGCATGATCCGAAGTTCATCCAGCTCGAGCTCCCGAACACGGTCTCTGAGGAGCTGGAGTTGGGTGCACTTCTCGCAGGTGAAGTCAGCAGGGACACAAGTGGTGACCCTTACCTCCCACATCCTGCAAGAGGAGCATGCAACTGCCCTAGCTTCCATCCCCTCTGCTCGAAATTGACAACAGAGATTCAAAAAATATAAAGGAAAACCTTACCTTACCAAACCCTCCACACAAGAGTCCTTTTTTTTGGTTGGAGGAGGAGGATGGGTGGGAGACACTACACGTGTAGTGTTTCGGGTTTAGCCACTGCCCAAATATATAAGTTCACTTACCCAGCAGTCCCCGTGTCCGCCGAATCGCCAGATAAGTACTTTATAGTGAAACTTACCTTCCCGGCTGCCCCCTGGCTCGCACTATCACCGCTACTGCTGATCAAAGGTGTTGCTGTAATAAAAACAGAAAATGCTGGAAATGTTCAGTACGTCTGGCAGCATCTGTGCAGAGAGAAACAGTTAATAGTTCAGGTCTGTTTCCTTAACTCACATTAACTTTGTTTCT
This sequence comes from Heterodontus francisci, assembly GCF_036365525.1. NCBI lineage: Eukaryota > Metazoa > Chordata > Chondrichthyes > Heterodontiformes > Heterodontidae > Heterodontus > Heterodontus francisci. The sequence continues at coordinate 2,840,496 of NW_027141699.1, read as the reverse complement.
TTCTCCACAGATGCTGCCAGACCTGCTGACTATTTCAAGCATTTTCTGTTCATGTTTCAGATTTCCAGCATCTGCAGTATTTTGCTTTTGTACGTGTGTTGCTATGTCTGGGACTGTTTGAGTGCAATGCTATTGCTTTATAAACAGCGTTGAAACAAACATTTATCTAGTTAACACACAGCACTAATACACAGCTGGATATAAACAGCAGCCTGCAGCAGAGGGCGCAGTGGAAGTTTATTAACACAAATAATTCACCAACACTATATTTACTGCTATCCACAATCACACCACGCTTCATCTTAACACGTTTTATTCTTTATTGACATCAACTTCTTGCTTCCAATAAACACTTCAATTTGGAAAACAGCTTCAAAATCACCTTTATTCACAAACCCGAACACAAGCTGCAAATTCTGCAAACACACACCAGCCCAGACTTTCCCCTTTCTGTCAACCCATTCCTGCATCACTGCCTCTCACCAACAGTTGCTGCTAGAATCATACAATCATAGAATGGCAACAGCACAGAAGGAGGCCATTCGGCCTGACGAACCCATGCTGGCTCTCTGCTAAAGCAACTCACCTCGTCTCACTCCCCAGTCAGTTCAATTTCGGTGGTGGGAAAACTTCTCGAAAGAATAATTCGGGACAAAATTAATAGTCCCATGGACAAATGTGGGTTAATTCAGGAAAGACAGCATGGATTTCTTAAGGGAAAGTCATGTTTAACTGTCCTGCTGGAGTTTTTTGATGAGGTAACAGAGAGGGGTGATGAGGGCAATGCTGTGGATGTGGTGTACATGGACTTTCAAAAGGTCTGGCAGCATCTGAAAGGTCACTGACCTGAAACGTTAACTTTGCTTCTCTCTGTACAGATGCTGCCTGACCTGCTGAGTATTTCCAGCATTTCTTGTTTTCATTATGGCACAGAGTTCCCTTTTCAAACTTACAGAATTAACCACAATAATGTACTCTGAGATTCAAGTTAAATATCATCCCAATATTTACACACATTATGAGTTTATAAGTTTCAGTATTAATTCCCATAGTGCATCCTGACATATACAATAGATATAACATAACATAAGAACAGAAGAAATAGGAGCAGGAGTAGGCCTTTCGGCCCCTCAAGCCTGCCCCGCCATTCAGTAAGATCATGGCTGATCTGCCCCAGACTTCAACTCCTCTTTCATGCCAGCTCTTCATAGCCCTCAACTCTCCAATATTTCAAAAATCTATTTACATCCTCTTTAAATACATTCAGTGATATCGCCTCCAATACTGTCTGGGGTAGAGAATTCCAGACATTCACTACCCTCTGAGAGAAGAAATTCCTTTGCATCTCAGTCTTAAATGAGTGTCCCCTTATTCTGTAACTATGTCGCCTAGTTTGAGATTCCCCCATTAGTGGAAACATCTTCTCAACATCTACCCTGTTAATAGAAGCAAGAAATGCTGGAAATACTCAGCAGGTCTGGCAGCATCTGTGAAGAGAGAGGCAGAGTTAATGTTTCAGGTCAGAGACCCTTCTTCACCCTGTTAAGCCCCCTCAGAATCTTGTACGTTTCAAAAAGATCACCCCTCATTCTTCTAGACACGAATGAATAACCTGTTTAGCCGTTCTTCATAAGTCAACTCCTTCATCCCAGGAATCAGCTGAGTGAATCGCTTTTGAACTCCTCCAATGCCAGTACATCGTTTCTTAAGTCTAAATCTCAAGTGCGATATCAGATTGAGAGAATCTGAAAGATAGTATAACCTGAGATACAAACTGAGAATTCAGTTTAAAACTCCCCCGGATTGTGAAACTAAAAGATACAATCGCAATTCAATTTGTAAAGACTGTGCTTTGGATCACATTCCAGCCCTCATACAGTATCAGACTGGAAGATACTGTAGCAATTCCATTCGTGCAGACTCAGCTCTACATTACAGAGCAGGGAACATATTTAAACAACTGGGAACACTTTTACACAAGACGGATCATATTTACACAACTGTGAAGATCTTTACCCAACAGGGAACCATTTTACACAATAACAGAGAACATCTTTACACAACAGCGTATATAGTTACACAACAGAGAACATATTACACAGCAGGAAATATCTTTAAAAGAACACAGGGAACGTCTTTACACAACAGAGAACACAATTACATCAATCTTTGGTCTTTCGCTGTCTCTTGCTAGTTTGCTCAGTACCTTTCTCTGTCTGTTCCCTTCTGGGGCCTGATAATCTCTTCCTGGTTTTCTGTGCGTCTTTCTCTGTCAGTTCCTTTCTGGGTCCTGATAATCTCTTCCTGGTTTTCTGTGTGTCTTTCACTGCCTGCCTCATTGTCGGTGCTGTTACTCAGTGTCCTTGTGTCATTGTGCAGTGAGGGTGAGTCCGTCAGCACGTCTGTTGCTGAGTCCGGGATTCTTGAGAAATCCGACTACAATCCTATTTTTTAAAAACATTGGGGAAATGAACATATTTCACTAACAGGCAGCTAAAATTTAGATTAGATTAGATTACAGATACAGCACTGAAACAGGCCCTTCGGGCCACCGAGTCTGTGCCGAACATCAACCACCCATTTATAATAATCCTGCACGAATCCCATATTCCTACCAAACATCCCCACCTGTCCCTATATTTCCCGACCACCTACCTATACTAGTGACAATTTATCATGGCCAATTTACCGATCAACCTGCAAGTCTTTTGACAGGAAACCAGAGCACCCGGAGAAAACCCACGCAGACACAGGGAGAACTTGCAAACGCCACACAGGCAGTACCCGGAATCGAACCGGGGTCCCTCGAGTTGGGAGGCTGCGGTGCTAACCACTGCGCCACTGTGCCACTCAATAGCAGTTAGCAGAGTGGCGCAGCAGAAGCGCTTTAGGCCAATAAGCCAGAGGTCGATGGATTGAAACCATTTTCTGCTATTAATGTTTGGTAAAAACACAAACAATTCACTTTCAAAACATCAAGTGTTTCCCCATAATAACAAGATGCGCTCGATTGCAATCAGCTTTTTCCTTCTCGTGAACACATCAATCAGTAACAAATCACTTTTGCTCACACGAACACAAACTGAAAACACGGACCAGCCGAGTCTCTCGCACTTTGTCAACCCCTTCCTGCAGAGCCTCCTCCCCACCACAATAAAACCAGGACAAATGGTCACAGTGAGGAGACAGTCAGTAACAGAAAATAAAACAATAACAGGGAAAACCTTTGCACAACAACAGGGTACATCTTTACACAACAGAAAACATATTTACACAACAGGAAATACCGTTACACAACAGGGAGAACACAATCATGCAAATACCTTGTTTCTCCAACTCAGTTTCGTTGTCTGTCTCTCTCCGTTCCTCACTTTTATTTCCTCACATTCTATTACTTTTCTGTGTGTTTTTCTCTCTGTCCCGTTGTCGATGGTGTTACTCAGCATCCTTGTAACATTGCGTAGCCAGGCTGAGCCTCCCAACACCTGTGTTTTCGAACATAGAACATAGAACAGTACAGCACAGTACAGGCCCTTCGGCCCACGATGTTGTGCCGAACCTTTAACCGACTCTAAGATCAAAACTACCTACATACCCTTCATTCTACTATCATCCATGTACCTATCCAAGAGACGCTTAAATGTCCCTAATGTATCTGCTTCTACTACCACCGCTGGCAGTGCATTCCACGCACCCACCACTCTCTGTGTAAAGAACCTACCTCTGACATCTCCCCGAAACCTTCCTCCATCACCTTAAAATTATGCCCCCTGGTGATAGCCCTTTTCACCCTGGGAAAAAGTCTCTGGCTATCCACTCTATCTATGCCTCTCATCATCTTGTACCCCTCTATCAAGTCACCTCTCATCCTTCTTCGTTCCAATGAGAAAAGCCCTAGCACCCTCTACCTTTCTTCGTAAGACATGCCCTCCAGTCCAGGCAGCATCCTGATAAATCTCCTCTGCACCCTCTCTAAAGCTTCCACATCCTTCCTATAATGAGACGACCAGAACTGAACACAATATTCCAAGTGTGGTCTAACCAGGGCTTTATAGAGCTGCAGCATAACCTCGCGGCTCTTAAACTCAATCCCCCTGTTAATGAAAGCCAACACACCATACGCCTTCTTAACAACCCTATCAACTTGGGTGGCAACTTTGAGCGATCGATGGACATGGGCCCCAAGATCCCTCTGTTCCTCCACACTACCAAGAATCCTGTCTTTTAGACTGTATTCTGCATTCAAATTCTACCTTCCAAAATGAATCACTTCACACTTTTCCAGGTTGAACTCCATCTGCCACTTCTCAGCCCAGCTCTGCATCCTGTCAATGTCCCGTTGCAACCTACAACAGCCTTCCACACTATCCACAACTCCAGCAACCTTCGTGTCATCGGCAAACTTGCTAACCCAGACTTCCACTTCCTCATCCAAGTCATTTATAAAAATCACAAAGAGCAGAGGTCCCAGAACAGATCCCTGCGGAACACCACTGGTCACCGAGCTCTGGGCTGAATACTTTCCATCTACTACCACCCCCTGTCTTCTATGGGCCAGCCAATTCTGTATCCAGACAGCCAACTTTCCCTGTATCCCATGCCTCCTTACTTTCTGAATGCGCCTACCATGGGGAACCTTATCAAACGCATTGCTGAAATCCATATACACCACATCCACTGCTCTTCCTTCATCAATGTGTTTTGTCACATCTTCAAAGAATTCAATAAGGCTTGTGAGGCATGTCCTGCCCCTCACAAAGCAATGCTGACTGTCTCTAATCAAACTATGCTTTTCCAACTAATCATAAATCCTGTCTCTCAGAATCCTCTCCAATAATATGCCCACTACCTACGTAAGACTGACTGGTCTATAATTCCCAGGGTTACCCCTATTCCCTTTCTTGAACAAGGGAATAACATTTGCCACCCTCCAATCATCTGGTACTACTCCAGTGGACAGTGAGGACGCAAAGATCATCGCCAAAGGCGTGGCAATCTCCTCCCTCGCTTCCCGTAATATCCTTGGGTATATCCCGTCTGGCCCCAGGGACTTATCTGTCCTCATGTCTTTCAAAATTTCCAGCACATCCTCCCTCTTAACATCAACCTGTTCGAGCATATCAGCCTGTTTCACGCTGTCCTCACAAACGACCAGGTCCCTCTCACTGGTGAATACTGAAGCAAAGTATTCATTTAGGACCTCCGCTACCTCCTCCGAATCCAGGCACAAGTTCCCTCAACTATCCCTGATCGGCCCTATCCTCACTCTGGCCATCCTCCTATTCCTCACATAAGTGTAGAACGCATTGGGATTTTCCTTAATCCTACCCGCCAATACTTTTTCATGTCCCCTTCTAGCTCTCCTAAGTCCATTCTTCAGTTCCTTCCTGGCTACCTTGTAACCCTCTAGAGCCCTGTCTGATCCTTGCTTCCTCAACCTTAAGTAAGCCTCCTTCTTCCTCTTGACTAGCTGTTCCACATTTCTTGTCATCCAAGGTTCCTTCAACCTACCATCCCTTCCTTGCCTCATCAGGACAAACCTATCTAGCAGTCGCAGCAAGTGCTCCCTAAACAACCTCCACATTTCTGTCGTGCATTTCCCTGAGAACATCTGTTCCCAATTTATGCACCCCAGTTCGTGCCTAATAGCATTGTAATTCCCCCTCCCTCAATTAAATATTTTCCCATCCCGTCTGCTCCTGTCCCTCTCCATGACTATAGTAAAGGTCCGGGAGTTGTGATCACTATCACCGAAATGTTCTCCCACCGAGAGATCTGCCACCTGGCCTGGTTCGTTGCCAAGCACCAAATCCAACATAGCCTCCCCTCTAGTCGGCTTATCTGCATATTGAGTCAGGAAACCTTCCTGGACACACCTGACAAAAACTGCTCCATCCAAAATATTTGCACGAAGGAGGTTCCAATCAATATTAGGGAAGTTGAAGTCACCCATGACAACAACCCTGTTACTTCTGCACCTTTCCAAAATCTGCCTCCCAATCTGTTCCTCCGTGTCTCTGTTGCTATTGGGGGGGTCTATAGAAAACTCCCAATAAAGTGACTGCTCCTTTCCTGTTTCTGACTTCCACCCATAATGACTCAGTAGACAAACCCTACTCGATGACCTACCTTTCTGCAGCTGTGAAACTATCCCTGATTAACAATGCCACTCCCCCACCTCTTATTCCTCCCTCCCTATTCCTTTTGAAACATCCAAACCCGGGAACATCCAACGTCCATTCCTGCCCCTGTGATATCCAAGTGTCCGTAATGGCCACAACATCGGAGCTCGAAGTACTGATCCATGCTCTAAGTTCATCACCCTTATTCCTGACACTTCTTGCATTAAAATAGACACACTTCAACCCATCATACTGGCTGAAACTTTGCCCTGTCAACTGTCTAACCTTCCTCACAGACTCTCTGCACTCAGTATCTGCCTGATCAACAGCTACCCCATCCACTTATCCATAGCTCCGGTTCCCATCCCCCCGCCAAACTAGTTGAAACCCTCCCGAAGAGCTCTAGCAAACCTCCCGCCCAGGATATTGGTGGCCCTCCAGTTCAGATGCAACCCGTTCTTCTTGTGCAGGTCCCACCTTCCCCAGAAGGTATCCCAATGATCCACATAACTGAAGCCCTCCCTCCTACACCAGCTCTGTAGCCACGTGTTCAGCTGCACTCGCTCTCTGTTTCTAGCCTCACTAGCACGTGGCACCGGCATCAATCCTGAGATCACTACTCTGCTCGTCCTGCCTTTTAGCTTCCAACCTAACTCCTATATTTGCTTTTCAGGTCCTCATCCCTTTTCCTAGCTATGTCATTGGTACCGATATGTACCACGACGTCTGACTGCTCCCCCTCCCCGTTAAGAATCCTGTAGACCCGATCCGAGACATCCCTGACCCTGGCACCCGGGAGGCAACATACCATCCGGGAGTCTCGTTCGCGACCACAGAATCTCCTGTCTGTTCCTCTAACCATTGAATCTCCTATCACTATCGCTCTCCTATTCTCCACCCTTCCCTTCTGAGCCGCAGAGCCAGGCTCAGTGCCAGAGACCTTACCTTACCAAACCCTCCACACAAGAGTCCTTTTTTTTGGTTGGAGGAGGAGGATGGGTGGGAGACACTACACGTGTAGTGTTTCGGGTTTAGCCACTGCCCAAATATATAAGTTCACTTACCCAGCAGTCCCCGTGTCCGCCGAATCGCCAGGTAAGTACTTTATAGTGAAACTTACCTTCCCGGCTGCCCCCTGGCTCGCACTATCACCGCTACTGCTGATCAAAGGTGTTGCTGTAATAAAAACAGAAAATGCTGGAAATGTTCAGTACGTCTGGCAGCATCTGTGCAGAGAGAAACAGTTAATAGTTCAGGTCTGTTTCCTTAACTCACATTAACTTTGTTTCTTTCTCCACAGATGCTGCCAGACCTGCTGACTATTTCAAGCATTTTCTGTTCATGTTTCAGATTTCCAGCATCTGCAGTATTTTGCTTTTGTACGTGTGTTGCTATGTCTGGGACTGTTTGAGTGCAATGCTATTGCTTTATAAACAGCGTTGAAACAAACATTTATCTAGTTAACACACAGCACTAATACACAGCTGGATATAAACAGCAGCCTGCAGCAGAGGGCGCAGTGGAAGTTTATTAACACAAATAATTCACCAACACTATATTTACTGCTATCCACATTCACACCACGCTTTATCTTAACACGTTTTATTCTTCATTGACATCAACTTCTTGCTTCCAATAAACACTTCAATTTGGAAAACAGCTTCAAAATCACCTTTATTCACAAACCTGAACACAAGCTGCAAATTCTGCAAACACACACCAGCCCAGACATTCCCCTTTCTGTCAACCCATTCCTGCATCACTGCCTCTCCACCAACAGTTGCTGCTAGAATCATACAATCATAGAATGGCTACAGCACAGAAGGAGGCCATTCGGCCTGACGAACCCATGCTGGCTCTCTGCTAAAGCAACTCACCTCGTCTCACTCCCCAGTCAGTTGAATTTCGGTGGTGGGAAAACTTCTCGAAAGAATAATTCGGGACAAAATTAATAGTCCCATGGACAAATGTGGGTTAATTCAGGAAAGACAGCATGGATTTCTTCAGGGAAAGTCATGTTTAACTTTCCTGCTGGAGTTTTTTGATGAGGTAACAGAGAGGGTTGATGAGGGCAATGCTGTTGATGTGGTGTACATGGACATTCAAAAGGTCTGGCAGCATCTGAATGATCACTGACCTGAAACATTAACTCTGTTTCTCTCTCCACAGATGCTGCGAGACCTGCTGAGTATTTCCAGAACTTTTTGTTTATATTTCAGATTTCTAGCATCTGCAGTATTTTGCTTTTATTGACTTTCAAAAGATGTTTGATACAGTGCAACATAACAGAGTTGTGAGCAGAGTTATAACTCATGGAATAAAAGGGACAGTGGTAACATGGATATGGAATTGGCTGAGTGACAGTAAACAAAGAGTAGTGAGCAATGGATGTTCTTCAGACTGGAGGAAGGTTTGTAGTGGAACTCCCCAGGAGTCAGTGTTGGGACCCTTGCCTTTCCTGATATATATTAATGACCTAGACCTTGGCGTACAGGGCAGAATTTCAAAGTTTATGGATGATACAAAAATTGGAAGCATTGTGAACTGTAAGGATGATAGTGTAGAACTTCAAAAGGGCATAGACAAGTTGGTGGAATGGGAGGACAGATGACAGGTGAAGTTCAATGCAGAGAAATGTGAATTGATTCATTTCGGTCGGAAGAACATGGAGTGACAATCTGGAATAAAGGGTACAATTCGAAAGGGGGTGCAGGAGCAGAGGGACCTGTGGTTATATGTTATTGGTTGAGAGAGTGGTTAATGAAGCATACAGTATCCTCGGCTTTAGTGATAGAGGCATAGTGTACAAGAACAAGGAGGTCATGTTGAACTTGTATAAGACACTAGCCTCAGCTGAAGTATTGCGTCCAGTTCTGGGTGCCACACTTTAGGAAAGATGTGAAGGCATTGGAGAGATTATGGAAAAGATTCATGAGAATGGTTCCAGGGATGAGGAATTTCAGTTATGAAGATAGATTGGAGAAGTTAGGACTGTTTCCCATGGAGAAAAGAAGGCTAAGAGGAGATTTCATAGTGGTATTCAAAATGATGAGGGGTGTGGACAGAGTGGATAGGGAGAAACTGTTCCCACTTGTGAAAGGATCAAGAATGAGAGGGCACAGATTGAAAGTCTTTGGTAAAAGAAGCAAATGCGACATGAGGAAAAACGTTTTCACACAGCGAATGGTTAAAGTATGAATTGCCTGAGAATGTGATGGAGGCAGGTTTAATTGAAGCATTCATAGGGGAATTGGACAGTTATCTGAAAAGGAAGAATGTGCAGGATAATGGGGAGAAGACGGGGAAGTGACATGAGGTGAATTGCTCATTTGGAGAGTCAGTGCAGACACGTTGGGCCAAATGGCCTCCTTCTGTGCAGTAACAATTCGTTGATTCTGTGATTCCAATATTCAAGTCATTTCTATATATGGTGGTCCTGACACTGACCCTTGTGGACATCACTGTTCACCATCTTCCATTCTGAAAAAACAACCAAATATCACAACTCGCTTTTCTTGATATTTCATCCATTTTTGAATCGAAGCAGATACTGACCCTCCTTTTCCAGGAACCTTAGTTTTGTTACCCAGCCTTTCATGTGGTAGTTTGTCAAACGCTTTCTTAAATTCCATATAGACAACATCCATTGCTTTCCCTTCATCAACCTTTTCTGTTACTTCATCAAAAAAATTAGTTATGTTGGTGAAGAAGTGGAAAGGTGCTGAACCTCTCAGTTTTCGGTCTACCCAAACCAAGTTCAAGGCCTGAATAATGAACCGATTACCTCATTAGTTCTGTGAATAATACAATGATTTAATAGACAAAGTTTTGAAACATTCCTGCCCATAAATCTTGATAACAGAGTGTGTGTGGATCTCCTGACTCAGAATGTTTAATGGATACAGTCCTCAGATCCGACAAGGAACCCCTGAACATCCACAGTAAAGACAGTGTGGATGAGGAAATGTAAGAGCCGGGAGCTGAAACTCAGGGACGGCCGAGCTCTCCTGTCATTGAGCTTGTGTGTCTGCTCTGCTCGCCGCACTTCCGGCTCTACTTTGTTTCCAATGAAAAGATGAAAGGGCCGTTCGGTTTTACTCTCACTGCCAGCGTGTTTCACTCGGGTTAATATAACCCGGGACTTTTGCTGCTGAAATGAATTCTGCAAGGTCCCAGCAAACACATCGGCTCCCTCCTTTCCCCCCTCTTTCTGTCGGATTGTTTTACCAGGAGGGGCTCAATAATAACAAACCCCCTGCAGGGAATGACCGCAAATTGAGCATCTAAATGGGGCAAGTGGGCAGCTTTCTGGGTTCTAGGTTCCCCCTACCCCGCCCCTCCCTCCCTCCAGTCCAAGCCTTTCTTCACTTTCTTTGGGACTTTGATGAGGGTGAAATGGAGAAAGTTCCCATTGATGTTTGAATGCTGAATTGCTGCAAAGATCTGCGCACGCGCGACATAGCCCCGCCCCCCAGTGGGAAGTCACAATGAGGAGTGAAGCGCATGCGCAGTCTTGCCCCAACCCAGTCTGTGAGGCCATTCACTCAATCAGGGGAAGATGCTTTAAATCAGCTGCTAATGGAGACTTCCCGTGCCAGGGGGAAGGGAACAAACAGCATCTGCTTCCGGCAGCCACTGCTTTGGGAGCGTATCCGCAGATGTGCTCAGAGATTAGCATTGAGTGGTGGGAAGTTGAGGGGGAGTCAGGGAGTGTTTGTAACAGACACTGTGGAGCAGGAGCTGCTCCCGGAACATGGAGTGAGCCGGGGACACGGGGAAGGGAGAGTTCATTCTCGGACAGTGTCTGTACAGGCTCAGGGAGACACAATGGGAAGAAATCACTATTGAAAATCACTGACAATTTCACCACCCAAAGGAGAGGGAATTTTCCTGCTTTCGTTCCAGTCTCTCACTGTTTGTTGGATCGTCAACAGTGGGGGGAAAATAGCCGCAAAATAACGATGTGGACAGTTAGACAAAGAACATTTATTTCAGACACCAGGTGAGAAGTGTGAAAGGCACATTTTAAATAGTGGCTGCTTGTTTTCCGTTGAAATAGAAATGTGACTGTGTAAAGGTCACTGCTCTATCGGACAGTCCCAGTCATTGAGCAGTGCAGGGCTTGTGTTGTTTCTGAATGTCACAAACTTGTTGTAAATCCACTGCCAACACCTGGTAAACAGAAGCTGAATACTGCAGTACTGCAGTGGAGTCAGACACTGACACTGTTTGTGTTCCTGGTTTTCATTTTGTGATTGTTCATAATGATTATTATTGGGACGATTGATCGCTTTTGTATCTTCTACATCACCAGATCTTTCATTCCTGCAGGAAAATACATGAAGGAACCTGAATGGATGTGGTGATTCCTTGACATACACTGATCGCAAAGTCGAGAGACACATTTTCTATCCAACAGTCAAACAACAGCAGGAGAAACAGAACTTGTTTCCATTTCACTCCAATTCAGTTCAGCTGAAAGGTGGATACATCAATCGCAGTCCAAAAACAAACCCACTATCAGATCTGAATAAACTCTGTCACCATGGTCACATTTTAAATCTAAAATCTGAAATAGAACAGACAAAATTTACATGATTGAAAGGTACAGAATGAATGCAAAGAGGATTCAAAGGGGATTTGGACAGGGTAAGTGAATTGGCAAGAACATGGCAGATGGAATATAATGTGAATATGTGTGAAGTTCTCCACTTTGGTAGAATAAACAGAAAGACAGAGTATTTCTTCAATGGTGAGAGGTTGGGAAGTGTTGATGTCCAAAGGGACCTGGGTGTCCTTGTTCATGAGACACTAAAAGCTAGTATGCAGGTGCAGCAATCAATTAAGAAGGCAAATGGTATGTTGGCTTCATTGAAAAGGGATTTGAGTACATGTGTAAAGATGTATTGCTTCAATTATATAAAGTCTGGCTGAGAGTGCACCTGGAGTATTCCGTACAATTTTGGTTTCCTTATCTAAGGAAGGATAGACTTGTCACAGAAGGAGTGCAACAGAGATTCACCAGGCTAATCCCCGAGGATGGTGGGATTGTTGAAAGATGAGAGACTGCAGAAACTGGGCCTAAATTCTCGAGAGTTTTGAAGAATGAGAGGTGATCTCATTGAAACAGACAAAGTTCTTACAGGGTGTCACAGGTTAGATATGGATAGGATGTTTCCTCTGTCTAGTGAGTCTAGAACAAGGGGACACAGTCTCAGAATAAGGGCAGGCCATTTGAGACTGAGATGAGCAGGAATTTGTTTACTCAGAGTGTGGGAAATCTGTGGAATTCTTTATCCCCGAGGGCTGTGGAGCCTCAATCATTGCACATATTCAAGATAGAAATCGATAGATTTCTAAATACTAACAAGATCAAGGGAGATGGAGATAGCAGGTAAAATGGCGTAGAGGTAGATGATCAGTCACGAACTGTTTGAATATTGGAGCAGGCTCGATGGGCTGAATGGCCTAATGCCCCAATTTCCTATGATCCTATGAATCCCAATAATGTACATCAGACGTTAGACCAAGTTATGCATTACATACCAGTTCAAAAATCCCACAGAGATTAAGACTGAAAGATACAGTATCAATTCCATTACTACAAAGTGAAGGACCTGGAGCTTGCAGACCAGCCCATGTATAAGATTGAAAGTTATATTTTCATTCACAATCGTTTTCACAGAGCTAAGTATTAAATACCAATCCACAACTTGTACAGGACTACCAAATAAAACCTACAACTGGAAAATACAGTTAATCCATATTTTAAATTAAACACAAGGCAAATAAATATTGATAAATTAAGAGAGCGGGAAACAGTGAGAACAGAGTGGAGCATAGAGTGCCCAGGAGACAGAGGGAGCAAGAGTTCACTCGGAGAGCAGGCAACAGTGAGAGCAGACATCAAAAAAGGCAAAGGATTACACAATTAACGGGAGAACACTGAATGGTGTTGAGGAAGAGAGGGACATTTAAGTGAATGTCCACAGATCCCTGAAGGTAGCAGGACTGGTCAATAAGGTGGTTCAGCAGGTATATGGAATCCTTTCCTTTATTAACTGAGGTATAGAATATAAGGGTGACCTGGTGTCCATGTCAATAAGTCACTGACAGCTCACATGCGGGTGCAGCAAGCAATTAGGAAGGCTAATAGTATGTTAGCCTTTATCACAAGAGGATTTGAGTACAGGAGTCGTGAATTCTTGCTTCAATTGTTAAGAACCTTGGTTAGACTGCACTTGGAGTACTGTGTGCAGTTTCAGTCCCCTTACCTTAGGAAGGATATTATTGCCACAGAGGGAGTGCAACGAAGGTTCAACAGACTTGTTCCTGGGATGGTGGGACTGTTCTATGAAGAAAGATTGGGGAAACTGGGACTGTATTCTCTAGAGTTTTGAAGAATGAGAGGTGATAAGATGCAGCTAAGATGTTTTCCTTGGTTGGGGAGTCAAGAACCAGGGGACGCAATTTCAAAATAAGGGGGAAGCCACTGAGGACAGAGATTAGGAGAAATGTTGCTACTCAGAGGGTTGTGAATCTTTGGAATTCTGTGGAAGCTCAGTCATTGAGTGTGTTTAGAGCAGAGATTGACAGATTTCTAAATGCAAATGATAGGAGGGAATATGAGGAAAGTGTGGGGAAAAGGGCATTGAAGTGGATGATCAGCCATGATCATATTGAATGGCGGGACAGACTTGATGGGCTGAATGGCCGACTCCTGATCCTATGTTCCTAACTCCACATGATCGGTGAGGCACAGCCTCAGGCCGACATGGTGGGCGGTGCAAACAGATATCACTGCTTCTGTTCTTCACCAGAACAGAGAGTGAGATGTCACATTGATCATCAAACAGACTGTGAGAGAATACAATAGAATAAAACACATAGAGAGACACTGTGGAATAACAAATAGATTTGATTGGAATGTTGAATTTTGATTGGAATGATTAAAACAGCAGATTAAATTGGGATTCTCATCATTATATTGATCTGGGGCAGAAAAGAGAAACTGATGGTAGAAAGAAGAAAAGAAAAAATGGAACTGTTCAGTTTTTTTCAGTTTTTTCACTCGCCCATCAAAGTTGGATTAAAAAAAGATGCAAATAACAGAGAATTTCACCAAAAAGGGAGATTAAATGCTTCTGAAACCTTGGATCGAAGGATGCCCCAACAGATCAGCTGTTTAACTGTCTCTTCACTGGGGGATTTCAATCAGTGAGCAATATTATTCTCTACTTTTATTTTGTTAAATGAAACCACTACTGTCACTTGGAGTTAATATCCCTGTATTCCGATTCCTGAATAATAAAATTGTGAGTTTCTCGATATTTGCTGGACAAAGTTCCTGCTGAAAGAACAAAGAACTCTTATCTAATTTACACAATACTATATACACAGTCATCAAGCCTCCTAAACTAACATCCTTGGTGCTGCTCTCTCTTCTCCCAAACCTCATCTCATGTGACTGTTGCATCATCACTCTGACAGTGGGAAGGGTTGATCCCACTGTCTTCAGCATTAACCCATTACATTCTTATACTACACTGTCTGTCCAAAAAATGGGTGGAGGGAACTTGATTTATCGAAACAGCAACAGCTGCCAGTTGAAAATCAACTCAATCCCATCAGAGATGGGATTGTTCCTGACTGACAAATATTCCAAACCTCAGATCAACCCTCCCTCTTGCGTCATGTCCCAGTCTCGGTTAAAAGCAACACATATCGACTCAAACACTCTAAAACATACAACCTGGTCACACTTTCCTTCAGTGTGCTGTTTTCCAGGTTGAATGCAACTGTGAACAAATTTCTGTCAAAGAAGTTGCCTTTGGAGTATCAGCACTGAATTTCTGTACAAGGAGGAACAGCCATTCCAAATTCACATCCTTCACAAAGGCTGTTTTTTTCTGTGACTGAAATTCATCATGTAACTTGAATTCTGAGTTAAAGTTCACAAGACACAGATGTAAACATTGGTAAGGAAACTTCTAAAGCATGTTGCTACTGTGAATTAAGGCTCTGTTGGGAGTTGAACACAGGATTTGTTGTTGGTTCGGCAGGTGCTTGAACCAATTAAGCTACAGAGCCAGAGCACAGATGTGCGTGCAATTGAAATCAGAAGAGGGCACTATTTATTCTCATCCCATTTCTCCACAGGTCACAACATATTTTAACTTTTCCCACTTACTGAAACAGTCAATCATATACTCTATTTTTCCCAGTACTGAGAATGAATGTTTTGGAAGAAAATACATACATTCAATTGTTTCTGAAAGGTTACAGAACACAACATGTGAGTAATATTCCCCATGGCTTTCTCAGCACTGATGGATTGTGAAGCGTGAGACCGCCAGAAGCCCCACTGAGCTGCACTGACCCTGAGCTGAGAATGAAATGAGATAAAGTTCAATCTTTCACAGCGAGATGCTGCAGAGAGTTAAGAGTCCGGAATCAAAGTGAGACTTTCTCATACTGTTGTTGAATTTCATGTCAAACACTCCTTGCACTCTCTGCTAATGAAGCCTAAAAAAAGGGAAAAACAGAATGGCACTCAAACTCACAAGCCTGAGATTAAAAGTCTCATGTTCGACTGACTGAACTGTCACTTATACTCAGTCTCTTATTGGATGGATGCAACTGTATGCACCAATGCAGGGGTGGCTTTCAAATCCTCCCATGGGTCCACATGTCAGACTGAGTTCCATGTTGTAGACTCAAGCAAAGGTAATCTGCTCACTTTCAAAACTATCAGTGAGTTGAAGCTGATTACGATCAACATCATCAGAGGTCAGAACTACTTGGTGAACGAAAATACCCTGAAGAAGGATCCACAATTATTCAAACACATCAAAAAAGTGAAAAACAAGAAAATCGATGAGTTAATCCAAACCAAACAACAGAAACACAGAAGAATTCCATTCCATACCAGATACTAGTCGTGTTGTTTTGTATCCAGCTCTCAGTTACTGCTCCACCTTCATACACACACTTGGTGATCTGTACATTTTGTTCATTTCAATTTTGTCGACAGCCTCTTTGAATCCAGTTCTCTGGTCGTCAAACACTCTCCGTATGAAAATCAATTCCGCTTTCTGTAAGGCTGCAACCAATCAATGACCTTCAACTAAAAACACAAATGAAAATGGGCTCGTCGGGCAGTTGAACCCGAGACCCCTCGCATGTTAGTCAATTGTACACCAAAAGCGAGAATCATGCCCCTAAACCAACAAGCCACTTACAGTATGTATTTTTTTAGCTCCTGTGGAAAAGCTGTTCTTCCATTTTTTTTCAGATCAAAGCAACATCCTGTAAATGCTGAAATCATAACAGAAAGTGTTGGAAATGTTCAGCAGCTCTGGCAACATCTGTGGAGAGAGAAACACAGTTAACGTTTCAGGGTGTTCATCTTTTGTCTCAGCCATCCTTTCAGACTGCTTCTGTCCATCCAATCTCACTTTCTATTCTATCCACATTCGAACCATTCACTACGTAAATACATTTTTCATGAATTCCTCAATTCTTTTATGAATGACAATTTCATATTTCCAACCCTTGCTTCAGACACCACCACAAGTGGAATCATGTCTCCATCTACTCAATCAAACACCTTCACTATTTCCTCACATTGCAATGTTTCTTTAACCCTGACAGACTATGGAGTTTCAGCAGCTTGAGTGCCGTTCTTGTTTCCTGCCAGTAGATGTCACCTCACTCCAATACAGTGAAGTTTACAAATCTGAGAGAGACACAACAGGAAATAATTGTTCACATTATAGTGAATGTGTGGGATTTAGTAACACTAGGAGTGGAGACGAGATATGATTGCATTTTGTCAAAACAAACATAACTTATAATGTTGTGTTAAATCCGTCACTCTGTTGTCCTGACTCTGCGAGTGACTTAGAGTCATCGAGTCATTGAGTCATTTGTGGTATAGAAGGAGGCCATTCGCCCCGTCGAGTCCTGGCCGGCTCTCCAGGGAGCGATCCCCGTAGCCCTGTAAATATACTTCCTTCAAGTGCCCATCCAAATTCCTTTTGTAATCATCGATTGTTTCCACTTCCTCCACCCTCATGAGCAGTGAGTTACAGATCATCACCAATTACTGTGTAAAAAGGTTCTTTCGCACATTCCCCCTGCATCTCTTGTAAAAAACCTTCAATCTGTGTCCCCTATTCCTTGTACCAATAGTTAATGGGAGCACTTTTTCCTTGCCAACTTATCTAAAACTGTCATAGCCTTATACACCTCTATCAATTCTCCCCTCAATCTCCTTTGATACAGGCAGAACAACCCTAGCTTTTCCAGCCTAACCTTGAAACTATAATGCTCTATCCCTGGAACCATTCTGGAAAATCTCCTCTGCATCCTCTCAAAGATCCGCACATTCTTTCTAAAGTGTGGTGAGCAGAACTGAACGCAACACTCCGATTGAGGCCTAACCAGAGCTTTATGAGTTTCAGCATAATTCCCCTGCTTTTGAACTCAATGCCTCTATTTATAAAGCCCAAGATCCCATATACTTTGCTAACCATTCTCGCAATATGTCCTGCCAACTTCAAAGATTGATGGACATGCACCCAAGTCCCTCTACTCCAGCACAATCTTCACAACTGTAGCATTGCGTATCTATTGCCTCTCCTTATTCCTTCTACTAAAATACATCACCTCACACTAGTCACTATTAAATTCCATCTGCCACCTGTCTGCCCATTCTGCTAGCCTATCACCGTCCTGTTGCGAGCAGTTCATATCATCCTCACTGTTTGCCACTCATCCAGGTTTGATGTTATCGGCATATTTTGAGATTCTACTCTATATTTCAAGATCCAAGTCATTTATCTGGAGCAAAAAAAGCAGTGGTTCTCGCACTGACCCTTGGGGAACACCAATGTCGACTATCTTCCAGTCTGACAAAGAACCATTTACTACGACTCACTGTTTTCTATCCATAAACCAATTTTCTATCAAATTGGACACTGATCCTTCTATTCCATGAACCTCATTTTTGTTAACCACCCTTTTATGTGATGCCTTATCAAATACTTTCATAAAATCCATATAAACAACATCCACTGCATTACCTTCATCAACCTGCTCTGTTAGTTCATCAAAAAATGCAGTTAGATTAGTCAAGCATGAAACTTCCATTTCTCAATTCATGCTCGCTCTCCTTAATTAACTCAAACCTCTCCAAGTGACTGTTGATTTTTTCCCTGTTTATTGTTTCGAAAACCTTATCCACCACGACTGTTAATCTGACTGGCCTGTAGTTACCCGGACTGTCCTTACACCCTTTCTTGAATAAGGGTGCCATATTTGCCACTGTTAAATCCTCTGGCCCCTCCCCTGTTTCCAGGGAAGATTATAGCAAGCCCTTCCGTTATCTGCATCAGCATTTCCTTTAGCAACCTGGGATGTAAGACATCCGGACCAGGTGATTTACATACCCTAAACATAGCCAGTCTTTTTAGTACCTCCCTCTCTCAATCTGTATCCTATCCATTGCCTCTACTCTCTCCGCTTCGACTGATAGTTTGTCAGATTCCACTTCCTTAGTGATCACTGATACAAAGTACTCATTAAGTATATTAACAAAGCCCAGCACCTCTCAGCATATAATATCGTCTTTGTCCTTAATAAGGTCCCGCTCCACCTCTTACTACCCACTTATTACTTATATACCGCTCAAGGACTTTTGGGTTGCCTTTCATGTTGACTGCCAGTCTCTTCTCATTGAAATAGAGGATAAGCTAAATATAGAAGATATAAATATTTCATATCCTTGTGTGAGGTGGAACTTTTGATGCCGTGGGTGGTGGAAGCAGAGACAATCAATGATTTGAAAAGGAAATTGGATGGATACTTGAAAGAAAGAAACTTGCAGGAGGAAAGGGATCGAGCTGGTGAGTGGAACTGACTAGATTGCTCCGGGGAGAGCCAGCATGGACGTGGTAGGCCAAACGACCACCTTCTATGCTGTGAATGACTCTGTGTTGTTTCTCAAATCCAATCCACTGGTGCTTGGTAAATAATTTCAAAGTAAATTGTGCAACTGGAAAATCAGAACCAAAGCATGGGACGCATAAAGAATTGAAATTGCTGAACCCCAGGATCGGACAAGGGGCCTTTAGATCTTCAATCTAACACTCCCTCAACTGAGCTATTTCAGTCCCACATTGTTAATGTCTTTGTGTCCTTGTTTTGGAAGAAAATACATGCATTCAATTGTTTCCGAAAGGTTACAGAACACAACATGTGAGTAATATTCCCCATTGCTTTCTCAGTACTGATGGATTGTGAAGTGGGAGACAGCCAGAAGTCCCACTGAGCTGCACTGAACGCGAGCTGAAAATGAAATGAGATAAAGTTCAATCATTCACAGCAGAGTTAAGAGTCCCGAATGAAAGTGAGACTTGCTCATACTGTTGTTGACTTTCATTTCAAACACTCCTTGTAATCTCTGCTAATGAAGCCGAAAGAAAGGGAAAAACTAAATAGCACTCAAACTCACAACCCTGAGATTAAACGTCCCATGATCGACAGACTGAACTGTCACTTCTACTCTACCTCTGTTTGGATGGATGCAACTGTATGCTCCAATGCAAGGGCAGCTTTCAAATCCTCCCATGGGTCCACATGTCAGACTGAATTCCATGTTATAGACTCAAGCAAAGGAAATCTGCTCAGTTCCAAAACTATCAGCGAATTAAAGCTGATTACGATCAACATCATCAGAGGTCAGAACTACCTGGTGAAAGAAGACACCCTGAAGAAGGATCCACAATTATTCAAAGGCATCGACAAAGTGAAAAACAAGAAAATCGATGCGTCAATCCAAGCCAAACAGAAACACAGAAGAATTCCATTCCAGACCAGAACACAGTACTGTTGCTTTTGGAGCTAGGTCTCAGTTAATGCTAGAACATGGCTCCCTGACTGACCCTAACCCGACGGGTCCCGATGACATGTGTCGGGTTTGGGTCGCTCCTCCGGGTTCAGCATTTGGGTTCAGCATTCGGGCTCGGGTCAGGCCGGGCTGGGTCAGACACACTCGAACACTCTAAATGCCTCGTGTTATAATTGTGTTAGTGAAACACCAGAAACCCCAGATCTTTTGAAGTGTACTTCCTACTCTGCTTGGTATTTCAACTTCCTGTGTTCTTTCTTTCTTTTGGGCCTCCTTATCTCGAGAGACAATGGATACGCGCCTGGAGGTGGTCAGTGGTTTGTGAAGCAGCGCCTGGAGTGGCTATAAAGGCCAATTCTGGAGTGACAGGCTCTTCCACAGGTGCTGCAGAGAAATTTGTTTGTTGGGGCTGTTGCACAGTTGGCTCTCCCCTTGCGCCTCTGTCTTTTTTCCTGCCAACTACTAAGTCTCTTCGACTCGCCACAATTTAGCCCTGTCTTTATGGCTGCCCGCCAGCTCTGGCGAATGCTGGCAACTGCCTCCCACGACTTGTGATGAATGTCACACGATTTCATGTCGCGTTTGCAGACGTCTTTATAACGGAGACATGGACGGCCGGTGGGTCTGATACCAGTGGCGAGCTCGCTGTACAATGTGTCTTTGGGGATCCTGCCATCTTCCATGCGGCTCACATGGCCAAGCCATCTCAAGCGCCGCTGACTCAGTAGTGTGTATAAGCTGGGGGTGTTGGCCGCTTCAAGGACTTCTGTGTTGGAGATATAGTCCTGCCACCTGATGCCAAGTATTCTCCGAAGGCAGCGAAGATGGAATGAATTGAGACGTCGCTCTTGGCTGGCATACGTTGTCCAGGCCTCGCTGCCGTAGAGCAAGGTACTGAGGACACAGGCCTGATACACTCGGACTTTTGTGTTCCGTGTCAGTGCGCCATTTTCCCACACTCTCATGGCCAGTCTGGACATAGCAGTGGAAGCCTTACCCATGCGCTTGTTGATTTCTGCATCTAGAGACAGGTTACTGGTGATAGTTGAGCCTAGGTAGGTGAACTCTTGAACCACTTCCAGAGCGTGGTCGCCAATATTGATGGATGGAGCATTTCTGACATCCTGCCCCATGATGTTCGTTTTCTTGAGGCTGATGGTTAGGCCAAATTCATTGCAGGCAGACGCAAACCTGTCGATGAGACTCTGCAGGCATTCTTCAGTGTGAGATGTTAAAGCAGCATCGTCAGCAAAGAGGAGTTCTCTGATGAGGACTTTCCGAACTTTGAACTTCGCTCTTAGACGGGCAAGGTTGAACAACCTGCCCCCTGATCTTGTGTGGAGGAAAATTCCTTCTTCAGAGGATTTGAACGCATGTGAAAGCAGCAGGGAGAAGAAAATCCCAAAAAGTGTGGGTGCGAGAACACAGCCCTGTTTCACACCACTCAGGATAGGAAAGGGCTCTGATGAGGAGCCACCATGTTGAATTGTGCCTTTCATATTGTCATGGAATGAGGTGATGATACTTAGTAGCTTTGGTGGACATCCGATCTTTTCTAGTAGTCTGAAGAGACCACGTCTGCTGACGAGGTCAAAGGCTTTGGTGAGATCAATGAAAGCAATGTAGAGCGGCATCTGTTGTTCACGGCATTTCTCCTGTATCTGACGAAGGGAGAACAGCATGTCAATAGTCGATCTCTCTGCACGAAAGCCACACTGTGCCTCAGGGTAGACGCGCTCGGCCAGCTTCTGGAGCCTGTTCAGAGCGACTCGAGCAAAGACTTTCCCCACTATGCTGAGCAGGGAGATTCCACGGTAGTTGTTGCAGTCACCGCGGTCACCTTTGTTTTTATAGAGGGTGATGATGTTGGCATCGCGCATGTCCTGGGGTACTGCTCCCTCGTCCCATCACAGGCATAGCAGTTCATGTAGTGCTGAGAGTATAGCAGGCTTGGCACTCTTGATTATTTCAGGGGTAATGCTGTCCTTCCCAGGCGCTTTTCCGCTGGCTAGGGAATCAATGGCATCGCTGAGTTCCGATTTGGTTGGCTGTATGTCCAGCTCATCCATGACTGGTAGAGGCTGGGCTGCATTGAGGGCAGTCTCAGTGACAGCATTCTCCCTGGAGTACAGTTCTAGGTAGTGCTCAACCCAGCGGTCCATCTGTTTGCGTTGGTCAGTGATTATGTCCCCCGATTTAGATTTGAGGGGGGTTATCTTCTTGATAGTTGGCCCAAGAGCTCTCTTCATGCCATCATACATTCCTCTGATGTTTCCGGTGTCTGAGGCCAGCTGAATATGACTGCATAGGTGTTGCCAGTAGTCGTTTGCGCAACGCCTAGCTGTTCTTTGTGCAGTACTTCTGGCTGCTTTAAGTGCTGCGGATGTTAAATCGCTGGGGGCTTTCTTGTAGTTCAAAAGTGCAATGCGCTTAGCGGCCATGACAGGTTCCAGCTCTTCATTATGAGATTGAAACCAGTCTGCATTTCTCTTCGCACTTTTGCCGTAGGTGGTCAAAGCTGACTCATAGATGGCGTCTCTGATGTGGGCCCACTTGGTCTCAGCATCCCCTGTGGGAGTGTTTTGAAGGGCTGTTACAAGTGAATTTAGAAATTTTTGTAACAGCTGTGGGTGAGAAATTCTGCTCGTGTTGATGCGCGGGTGGCCCTTCTGCTTGGAATGATGCAACTTCTTTGGTCTGAGTCTAACCTTGCTGCACACCAGGGAGTGGTCGGTGTCGCAGTCCGCACTGTGGAAGCTGCGTGTGATTTGAACACTGTTTAAGGCGGCTCGCCTTGTGACAATGAGGTCTAGCTGGTGCCAACGACGTGATCTTGGGTGCCTCCATGAAACCTGGTGACAGGGTTTAGTGTGAAAGAACGAGTTGGTGATGCAGAGGTTATGATAGGTACACAACTCAAGCAGTCTCTGCCCGTTCTCATTCATCCTTCCAACGCCATAGCGCCCAAGGCAGGAGGGCCATGAGTCATGGTCGGCCCCAACTTCCTGTGTACTATTCAATAAACAGTTTTTTGTGTACATTGTAGCAGAACTCAGCCCCAGGGACATAATTATCCAGTTAGCCCTTTCTTGCCCTTTCCTGATTCTAGGGGTGTTGAAGGTCTTTGCCATTTTAATCTTAATGAAATATTTACAATGTAATCAGTTGCTGCACTGTTGTGTGATAAGATGTTTTTAATGAGTTCTATTTTTCATTGACACAAATTTAACCTTTTTATGTTTTGGTTTATTTCTTGGTTTTCCTTCGTGCTTTGTATTCTTGGTGACAAAAGCAGTTGAACAGCTTCAATCTGCATTAATAGCAACTTCACCCTTTTCTTTAATTGCACAGTTTGCAAATGAATTGACTGCATCCCGTTAGGGGTTGGCAAGACTTCTTGTGCTTGCCTCAAAACGTATTGTATTGAATAAAGATTGTGAAGTAAAGGAGGCTTGTAAGGTAAATAAAGAGATTTAAAGGGGAAAGACAATCAATTATGCTCTGAATTTGGAATATATTTAATCAATTAAGTGTCAGACTTGATAAATCGCTGCTTTTAGTTAAATGTGGCCTCAGTGTTTATGGATAATTAATGAAATTAAGAGGCATTTTTATATACAAAGCTGTTCATTAGTATTTAACAGTTGATATATAATTTTGAATATATTTTAATTTCTTTATTCATTTGACACTGCTAAATACGAAGCAGTCTAAAATCAGTTTTTTTTTTTTTGTAAAATCTGACTTACCAGATCACAATATTAAATCAAGGGAGACATTTGAAAGATTACGGAACCAGTAATCCAGAGGCCTGGACTCAAGATCCAGTGACAGCCAGGACGTCAAGGCGGGAAACACTCCGCACTAGTCTGCAGTGAGCGATTCCATCGAAGGTAGAGCACAATGTCTTTAATATAAGAATGTATATTTTATAATAATTAATCACTCAAGACCTTCCTGGTCTCTGCATCTCAGCTGCTCTCTTGATAAACTTGCAGCAAGTATTTCAACCTGTAAAGCAGGAGTCTAGGGAATGTATAATGATATTTTCTAGCCTTCGGGCAATATTTTAATCAATACAGTGTGGGACAACCTGTCTGGGCTCAACTCCATGAGTTTCTCTTTAACTAGTGACCTAAAAATCACTAACTTCTATGGTAACAATCTTCAGCTCATCACCTCCGGTACGTAGCTCGAATCTTAATGTACATTGAAACAACCTTTCAAGTCCAGTTACAGTTTTTGTTGCTTATCTGCACAAGTGAAAAAGTGAAAAAGGGAAGCAAGTTTAACTGAACATTCTGGTGGTCGGTTCGGGCACGGGAAAAAAATGAAAGGACTCGGACCAGGTGGGATGTGGCGCTGTCAGGCTTGGGTCAGGTTTCATTTGCAGACCTGAGCAGGCCTTTAGTTACTGCTGCAACTTTATTTTCCCACTTGACGATTTGCATATTTTGTTCATTTCAATGTTGTCGACAAGCTCTTTGAATCCAGTTCCCTGGTCCTCAAGCAGGCTCAGTTTGGAAAACGATTCCGCTTTCTGGAAGGCTGAAACCAATCGATGACTTTCAACTAAAAATAGCAACAGAGAAGGGATCATTTAGGATTCGAACTCAGGACCTCTTACACATTAATCATTTATACACCCAAAGCAAGAATCATGCTCCTAGACCAACGAGCCACTGTTTGCGAAGTTTTTATTCGCTCCTGTGGAATTTCACTGGCACCCACAGCCGATCATCCATTTTTTTCCGATCAAAGCAACATCCTGCAAAGCTGAAATAAAAACAGAAAGTGCAGGAAATGCTCAGCACCTCGGGCAGCATCTGTGGAGAGAGAAACAGAGTTAACATTTCAGGGTTTTCACCTTTTGTTTGAGCCATCTTTTCAGACTGCTTCTGTCCATCCAATCTCACTTTTTATTCTATCCACATTCAAAAGGTGGTGCAGTGGTGAGCACTGCAGTCTCACAACTCCAATGACCCAGGTTTAGTTCTGAGTACTGCTTGCGTGGAGTTTGGAAGTAGTGGTACTTTATCAAACGCATTCGTAAAATCCAAATAAACAACACCCACTGCATTCCCTTCATCAACTTTCTCAGATAGCTTATCAAAAAATGCAGTTAGATTTGTCAAGCATGAACTTCCATTTATAAATCCATGAAAACTCTCCTTAATTAACTCAAACCTCTCCAAATGACTTGATTTTTTTCCCTGACCTGTTGGTCTCGTGCTGACAGCAAGCTCACCATAGAGCATGTATTTGGCAATGTGACCGTCATTCATTTGACCCAGTCAATAGAGCCACCACTGACGCAAGAGGGCAAACATGCTGCGGATCCCTGCACACTGGTGTACTTCCGCATTCGGCACTCTGTCCTGCCAGGAGATGCCCAATATCCATCTGAGGCAGTGGAGGTGGAAGCTGTTCAGCTGCTTTTCTTGGCTTGCATAAGTTGTTGATGCTTCTCTGCTATAAAGGAGGGTGCTGAGAACACAAGCCGAGTACACGTGGAGCTTTGTATTTATGGTCAGTTTGCTGTCGGTTTACACTTGTCTTCTCAACTTTGACATGACAGCTGCAGCATTGACAATCCTGGTGCTGATTTCAGTATCAAGGGACAGATTGCTGGTGATTGTTGATCCAAGGTATGTGAATCTGTTGACAACCTCCAAAGTGATGTTGTCGATATTGATGGAAGGTGGAGTCTCGACATCCTGGCGCATAATTTTCATCTTCCTGAGGCTGATCGTCAGTCCAAACTCCTTGCAGGCCAGGGAGAACCGATATACAAGCTGCTGTAAGTGAACTTCATGATGGGATGTCAGCACAGCGTCATCAGCAAACAGCAACTCACAAACTAGGAATTTACCCACTTTGGTCTTGGCGCACAGTCTTGCCAAGTTGAACAGCTTGTCGTCAGCTCTGATGTGCAGGTGCACACCCCCATCTGAGCACAGAAAGCGTACAATAGCAGCATGGAGAAGAATACACCAATTATAAAGGATGTGATAAGTAGACAGTTAGAAAATAATGATTTGATTGGGCAGAGTCAACATAGATTTATGAAAAGAAAAACAGGTTTGAAAAACCTGTTGAGTTTTTTGAGGATGTTACCTGTAGAACAGATAAAGGAGAACCTGTGGATGTGTGGTATTTGCATTTTCCTTTGGTAAGGTCCCACACAGGAGGTCAGTAAACAAAGTTAGAGCATGTAGGATTGGGGATAATATACTGGTATGGATTGAGAATTGGTTAACAGACCGAAAACAGAGAGCAGGAATAACGGGTCCTTCTCAGGATGGCAGGCTGTTACTATTGGGGTACTGCAAGGATCAGTGTTGGAGCCACAGCTGTTAACAACCTATATAAATGATTTGGACGTGGGGATTAAATGTAATATTTCCAAGTTTGCAGATGACACAAAGCTCAGTGAAGTGTGAGTTGTGAGGAGGATGCAGAGAGGCTTGCAGGGGACCTGGAGCAGCTCAGTGAATGGGCAAGAACATGGAATATAATGTGAATAAGTGTGAAGTTATCCACTTTGGTAGCATAAACAGAAAGACAGAGTATTTCTTAAATGGTGAGAGGTCGGGAAGTGTTGATGTCCAAAGGGACCTGGGTGTCCTTGTTCCTGAGACACTAAAAGCTCTTGTGCAGGTGCAGCAATCAATTAGGAAGGCAAATAGTATGTTGGCCTTCACACGAGGGGTCATGAGTACAGGAGTAAAGATGTCTTGCTGCAATTGCATAGAGCCTTGGTGAAACCGCGCTGGAGTATTGTGTATAGTATGGTTTCCTCATCTCAGGAAGGATATACTTGCCATAGAGGGAGTGAAACAGAGGGTCACCAGACTAATCCCTGGGATGGTTGGATTGTCTTATGAGGAAACTGGGCCAGTATTCCTTAAACTTTCGAAGAATGAGAGGTGATCTCATTGAAACTGACAAAATTCTTACAGGGTGTGACAGTGTGGATGTAGACAGGATGTTTGCCCTGGTTGGTGAGTCTAAAACCATGGGACATAGTCTCAGAATAAGAAGTAGGCTATTTAAAACTGAGGTAGGGTTGAATTTCTACACTCAGACGGTGGTGAATCATTGGAGTTCTGTACCCCAGAGAGCTGTGGCAGCTCAATCATTGAGCATGTTCAAGACAGAAATTGATAGAAATCTTGTTACTCATGACATCAAGGGATATGGGGATAGCAGGGGAAAGGGGCATTGATGTAGAGAATCAGCCATGATCTAATTGAATGGTAGAGCAGGCTCAACGGGCTGAATGGTCTCCTCCTATGTTCCTCTGTTCCTATGAGAGTTGGCGCCAGCGCGCAGCCCTGCTTTACCCCACTGCTGATCTTGAAAGTGTCTGATGTTGCTCCATTGTAACTGATGGAACTGTGCATGTTCTCGTGGAAAGAAGAAATGATGTCCAAGTGTTCAGGAGGGCAGGCAATGTTCCATCGCAGTTTGAAGAGTCTGTCTCTGCTAACAAGATCAAAGGACTTGGTGATGTCGATCAGCACATGTATGCCTCTGTGGTGCAATGGATAGCGTGTTGGATTTCTAAATACTGGTCAAAAAATATTCAAAGGTTGTGGGTTGAAATCCCACCAGAGTCAGATTTTGGACCAGAGACAGAGGAACCCGACGGAACAGAGAGTTAAGAAATGCGTCAAAAGCACAGACTCTGAGACAGAGCAAGAGAGAGAGAAGCACAGCAGGAGTGACATCACAATGGAGAGTGAGAGCAGGGAAACAGAGAGCTGCTGGGGTGAGTTTACAGGATTTGGTTCTTGTTTTGGTGCAGTGGAAGGAGCTGTTTGGTGAGGATCTGGTAAGCTGTGACATCACAGGCAGGCAGGTAGTTGATTGGTTTGGAAGAAGCTACCTGTTTGATGAGTATCTGGTAAGTGATTCAGGTCCATTTTAGTCCTAACGTTTAAAATAGTAAACAAACTAGTAGTAAGCTTAATAAAATATACAGTAAAATAAATAATTGAATAATATATTTAAGTAGTTAATTGAAATACGTTAAGGATGACAGGACAGGTGATGTGTCACAGCTGCAGCATGTGGGAGTTCCTGGATGCCAGTGTGATCCAGGGCAAACACGGCTGCAGTAAGTGTTTGCGGCTCAAAGAGGGAGAAAAAAGTAATGTAGTGGTAGTAGGGGACAGTATAGTAAGGTGGATTGACTCTGTTCTCTGCAGCAAAGAGCAAGCGTCCAGACGGCTGTGTTGCATCCCGGTGTTAGGTTTAAGGACATCTGCTCAGGGCTGGAGTGAAACATACAATGGGAGGGGGATGATCCAGTCATCGTGGTCCATGTCGGTACCAATGACATAGGCAGGACAAGGATAGAGGTTCTGCAAAGTCAGTATGAGGAACTAGGCAGCAAATTAAGAAGCAGAACCTCAAAGGTAATCATCTCTGGATTATTACTTGAGCCATGTGCAAATTGGCAGAGGACAAATAAGATTAGAGAAATTTATGCACAGCTCAAAGACTGGTGTGGTAGTAGTGGGTTCTGGTTCGTGGGGCATTGGCACCAGTACTGGGGAAAGAGATGGCTGTACCGTTGGGACGGTCTGCACCTGAACCATGCTGGGACCGGTGTTCTAGCGAACCACATAACTGGGGAAATAGAGACAGTTTTAAACTGAATAGTGGGGGCAAGGAATCAAATTTGGGAAGATATGGTGAATCAAGGAGTAGAGACAAGGCAAGAGAGAAAGGTATAAATATGGGAAATGATAAAGAGACTGTGACAGGAAGGGACAGAATGTACAAATCAAAGAGTAAATCAACAAATAAGGCGAGAGGTGACAAAAATAATAAAAGGACAAAACTAAATGCTCTGTATCTGAATGCATGGAGCATTCAAAACAAAACAAATGAACTGACAGCACAAATAGAATAAATAAGTACGATCTGATAGTCATTACAGAGACATGGCTGCAGGGCGACATAGATTGGGATGTGAATATTGGAGGTTACATGGCATTTTGGAAGGACAGGAAGCTAGGAAAAGGTGGCGGGGTAGCTCTGTTAATTAATGATGGTATTAGCGCAATAGAGAGGGATGACCTGAGTTCTGGAGATCACGATGTCGAAGCAGTTTGGGCAGAGATGAGAAATCATAAAGGCAAGAAATCACTTGTGGGAGCGGTGTACAGGCCACCTAACATTAACCACATTGTAGGATGGGGTATAAAGGAAGAAATAATGGCAGCTTGTCAGAAAGGTACAGCGATAATTATGGGGGGCTTTAATCGACATATCGACTGGAAAATTCAGATGGGCAGAGGTAGCCTAGATGAGGAGTACATAGAATGTTTTTGGGATAATTTCTTGGAACAATACATTCTGGAGCCAACCAGAGAGCAGGCTATACTACACCTGGCATTGTGCAACGAGATAGGATTAATTAATGATCTCATAGTTAAGGTGCCTCTAGGTAGTAGCAATCATAATATAGTTGAATTTTACATTCAGTTTGAGGGAGAGAAGAATGGGTCCCAGACTAGTATTTTAAACATAAATAAGGGCCTTTTGGCTAAGATCAAGTGTGGTATCTGTTCTTATCAGTGCTTATTTGGAAGAGAAGAAACCATGATCAGTGGCTTTTGATGCTGGGTAATCTTTGAGTAAAATGGCTATAACCAATCTTTGCGCTTCAGGCCAGGGAATGCGGAACACCGTTCGGGTGGTGGTGAAGGACAAGGAAGGAGATGCACTGGTCGATCGCACCTTCTTCATCAAGAAAATACTCATCGATTGCTGTGGATTTCAAGCTTCGGACATCTTCTGCCTGCAGGATTTCCCCAGCAGTGGGTATTTCGACGTGACGTTCAAGAATGTGGCGGGATGCATCAAGTTCCTGAAGGCGTTCAAGGAGAAAGGGGACCGGGCGCCGCTGTCGATCCTCACAGTGGAGGCACTCTTCACAACGTGACCGGGTGGTGACGATTCACCTCTACAACCCCCATGTTCCGGTGGTGGATGTACTCACCTTTCTCGCCAGGTACGTCGAGGTGGCCGGCAGCAGCACTGATGTCAAGGACCCCTTTGGGATTTGGACCAGCAAGCGGCAGGTCAAGGTGACCTTGAAGGTCGATGCCAGTGGAGCCATCATCCATCCTCCCTCCAGCTTCGCTATCGGGGGAAGTCGAGGCTTCTTGGTCGACGCTGGGCAGCCCAGATTTTGCTGCACCTGTGGCAAATCTGGTCACGTGGCAGCTAACTGCAGCACGGTTGTTTGTAAGAACTGCAAGGAGGAAGGCCATCAGACCAAGGACTGTAAGCAGACTAAGTGTTGCAACTTGTGCGGTGTGGCAGGCCATCTCTACAAAACCTGCCCCAAACGCTGCCTCAGTTATGCTCAGGCGGCAAGGTCCAAGGAAAGGCCGGGAGAAGATTCAACGAAGGCGTCCGGTGCTGGAAAGGAGACAAGCAACCTTCTCTGCAGTGAGGAACTTCTACCTGAGAAGGAGAAGAAAGGGGAGGCGGCTGAATCCAGCGACCCAGCACCTACCCTGCACCCGGAAACCCCTCCTCCACAGACAGAATCAATGGAGGAGGAGGCAGCAGATGGACAAACCGGTCAGTGGCAAGTGGTACAAAGGAAAACCACAAAAAAAGACCTCCAAAAGCGGAACAGGCCACCACCCAAACCAGTGGCAAGAGGATACTACCATCTGAGACAGACTACAACAGCTCCTCTTCACTGGATGAGGAAGTGCTGGAACGACGGCCCCTTCAAAAGAAGCGGCAGAACTCCAAGGAGCTGGAAGATAAAGCCCCCCAGCCCCCGGACACAGGAGGCTGTGATGGGCCTGGCGAGCCCCAACCCCAAAGCGCCAACCAGAACGACATGGCCAGCGGATCCCAGCTCCGGGACACCAGGAGCAAAGACACGTCTGGCGCACCTCAGCTCCGGGACACCGGGAGCAAAGACACGTCTGGCGCACCTCAGCTCCGGGAAGCCAGGAGCAGTGATGTTTTCGAGGAGGAACAAAGGGGAACAGCAGAGAACAAACCAATACTTGCTACCTACAAGACCCTCCCCCCACCGATGTCACCCAAGCGGAACAAATGTGAAACAGCTTGCGCACACGATGGGTATGCAGGAATATCCCGAAGGACTTGGACTAGCAAGGGCAAATGGTATGGGAAGCAACAACCAACTTTTAAAAAATGGGTATAAGAATTGCTTCCATTAACATGCACAGCATTAAATCCACTGCGCGATGTGTTTCAACCTTGGATTACCTTGCCAAGGTCAAAGCCGACCTACTGTTTCTGCACGAGTGTGGAATACCACACCTCAGCACCTACAGACAATGTCGCGATGGTGGTCCCACGGGTCTTCGATCTGGTCAGGGGGTAATGATTGCCATTCCTCCGGCCTGGGTATTCTGCTGCGGGGAGGTAACTTCACCATCTCCGAAGTTAAGGAGGTGGTGGGCGGCCGCCTCCTCGTAGCAGATGTAATCTACAACAACGCTCCGCTCCGGTTGATCAACGTGTACGCCCGGTACAATGCAGCAAACAGCTGACCGTCTTCCAGCAGCGCCCACTACTGCTGGCGACATCCATGCCGGTCATCCTAGGCGGTGACTTCAACTGCAGCATTGATGCAGCCGGACGATCCGGCAGAGACGACAGCAAACTGGACGCCAAGTCCAGATTCCTAATAGAAACAGTTAAAGATGCCAAACTGCACGACGTCTTCAGCAAACCTGCAGACGGAGCACAGCATAGAAACACCTGGTCAAGATCGGACCGGTCTGCCCGTTCCAGCATTGACTTCCTGTTTGTGTCCCGCACTGTCATGGTCGGATCCACCGACGTCAAGCCGGTGTTCTTCTCCGACCACTGCCTCTTACTGGCTGACTTTCACTTACAGGATGACCAGCGGGTTGGCAGAGGGACGTGGAAGCTCAATGCTACACTGCCAACCCCAGAGAACGTTGAGGAACTCAAAAGGGATTACAAAGGTTGGAGGACCGTGAAACCCCTCCTGAGTCTCCAGTTCACTGGTGGGAAGCGATCAAGGAGTACATCAAGAGGTTCTTCATCCACAAAGGTGTTCAGAGGGTGAGAGAGAGAGGAAAATGTCCCGACTCCAGAAAAGTATGCAAAATCTGCTCCGGCTGCAGTCAATGGGGGTCGAGGTCAAGGAGGACCTCCAAGAGGTGAAGAGCCAGCAGGCCTCGCTCTTTGCCAAGGAGGCCTCCAAGATCATCTTCCGGTCCAGAGTCCGCTCCATTCAGCAGGATGAGATGTGCCCGTGTTACTTCTTCCAAAGGGTGCACAGAGAGAGCTCTGTGATCAGCAGCCTGAAGGAAGAAGATGGCTCTGTGACGGCTTTGCAGTCCGACATACCAAGGATCAGCAAATCCTTTTATGCTGGGCTGTATGACGAGAAGCCCACAGACAGCAGAGCCTCCCAGTCCTTCCTGTCATCTAACACAGAGGTCTTAGATAACAGCAGGAGGGAGAGACTAGACAAGCCGCAAACTCTGGACGAGCTGACAAAGGCCGTCGAGTCCTTCGAGAGAAGTAAAACTCCCAGAAGCGACGGCTACCAGTTGAGTTGTATTCGGCCCTGTGGGACTGGGTCGGCCAAGACCTGCTGGAAGTATACGAGAGAATGCTCCTGGCCGGCAGCATGTCAGACTCCATGAGGAAAGGCAGCATCACCCTCATCTGCAAGCGGAAGGGGGAGAGGGCAGAAATGAGAAATTGGCGGCCCATCTCACTGCTTAATGTTGACTACAAGATTCTGTACAAAGTCACAGCCAGCCGATTCAAGTCTGCTCTGGAGTTGGTGATCCTCCCTGATCAGACCTGTAATGTACCCGGCAGGAAGATCTCTGATAGTCCCGCGCTACTCAGGGATACGATCGCCTATGTACGGGACAGGAGGGTGGACACCTGCCTCATCAGCCTGGACCAGGAGAAGGCTTTTGACAGGATATTGCACACATACATGATGGACGTGCTTTCCAAAATGGGGTTTGGGGAGGGAATCTGCAATTGGATCAAACTGCTCTCCACAAACATCAGTAGCGCAGTTTCAATCAATGGGTGGGAATTGGAAAGTTTCCCGATCCAATCTGGAGTCAGACAGGGCTGTCCTCTCTCCCCGGTCTTGTTTGTTTGCTGTATTGAACCCTTTGCTGAGTCTATTAGGATGGATGCGAGCATAAGAGGGGTGACAATCCCAGGCAGTGGATGCACTCAGGTTAAAAGCTCCCTGTACATGGATGACGTCGCCGTCTTCTGCTCGGATCCGCTGTCCATGCGCAGACTGATGAGCATCTGCGACCAGTTCGAACTGGCCTCGGGAGCCAAAGTTAACCACGGCAAGAGCGAGGCAATGTTCTTTGGGAACTGGGCTGACCGATCCTTTATCCCCTTCACCGTTAGGTCAGACTACCTGAAGGTGCTGGGGATATGGTTCGGAAGGGCCAGGGCATGCACCAAAACCTGGGAGGAGCGAGTAGCCAGGGTACAACACAAGCTGAGAATGTGGGGGCAGCAACTCTCTCCATTATGGGTAAGAACCTGGTCATCAGGTGCGAGGCACTCACGTTGTTGTTGTACGTGGCGCAGGTCTGGCCCATACCCCACTCCTGCGCTGTGGCAGTCACCAAGCCATTTTCCGCTTCAGCTGGGGATCTTAAATGGACCGTGTCCGGAGGGACACGATGTTCAAACCTCTGGATAAGGGTCGGAAAAATGTACCCAACGTGGCCCTCATCCTGATGACCACCTTCGTGTGCGGCTGCATCAAGCTGTGTGTAGACCTAAAGTACGCAAACTCCAAGTGTCACTCCGTGCTGAGATTCTATCTGTCCCTGGTGTTGCGAAGGATGGGCCTGGTCACACTGCCGCAGAACGCTCCATCCAGTTGGACTGTGCCCAACCACCTATCCTTCGTGGAGCAGTTTCTGCGGGATAACACCTTGGACCACCGATCCATCAGGCAGTGGCCCTCAAGGCCCTCCGGGAAAATGAGACGGTGGATCCTGTCGGATGGTTCCTCGAGCAGACTGCCAAAGTCATTTGGTGGAATGTCTCATCACCGGAACTTTCAAACAAGCACCAAGATGTAGCTTGGCTGGTGGTGAGAAGACCCCTCCCCGTCAGATCCTTCCTGCACGCCCGAAGTCTCACCCACTCCGCACAATGCCATCATGGTGGATGTTCTGGGGAAGAGACAGTTGCCCACCTCCTCCTGGAATGTGTCTTTGCAAAGCAGGTGTGGAAAGAGATGCAGTGGTTTTCGTCGAGGTTCATCCCAAGCAGCTCTGTAACACAGGAGACTGTGCTCTACGGACTGTGCCCAGGGACGCACACCGAGATAAACATCAACTGCTGCTGGAGGACTATCAATTCGGTGAAAGACGCCCTTTCGTCTCCCCAAAACTTGCTGGTCTTCCAGCGCAAAGAGTTGTCCACGACTGAATGTTGCAGAATGGCACATTCCAAGGTCCAGGACTACATGCTGAGGGACGCACTAAAGCTTGGGGCAGCTGCAGCAAAGGCCCAATGGGGAAAGACCACAGTGTAAGGTCCCCCCACCATGCTGAACCGAGGGGCTAGATCCATGGGAAACCCCTTGAACTGTGTCGGGAAAATGTTTTTTCCTGTAAAATGTAAAAATGTATCTGGCACGACAAATGTGAAATGGAAGGGTTGTGAGGCAACTCATGATTGTATTGAAGCAAACGAACCTCCTTTCCACTGTTTGTAATTTTTGACTTGGTGCTGTTTGAAACTGGTGATGTATTTTTTACAGATTTTTATGAATAAAGTATATTTTGGAAATAAAAAAAAAGTTCAGAGAATTTTCACTTCAGAGAAGGCTGATTCCTAGGATGAGGGGTTTGTCTTATGAGGAAAGGTTGAGCAGGTTGGGCCTGTACTCATTGGAGTTTAGAAGAATGAGAGGTGATCTTATGAAACATATAAGATCCTGAAGGGGCTTGACAGGGTAGATGCTGAGAGAATGTTTCCTCTCATGGGGGAATGTAGAAATAGGGGACACAGTTTCATATTAAGGTGATTCCAATTGAAGATGGTGATGAGGAGGAATTTATTCTCTCAGAAGGTCATTAGCGTTTGGAATTCTCTTTCCCAGCGAGCAGTGGAGGCTGGGTCAATGAATATATTCAAGGCTGAGTTGGACAGATTTTTGATTGACAAGAGAACCAAGGGTTATTGGGGGGCAGGAAAGTGGAGTAAAGACCACGATAAGATCAGCCATGATTTTTTTGAATGGCGGAGCAGGCTCAAGGGGCTGAATGGCCTACTGCTGTTCCTACTTCTTATGTTCTTATACCTGCACAGACAGTCCTTTTTCACAGCTAATCTGAAACAAATGATATTTTAATGACTCTTTCACACAATCCTTTCCGACTGAAACATACTTCATTCACCCGACTTCATTCTCCAAACCTAGATCCAGTACCATCTCCTTCCCCATTGGATTGGAAACATACTGATTCAGAAAGTTCTCTTACACACATTCCAGGAATTCTTCTCCCTCTTTGCCTTTCACACAGTTATTTTCCCAGCCTGTATTCGGATAATTGAAATCCCCATTAGCATTACTCAGAGGTTCTTGCATCTTTCGACAATTTGCCTGCAAATTTGCTCCTCTGTCCACTTCCTCCTTTGTAGTGGCCTGGATATACACTGAGCAGTGGAATAACTCCTCTGTTGATGCATTAGTCTAAACAAATAGATTCTACCTTTCAACCCTCAAGTACATTTTCTCTTCCTAGTGCTCTAACAGTATCTTTGATCAATACAGCTGCACCCACACAATCCTCTGCCTATTTTTCTTCTCTATCTTTCTTGAATACATCGCAGTGAGGAATATTAAGTTCCCATTCCTCCCCTTGTTTGATCCATGTCTCCGTTGTTGCCACTGGATCACAATCCCATGTGGCTGCTTGTACCTGCAGCTCACCAATTCTATTTACCATGCTGCAAGTATTTACAAACATGCACTCTAAACCTATCTCAGTCTGCCTTGCATTTGTCTCTTGTTTGAGTCTTGTGTTTCTGAACTATTCTTTATTCTAATGCTGTTTGTTTCTCTCAGTCCTCGGTGCACATTGTATTTATTCTCTAATGCTTCATCCTTGTGCCACTCCCCCAGCCAAATTTGTATAAATCCTTTCACAAAGCATTAGTTAAAGTGACAGCGAGGACATTTGTCCTGTCCATTTTGTGCAGGTCACATCAACACCAGACGTGGTGACAATGTTCCTGGAAGCTGTAGCCCTGCCTCATCCACCATTTCTCCAGCCATGCATTAACCTGTATTATCCTACTATTCCTATACTCACTAATACACATGGGAGTAATCCAAATATTATAACCTTTGTGGTCTTGCTCTTTAACTTCCTTCCCAGCTCCTAAAACTCTGATTGTAGGATCTCAATCCTTTTCTTACCTATGTCATTGGTTCCAAAATAGACCACGACTTCTGACTGTTCTTCTTCCCCATTGAACATATTTTGAAGCCTGAAAACTGATTTCAGAATCTCACACTTGGTGCCACTGCCAAGTGGCCGGTGGGGGTGGTGGGGAGGTGAGCGGGGTGGAGGGGGGGGGGGTGGGGGGGAAGCTGCACCGAGGTCCCCCCCACTGCTGGTAATATGCGGCGGGCCTTTCCCGACGTCGGGGGTTGAGGCGGGCCTCTTCCCGCAGAATTTTATGGCCCCCTCCTGCCGTGACCCATGACAACGAGAGGCTGGTAAAATTCAGCCCAATATGTTCAGCAACAATGGCGGTTCTTTCTGCCCTCTTCTGGTCATTGGCTGATTTACATGCAAAGTTTCTGTAAAATGAATGTGACGTGGATATATTGCCAGGACAGGGGAGGATCACCTTGAGATGTTTTTAGGAAAAAGCAGAGCAGTTGGACTAATTGGAGAACACAGCCAAGGATACAGCACTGGCATGATGGGCCAAATGGTCTTTGTTCACTATTCTGTGACTCGATGAACATTTCCCATCCTAATTCCACATTTTCTACAACTGCAGCATTTGGCTTTGTAAAGGTCTGGTGTGCAGACTTTTCCCAGAACTGCAAATAGTACCTTGTGACAATATAAACTGTCAGTTTGTGAATGTGGGTGTCACATTTCTATACAAAATGAGAGCTGAAGTTATGACGGTGTCAGCTGTAAATGTATTTTCATTATGTTTCTAATCTGTAATATGTTATACATATCTATGATTGAAACTGTGCTCCTGTAAATGGTGAGTTTTATTAATCATTCATTGGATGTGGACATCGTTTACAAGGCCAACATTTACTGCCCATCCTGACTTGCCCTTGAGATGCTGGTGCTGAACCGGCTTCCTGAACAGCTGCAGCCCGTGTGGATTTGCAGTTTTTCTTGTAGATGTTCATTTGAAACAGAGGAACGGTATGCTCGGGCATTTCAGAGAGCAGTAAAGAGTTAACTACATTGCTGTGAGTTTGAAGTCACACATGGGCCAGACCAGGTGAGGAGAACAGATTTCCTGTCCTAAGAACATTAGTGAACCAATACTCCAGTTGTTTCATTGTCACCATTACTGATACAAGCTATTTATTGCTGATTTATTTCATTAACTGAACTTATATTCTGCAACTGTGGTGATGGGATTTGAAATCACTGTCACCAGATTACTGATGGGATTTGAAATCACTGTCACCAGATTACTGATGGGATTTGAAATCACTGTCACCAGATTATTGCTGGGATTTGAAATCACTGTCACCAGATTACTGATGGGATTTGAAATCACTGTCACCAGGTTATTGCTGGGATTTGAAATCACTGTCACCAGATTATTGCTGGGATTTGAAATCACTGTCACCAGATTACTGATGGGATTTGAAATCACTGTCACCAGATTACTGATGGGATTTGAAATAACTGTCACCAGATTATTGCTGGGATTTGAAATCACTGTCACCAGATTATTGCTGGGATTTGAAATCACTGTCACCAGATTACTGATGGGAGTTGAAATCACTGTCAGCAGATTATTGCTGGGATTTGAAATCACTGTCACCAGATTAGCGATGGGATTTGAAATCACTGTCAGCAGATTATTGCTGGGATTTGAAATCACTGTCACCAGATTATTAGTCCAGGCCTCTGGATTACTAGTGCAGTAAATATAACCA
The DNA here is from genome assembly GCF_036365525.1 of Heterodontus francisci. Classification (NCBI taxonomy): domain Eukaryota; kingdom Metazoa; phylum Chordata; class Chondrichthyes; order Heterodontiformes; family Heterodontidae; genus Heterodontus; species Heterodontus francisci. The sequence goes on along the minus strand of NW_027141699.1, from coordinate 2,802,254 downwards.
CTATTTTACTGTAGCCGGGGGTGCATCAATGGGCTCATTATGAATAAATGTGTGTGTCTGTGTGTGTGGTTTTGGAATATATTTGTGTGTATCTTTGTGTATAATTGTACTTCGGTGTTATTAATAAATAAAACAGAAATAAATAAACAAATAATTTTTTTTGAACAAGACAATTCAACCTGAATAAATAATAGATTCGTGCAAATAAGCATGTCAGCAGTATTTAACAGAAGAAATCAAAAAAGTTCGAGTTTAACATGGATGAAAGGAAGAGCAAATGTAACAGGGCTTTCAGGTGATAAACTCATAGAATCAGTGACTGGTTACAGCACAGAAGGAGGCCATTCAGCCTATCGTGTCAATGCTAGCTCTCTGCAACAGCAACTCACCTAGTCCCACTCCCCTGCCTTTTCTACATTGCCCTGCAAATTTTTCTCCTCAGATAATTATCCAATTCTCTTTTGAAGGCCTCAATTGAACCTGCCTCCGCCGCACTCTCAGGCAGTGCATTCCAGATCCTAACCACTCGCTGCTTAAAATAGTTTTTCCTCATGTTGCCATTGATTCTTTAGCCAATCATCTTAAATCGGTGTCCTTTGGTTGTTGATCCTTCCAACAATGGGAACAGTTTCTCCCTATCTACTCTGTACAGACACAATAACACAAGAACATCAGTAGTATGAGAAATGGTCCATTTTCCCGCTGATTTTTCGATTGCCTCACCTCAATAACCACAATAACAATCATCTCCTTGGGTTTCAGGGTTTATTGAATTAACTTGCAGTCCTGACACAGTGTGAATCCACAGAAGTCATCGATAAGGTCCATCTACTGCCCCGTGACATGGTGTAGCTAGCTCTATTCTGTCAATGAAAGTAATTCGCATTGGCATTACATACTATATTGCTTGCTTGCTAGCTAATGCATTTTGCTGCTCTCCATTGATGTTTGTATGCTACTTTATTTATAGGGAGAAATATGTTTTAAATCAGACTGTGTTTTGAAGGCATCAGATTGGATATACAATTTATATCCAGATTAATTGCCCCCATGTCCATGGCTGAGTCAATAATTTTGTACAAATGTCCATGGTGCAACATCAACATGTCAGCGCCTATCCCTGCACAGATAAGAGGGGCTCTCTCTTCATTTAGGGCGGGGGGAGGGGGAATGGCTTTCCCAGAAGACATAAATCTCAAAGAACACATCCATTTGGAGTTTTGACTGAACTGAACTGCATAGAATGTTGTGAGATAACAATCCAGTTCCTTTTCCCACTCTCTTGGGGCTTGAGGAAAAAATGTTCTTTAAAACAAAGAAAGAAATGCACTGGACAGATTCAACTGGAGAAACGGGATCAAAATTCTTTGCCGCTGTTTGTTGTTCCACCTCCCCTAAAGGTTTAATGGGTGCACGTGGCGTGGCAATGGAATGATGGAAACTCGGAAACCCCAAGGTAGATTTGCCCAGATTTGTGCTGAGCTGACGTACCACATTTAGTCTCAGTGTCCTTAGTTTAAGAATGGGAAAACGTAGCCAGGATTCCTCCTCCTAATAGCAATTCAGTGACTTGGTGTCAATTACACAGGTATGGACCTCAGGCAAGGGAGAGATTAAGCTCAACTTGTGATGTGCTATACAGTCAAGCAGCCTGTCAACAATGGCTCTCTCAGCTCACACATGAATAATGTTCTAGAGGGCTGACCGAACCCATGGATCATAATCCCAGTGAGTACTCAACAACCAGAGGAGGAGAAAAAGTTAAAAAAACAATGATTGGATAAAATAATTGAAATGCTGTTTGTAAAGTTATATATAATGCAATAGTTCATGCTGCAACAAAACAACATGATGTGGGTTTGAACCCGTAAGTGCCCAGCAGTAATATTCTCCATCTACAGACTAGGAGGCTCCTCAGTGAAAGTGAAATTGCAGTGTCAGCCTAGGACATGAAGGCTAGTGCCAGTTATTTTAGCAAACCAAGACACACAGGTTCAACTGGTAGAAAGCAAAATTAGGACTGATGTCAGGTGTTCCGTACACAAATAGTGATCGCCATTTGGAAAAGACTTCCAGATAGGGCAGTGAAGATAAAAAAGCTTGGCAACATTGAAGAAACAGTTGGAGAGTGTGGGAGTGAGGGATGCAGTTCTTTCTGCATCAATGAGCTGGCTGCAAGGTTTGCTGGTGTCACTCGGGAGGGTTTACACCAGTGTGGCATGGGGGTGGGAACCAGAGCAGTAGGACAGCAAGTGAAATAAATGAAGAGGAACTAGTATATAAGGCCAGGAAGGCTAAGAGGAAAAGCAGGCAGGGAGATGTTGCGGAGAACAGCGGGACTGGTGGTCTGAAGTGCATTTGTTTCAATGCCAGAAGTATAACAGAAAGCAGATGAACTTAGAGCTTGGATTAGTACTTGGAACGATGATGTTGTTGCTTTTACAGAGACTTGGTTGAGGGAAGGACAGGATTGGCAGCTAAATGTTCCAGGATTTAAAAGCTTCAGGCGGGATAGAGGGGGATGTAAAAGGGGTGGGGTAGTTGAATTACATTAAGGAGAATATCACAGCTGTACTGCGGGAGGACACCTCGGAGGGGTCATGCAGCGAGGCAATATGGGTGGAGCTCAGGAATAGGAAGGGTGCAGTCACGATGTTGGGGGTTTACGACAGGCCTCCCAACAACCAGCAGATATGTAGACAGATTTTGGAAAGATGTAAAGGTAACAGGGTTGTCGTGGTGGGTGATTTTAACTTCCCCTATATTGACTGGGACTCACTTAGTGCTAGGGGTTTGGATGGGGCAGAATTTGTAAGGAGCATCCAGGAGGGCTTCTTGAAACAATATGTAGATAGTCCAACTAGGGATGGGGCCGTACTGGACCTGGTATTGGGGAATGTACCCGGCCAGGTGATCAAAGTTTCAGTAGGGGCGCATTTCGGGAACAGTGACCATAATTCCATAAGTTTTAAGGTACTTATGGATAAGAATAAGAGTAGTCCTCGGGTGAAGGTGCTAAATTGAGGGAAGGCTAATTATAACAATATTAGGCAAGAACTGAAGAATTTAGATTGGGGGCGGCTGTTTGAGGGTAAATCAACATCTGGCATGTGGGAGTCTTTCAAACGTCAGTTGATTAGAATCCAGGACCAGCATGTTCCTGTGAGGAAGAAGGATAAGTTTGGCAAGTTTCGGGAACCTTGGATAACATGGGATATTGTGAGCCTCGTCAAAAAGAAAAAGGAAGCATTTGTAAGGGCTGGAAGGCAAGGAACAGACGAATCCCTTGAGGAATATAAAGACAGTAGGAAGGAACTTAAGCAAGGAGTCAGGAGGGCTAAAAGGGGTTATGAGAAGTCATTGGCAAACAGGATTAAGGAAAACCCCAAGGCTTTTTACACGTATATAAAGAGCAAGAGGGTAACCAAGGAAAGGGTTGGCCCACTCAAGGACAGAGAAGGGAATCTATGTGTGGAGCCAGAGGAAATGGGCGAGGTACTAAATGGGTACGTTGCATCAGTATTCACCAAGGAGAAGGACTTGGTGGATGATGAGCCTAGGGAAGGGAGTGTAGATAGTCTCAGTCATCTCATTATCAAAAAGGAGGAGGTGTTGGTGTCTTGCAAAGCATTAAGGTAGATAAATCCCCAGGGCCTGATGGGATCTATCCCAGAATACCGAGGGAGGCAAGGGAAGAAGTTGCTGGGGCCTTGACAAAAATCTTTGCATCCTCATTGGCTACAGGTGAGGTCCCAGAGGACTGGAGAATAGCCAATGTTGTTCCTTTGTTAAGAAGGGTAGCAAGGATAATCCAGGAAATTATAGGCCGGTGAGCCTTACGTCAGTGGTAGGGAAATTATTAGAGAGGATTCTTCGGGGCAGGATTTATTCCCATTTGGAAACAAACGAACTTATTAGCGAGAGGCAGCACGGTTTTGTGAAGGGGAGGCCGTGCCTCACTAATTTGATTGAGTTTTTTGAGGAAGTGACAAAGATGATTGATGAAAGAAGGGCAGTGGATGTTATTTATATGGACTTCAGTAAAGCCTTTGACAAGGTTCCTCATGGCAGACAGATACAACAGGTGAAGTCACACGGGATCAGAGGGGACCAGGCAAGATGGATACAGAACTGGCTCGGTCATAGAAGACAGAGGGTAGCAGTGGAAGGGTGCTTTTCTGAATGAAGGGCTGTGACCAGTGGTGTTCCGCAGGGATCAGTGCTGGGACCTTTGCTGTTTGCAGTATATATAAATAATTTGGAGGAAAATGTAGCTGGTCTGATTAGTAAGTTTGCGGACGACACAAAGATTGGTGGAGCTGCGGACAGTGATGAGGATTGTCAGAGGATACAGCAGGATATAGATCGATTGGAGACTTGGGCGGAGAAAATGCAGATAGAGTTTAATTCGGACAAATGTGAGGTAATGCATTTTGGAAGGTCTAATGCAGGTGGGAAGTATACAGTAAATGGCAGAACCCTTAGGAGTATTGACAGGCAGAGAGATCTGGGCGTACAGGTCAACAGGTCACTGAAAGTGGCAACGCAAGTGGATAAGGTAGTCAAGAAGGCATACGGCATGCTTGCCTTCATCGGTTGGGGCATAGAGTACAAAAATAGGCAAGTCATGCTGCAGCTGTACAGAACTTTAGTTAGGCCACAGAATTCTGGTCACCACACTACCAGAAGGATGTGGAGGCTTTGGAGAGGGTACAGTAGAGGTTTATCAGGATGTTGCCTGGTCTGGAGGGCATTAGCTATGAGGAGAGGTTGGATAAACTCGGATTGTTTTCACTGGAACGACGGAGGTGGAGGGGCGACATGATAGAGGTTTACAAAGTTATAAACGGCATGGACAGAGTGGATAGTCAGAAGCTTTTTCCCAGGGTGGAAGAGTCAGTTACTCGGGGACATAGGTTTAAGATGAGAGGGGCAAAGTTTAGAGGGGATGTGCGAGGGTGGTGAGTGCCTGGAACTTGCTGCCAGGGGAGGTGGTGGAAGCAGGTACCATAGAGACGTTTAATAGGCATCTTGACAAATACATGAATAGGATGGGAATAGAGGGATATGGGCCCCGGAAGTGCAGAAGGTTTTAGTTTAGCCAGGCATCAAGATCGGCGCAGGCTTGGAGGGCCGAATGGCCTGTTCCTGTGCTGTACTGTTCTTTGTTCTTTGTTCCTGTGAATAGGCCAGATGGCATTCCTCAGAATCCCAATGTTTATAACCTGTAAGGCTGAATAGCTACATGTCTGGGGATAGGTTATCTGTTTTCTTTGTAGTCTGAGTGAAGTGGCTTGCATTGGCAAAACAACCAATGGAAAAGAGATAACTCACCTACATGAGACTCCCTCTCATGCAGAGTGACAAGGTTACGATAAGCACGGTGAGGACACAGAACTGCGAGCTCAAGGTACAGCTAACAGATCTCCAAAATAGATTTGTCAAACCTGTATGTATTTTACATCACCCCTTTGTAAAACCCTAGATCTTATTCACAAATGTGTTGCTGAATCTATTTCACTAATCCTCACATCAACTGGAGCCATTATGAAGTCCTTGTGGTCAAAATCCTGAAGTTCCCTCTTACATTTTGGGTGTATTTAGACTGCATTTTCGATCAGTGTGAAGTGGTTTCAGCTTTGCACTGACACTTTTATTGTTTTCATTCAGAGGTAATGTAAGATCCATCTTCGAAAAGGGTGACAGAACTAAGCCGAATAATTGCAGCCCAGTTAATTTAACATCTATGTTAGTTGAGTGAGTTTGTTCAAGACTGAGATTGGTAGAGTGTTGGACACGAATGGAAACAAGGGAAATGGGGATAGGGTGGTAAAAGGGTTGAGGTGGAAGATCAACCATGATCTTATTGGATGGTGGAGAGGCTCGAGGGGCCGTACAATCTGCACCCGCTCCTATTTTTTATTTTCTAGGTCAATGTTTAGAATCTTTAAAGATAAAATTACTAAATATCCAAGTGAGAAAATAATTAGAAGCAGAAACACTGGTTTCATAAAGGAAAATCGTGCTCGACAAAACCCGATAGAGTTCTTTCGAAGTGACAGATAATGGTGGCCGTGTGTACAGGGACATTCGGAATGCCTTGGAAAAGTTAGTAGAGAGGAGACCATTGGAGAAGATTAACACTTTTGGAATTAGGGGAAGGGGATGAAATGGGATTAAAAACTGGTTCTGAGGGAGGGGAGAGTAGGAGTTAAGGGCAGTTTCTCCGTGGGGATGGAAGTGGGGAGCAGTGCCTCACACGGTTCTGTTCTCGTGCTGCTAATTTGTAGTGTGTAAGGTCACTTGTGCACTTGGCGAGGAGTGAATTATGGTGCGGGGCATGGGGAAGGTGCAAAAAGGCCATCTTTAAGAAAAGGAGTCTGGCCTCAAAGGTCGGGGCAGAAACACTTGTGACACCATGCAGTCACATTGACTACCTCGTATGCATGGGTTTGGCCTGTGTTGACAGCCTGAGCAATAAGGGAATAATTTTTTTCTGCAGAATGTAACATTTGTTTCGATTTAGGTTGAGTTGAAGAATGACGGATTTTATACAATTGAGAAACTGCTTGTTTCTCTTATGGATTTTGTTGAACCCAGACTGAGCCAGAACACTTCAATAACCTGAAACATTCTCAGCACAGTAACTTTTTATTCATGTGATTGTGTTTTTTACTCCCCAGATCCAGAAGACAGCAGCTTGACAGATGATATTGAGTCTTCAAGCACTTCACTGAGCTGCTGTGCTTCCAGCAGAGGCTCTGCAGCAAGAGCAGGCTTGCCTTCCGAAGACTGCACTACTAAACAGACCATACAACTTACCGAAGAAATCCAGAACCCACAAGTCAAACAGAACTCATCCCTGACCTTTTGTAAATGTATTCACTTTCTCTACAAGCATGAGAAAACATGAGATAATCAAGATTAGAGCCGTCCGACAATCTGATCCATTCAAGCACAGGGAATAAGATTTTTTGGGGAGTGGGAGATGTTTGTAAATAGTTAAGGATCTAAAGGCTAAATGTGTTGATGAGCAACATTGTGGTCGAACGCGAGGAATTTTGAGACCAGAGAAGCATTGGTTCCACAAAACACCAGCGTTAATCTAGCATGACCTCTAATAATGCCTCATCAAAAAGATGACTATAATTCATAACCGAGTTCCTTTAACTTCTGTAAACAGCTGCTTTGAAACTGTTTACAAACATAATCAATTATATTGTGGATTTTTAAAAACCCAGTGTAATAAGTTCCTCTCCTTCCCAGAGATTTAAGTTATTATAATTCTCAAATGACATTAATCGGATTGTCCCAATCAGTAGCCATTTGACCTGTCTGCTTTTGTAGACTAATTACACTCTATCCTCAAGGCTCAATGGGAACTCAGTGCATTTGTGTAAAAACCAGACAGGGAATTGTGAAAATAAACTAAATCTGTGTTTTTTAAGCTGCTGAAAACAAATTGCACATTTTAATTTAGAAATGCATTTTGTCAAGTTCTCCCAATGGTCTAGTGGTAAAGGCACTGCCGTTCACCTGACATTCAACCATCTGAACCAGAGGACCTCAGGCTTGATTCCCACTCTTGGTTGAGTTAGTTAATTTCAACTAGAGACGCTGTCGGGGCTGCTGCAGTTACCTTAGTCACCACTTGAGCCATGTAGGTTTGGTGCTCCGAAGTCGGAGATGATAAAGGGGGTGCAGAAGGGAACGGTGGCCTCATTCCCTGTCTCTGTTCAAGTTTTGGAGCTGGGAGATCCACCAAACACCACCAGGTTTCATCAATTTCTGTCTCCGCTGGGCAAGCTAATATTGTCACTTGCTGTCCTTCCATCCTCTTCGCAACCACTCACAATCACTCTGGTGAGCAGATTGTTGAGGTATTTGCTGTTTGCTTCTCTCATTGCAGTGTGTCAGGGGCCTGGAGAACATGACCTTTGGAGA